>NW_006775731.1:1105556-1132906 GCF_000442215.2 Lipotes vexillifer
TCAACTGCTTCCAGGCCGGGAGGTTCAGGCAAAGTATTAGCTTCTTTGGTATTCAGTTTCCTCCCTGGAAACATCACATCTGCCCCACAGAGCTGCTGTGAGGATCAAATGAAATGATGTATGTGGACGGGTATTGTAAACTTGTGATCATACCATAAATACTCAAGCTTATAAACTTATTGATTAAAAGAAAGGGAAAGAAAGGTTTGGATGTGCAAAAGAACTAGAATTCACCTGCTCAGGCATTTAAAATTCACAGTCAAATGGCCCATCAGTTTTTGAATTTAAAGACTGATAGTTTAGAGTGTACCTCTACAAAATTGGAACTTTAATTTTCTTTCTTTCTTTTTTTTTTTTGGTTTTCACAGTTTTGTAGAGTCATAAGGTATTGTTATCCTCATTTTACAAATGAGGACATTGGTACAGAAAAGTTATGTCACTTGCCCCAGGTCCCTTCTTACTCGGAATCAAAAGCTTTCTGATTTTGACAGCCTAGATATTGGTCTCACAGCCTCCAGAGAAAGGAGAAGATATATGTGGGAAATTCATCCTCAGAAAGGTTACATGTTCTCTAATGTATGTTCATTTTGCATTAACACTTTGCTCCATCCCAGAACTGTATTAACTGTATCTTACATTTTATTCTGCATTTCCCTAATAATATAAATCTGTTTTTAAAAATCTCATTGCAAAAATGCACTGAGAAGCACAGTTAATAAATAGAGAAAATAAGGCAGAGAAACTGCCTAAGTGCCTAAGTCAGCCACATATTTTCATGCTGAAAGCTCCCTCTTTCCATTTTCTTTTTCTTCTCTACAAGCATAAAATGTGCAAAACACATAGAGGTTTATTTGAACACTGTGGGATGGTGAAGGTGGTGTTAGAACTGATCCTTTCCATTGAGTCGTGGAAGAATGGAGAGTTAAAATCTACTGTCTTGCTTACCCAGAAGGATTTTTTTTTAATGTTCATATTTAAAAATGCACTTGGATCAGTGCTTTGGCTCATTCTTTGACAAGTAAGTTTACATATGAACAAAATAACAGTGTGCAGGATGAAATGAATAATCTGTAAAGTGGATATGTCTGGAAATTTATAGGCATTTTGGTCTCTGAACCTTTTGAGGAAATTACTTAGCCTAACTTCAGTTTCTCAACCAATATGGCCAACAATTGACCACGGAAGAATAATCCCAGAAGCTCCCAATTTACGAGCGGGTTAGAACTAAGAGTTAGTACACAAGTCAATTGTTTGAAATTTGAAATTTACTTTTTTCCTGGTAGTATTTTTTTGAAACACAATTTGCTTCCCCAGCTAGTCTGCAAAAACTTCACCCATAGTGAATCAGGGAACTCTAGCGTCATTCCAGGAGAAAAAATCACTCTCACCTCTCACACATCTCCCTGTCCTGGTGGCATCAGAATCAGGGGAAACAGATTCAAAGGATGATGACTGCTTCATGGAACAGGTGGATGGAGATTTCTGAGGTCTAGAGACTTCTCTCTTGCTATGTCTGTCAGACAAAGTATTCCTCTAAATAAATTGCTCCCCAGACAGGGGAACGAAGGGGTGGTGCCCTTAAGAACTATGGGTTTGGGTTGTGCTTCCTCCAAAACTTTTCCTGCATGTATATTTCCTTTTTTAAAAAAAAATTTATTGAAGTATAGTTGATTTACAATGTTGTGTTTAATACCTGCTGTATAGCAAAGTGACTCAGTTATACATGCATATATATTTTTCATGTTCTTTTCCATTATGGCTTGTCACAGGATATTGAATATAGCTTCCTGTGCTATACAGTAGGACCTTGCTGTTTATCCACCCTGTATATACTACTTTGAATCTGCTAACCCCAAACTCCCAATCTGCATGTATAATAGATTTCTTTTTTTTTTTTTCTTTCTTGCGTTATGCGGGCCTCTCACTGTTGTGGCCTCTCCCATTTGCGGAGCACAGGCTCCGGACGCGCAGGCTCAGCGGCCATGGCCCACGGGCCCAGCCGCTCCGCGGCATGTGGGATCCTCCCGAAACGGGGCACGAACCCGCGTCCCCTGCATCGGCAGGCGGACTCTCAAGCACTGCGCCACCAGGGAAGCCCTAATAGATTTCTTAAGTCTAGAATTTATTACTTGAGGAATCACTGCTGGGATGCCTAATCCCCTTGTACACAGGGCATGTGTGTGCAAGTGAACGTGTTGAAGACTCATCTGCACAAAACCTGTCTCGGTGATTGTGCCCCTTACAAAGTTATTATTTCCAAAACAGAAATAATGTCTTAGGACTTTACACTGGCCATTAAAAAGCTATTTGTAAGCTATACAATCAAAAAAGCATCAAATTTGAGTTGGGAAATAAACTTTCCTCTTTCATTTTAGATAGAAAAATTATACCATGCAGTATCTTCTAGAAACTTCTTTGTATTTAAAGAAAGGTAAACATAGTCACAATTTAACTTAGATGTTATGAAGATTTACATTCAGCAGATGGTTCTTAAGAGAGGACAAATTAAAATTTGCTGGTCTCCAAATGGATATGTAAAGTTAAACATTGGTTTCATGTAACCTTTTAGTAAAAAACTAAAACTTTAAGGGCCAGCCCAGATATCTGAGTGAAAGTAAAGCCTTACATTCAACCCTAACACCCTCTTTTGATCAAAGACCATGGATATGATATCCTAAACTAAGAAGGAAATTGATGTGTATGGCAATAATAGCAGAATGAGGGAATCCTATTATTGGATGATTAACCCACGCTAGACTTGGAATATATGCCATTACATCTCTGTTATCTTCCCTCTTAGCTTGCTAGCAAGTGCAAGCTGGGCTCTTCTCAGTCTCTGGGATGACTTCGGAGGAGGTGGGGGAGGGAGAACGCACATGGCCACATATGAAGTGGTCTTATCCCAGCCTTCCGATCTTTGTGTTTCAGAGTATTAACCAGATTACAGGTCATAATCTGTAAAAGCTCCCCCGCTAGTGCCCTGCTTGACTTCTTTCCAGATGAAATTGCTTCAAACAAATCCTGGATCACAAAGAATACTCTATTTTGTGTCTGGAGCCAAAGAGGAAAATAAAATGCATATAGAAATACAAGAATCTGCCAAGGGTAAAGAGCTAGATTGATGAGGTTCTGCATTTATCACCTGTGGAAAAAAAATTGTTCCTGTAAAAGAAGCCAACTGAAACATTTAGGATGAAGTAATTCATCTAGTGATTCTTTTTCCATCTGAACTTTTCATTTCCTCGTGGTTTTTTATGAATGCCCAGTTTAAATGTGTCTAGATAAGGACATGACTTATTTATTGACACTAAGAGCTTTTTATAAATTTAATATAATTTATGGATTTTTAATAATCCCTCTAATAGTTTCTCTACATGAGTTACTACTTTTTAAAAGGCCAACTTTCATTTGCTTTATGACAGCAAATGAGTGAAAGAGAAAATTAAGGTTTAAATAAAAAGTTATCCCACTTGGCAGTCCAAACCCATCCTTCGGCTCATAAAACACTACTGATGGGGACACCCTATTATTTTTAAGGGTTCATGAAGTAGACAGAATTCAATTGTTCTCATTTCTTCTCTCAGCATACAGACAGGATATTTATGGGAAAGCGCTCTCAAAACAAACAAACAAACAAAAAACAAACAAAACCCCATCCTCCCCCTATAAAACAAACAAATCTTCTCACTGGGAAGGTCTGGGGTAAAGCAGTTGTAATCAAACTTGCTTGCTAAATGCCCTCAATTTTTCAGGAGCAATTTCCCCTATCTTTTACAAAGCCTTTCCCCCCCACCGCCCCCAGAGGATAACTGTAATTCAATAGATGTTTAGTATCCTTTAGTTTTTCATTTGTAAGCTGTTTAGAACTTCTTTCTCAGGCAAATAACGTGGTGATATCTTTAAAATAATTCCAACAGGACTAGCCTACAACAAAAGGCCATTGGTCTCTAGATAAATATTCCCTAGACTAGAAATGTATTCATCCTTCCCTGTACATCTCACAGCTGCACACCACAGATGCCCACGTGGGGATGCTTCTCTGTGTGTTAACTCTCATCACAGCCCTTCCTGGTCCCTACCTCCTATGTCGATACATTCCTATCAGTGAGATAATTCAGAAGACCTCATTCCTCCCTTAGTCACCTTTAGGTAGAGCTTTGAGCCTCATCTGGCTCTGATCACTTGTGGCACCGAAGCCAGCAAGCACCATAAATGAGGGCGAGTGAGGAAGCTACCACTCTATAATGAGATTCCCTCTCCCCCCGATTAGAACTCCCAGGTCTTTCCCTTGCTGGGACCTGCCTGCATCTCCAGGCCTTGGACAGTTTCCCCAAGACTTCAGTCCATGACTCCTTAGAACTGTTCTTTGGGTTCTACCTCCCCTGTTCTGATAAAATCTGTGCCGTGTAAAGTTCACTTTTTAATAATAGTTTTATTGAGGCATAGTTTACATACAATACAATTCACTCATGTGAGGCATACAGCTTGATAAGCATTGGTATATATGTGGTCATGTAACCTCCACCAAGATATAGAACAATTACATCACTCTAAAAAGTTCTCTTGTGCCTCTTTGTAGGAGAGGCCTTCTTATGCCCAGCCCTAGGCAACTACTGATTACTTTCTGTCATTATAGTTTTGTCTTTTCTAGAATCTCATATAGGAATTATACAGTATGCACTCTATTGTGTTTGAATATTTCGCTTGGCCTAATGCTTTTTAGATTGATCAGTATAGCTAAATGTTGTTAATATTTCTTTCCAATTTTTCACTAAGTATCTACCACAATATATTTATCTATTTTTTAAAATAAATTTATTTATTTTTGGCTGCACTGGGTCTTCGTTGCTGTGCGCGGGCTTTCTCTAGTTGTGGCGAGTGGGGGCTACTCTTCGTTGCGGTGCGTGTGCTTCTCATTGCAGTGGTTTCTCTTGTTGTGGAGCACGGGCTCCAGGGCACATGGGCTTCAGTAGTTGTGGTGCACGGGCTCAGTAGTTGTGGCTCGCGGGCTCTAAAGCACAGGCTCAGTAGTTGTGGCGCGTGGGCTTAGTTGCTCCATGGCATGTGGGATCTTCCCGGACCAGGGCTCGAACCCGTGTCCCCTGCATTGGCTGGTGGACTCTCAACCACTGCGCCACCAGGGAAGTCCCTATATTTATCTACTGACCAGTTGAGAGATTGATACAGATTTTGCTTCACATCTTCCATCTCTCCTGAAACTGATTTGGAAGTGAATTTCTTGAGTTTCAAGGTGTCTTCTTCAAAAACTTTACTTAAACATATATGCATTTAAATATAATAGAAAAGGTCCAAAGAAGCAGAGGGAAGAATATTTCATTGTACCAACAGTCTGTGGGAAAGGAGGAATTATTCCAGTGTGGGAGATTAATGCCATATTGGAAGGGTGGAAAGTTCCTTCAACATCTGAAAGAAAAAAACACTGAATAGTCATGTCTCTCCTGTTGTCTGTCCTGATTCCCACGTCTGTTGGAGATAAAGTTACTTAATTTTCCCCTCCTGACTTATCTGTTTCTTCTAATGGCCACTTAGATTACGGGTAAAACACTATTGATAAGGAACTTCCACAGTTATTTAAACATGTTAAGTCCCATGACAGTTCTTTCACATGTGGCCTTAGTATTTACTCTTTTTTCTATCTACATCAGTGTTGACATTTAAAACTCTGATGAAAAATTATTTGGAAAGAATTGCAATTTGACTGAGTTCACAAGTCAATCTGATAAAAACTGGTTGATCTGAGTTGATATAATCAAAAGTTATGACTTCTGTAGTGTTTTTCAAAATTTAATGTGTATAAAATCACCAGAGGTAACTCGACAAACACGAGGTTCCTAAGCCTCACCTTTCTGGATTCTGATTAAGAAGCTTGGGGTACACAGTTTAACAATCTGCGTTTTCTAAGCATTCCAGATGATTCTGAAGCAAATGGTGTGTAGATCTCCTTTGACGTGTGCTAGAATGCAAAAGGCTGACATAAAAGGCTGGTCAGACTGGTTATTTGGCAAACTACACATGTTAGTAAGGACTCTTTCAGTTGCAAGTGACAGGAACCTAAATCAAACTGACTTAAACAAAGCAGATGTATGTTGACTCATATAATTGGAAAGTATGGGAGTAGAACAGACTTCAGTAAAGATCTGTCTCTCTTCTGGCTTTCAAAGGATGTCATCAGAATTTGAGCTCTTTCTTCATCTTTTGGATTTGTTTTCCTTTTGTTGCTTCCTTCAGAAAGAACCTTTGTAAAAGTTGGCGAGATGGCCACCAATAGTTCTGTGCTTATACGTCATCTCAGTAACTTCATTGGAAAGACCAAAGCCCCATGACTGAGTCTCACTGGAAAGTATTATCACATTCCCATCTCCAAAACATTCAGAATGTTCTAAATGGCCAGGCCAGAGTCAGGTGCTCCTCTCCCCTTCCCAGGTGAGTGAGTGTATGTGTGTGTGTAAGCACACATTTGTGTGTTAGGAGATGGAGGGCAAGGATCACCTGCAATTAGATCCCATGAACTGACTGTGGGGTAGGAGTGATTCCCTCCTCCACCAACCAAAAAATCAATGTGTCAGCTATAGAAAGCAGCCCAAGTCTGCTATATTACACATTTCACATAAACAGATGCCAGTAAAATACTATATTTTTATCTGACTAGCTGTGTATATAGATAATCTTAGATTTAAACTCCTAGGGACAGAGTACAAAAACCAACTTCTTTGATATGGGGCTTAGTAAGCACATGCCAATACATGCTTAACAGATACATTTTCATGTCTAATATCAGTATTGTTATAACCAGTTAGCTTTGGAAGAGCCTACTATTCAGGAAAGGAGGGAGGGTACCCAACAAGACTGTTTCTGTGGATTAGAGTCTCTTGGATGGTTAGGATGACGTTTTTTGAAATGTGCTTTGAAATCCATCACTTAAACTGCCGTTACTAACTCTGATGATGGGGTGAAGAATTATATTTGAGAAAAAATTCTGTTAAAACTACCTCATCATTCAGAGGTGAGACGTAAAGTAGGAGGAGTTAAAAAACAAAGAGCAGAAATAATGGACAAAACTTGGATAAAGAAGAGGAATTTTAAAAGCTGTGTATATGAATGCAGCCATGACTATAAGAGTGAGATGATGCTCGTGTGCAAAAATGTGGGCAGGGAAGAGGAGAAGTATGGCTCAATTGGGTAATCACAACCTGGCTCTGCATTAGAAAGACCAGACCTAGAATAGCTATGGGCAAGAGACCTACAAATGTAAGCACTTTTATCAGTAATGTTACATTGTGCAATAATTCCACAAAGGGTCATCTGTGAAGAAATTTAAGGCTAGGGTGAGCAGTACACAAAAGAAAAAACAAAACAAAACAGTGACATAAAAGAGCAGCAGGAAATGGGGAGCCCATGACCTGAAAGGTCTCTTTTGATCTCACTTTTCTATGATTCCAAAACAAATGTGTCTCCTTTGTGAATTCTTTCTAAGCAATAACAATTCGAGGTTCAGTTGAAAGTCAAACATGTCGGCCGCTCTCCTGGGCCTGCCGTCTGATACGGGGCTGGTGAATCCTTATGGCTTGTGACTCAGCAGGTTCAGGAAGTAACAACAGATGTCTTTTCTCTGTTTGTTATAACTCATGACCAATGTCTCTTATAACCTAGAATTTTAACCCAAAATGTCTAAAAATGACGAACCTCAGCTCAGAATAGACAAAATATTTTATGATTTATTCGTTCAAATTTCAAAAGTTCAAGGAATATGGCAAAATTTGGTGGTAATATGGCAAAAAATTTCTCCAGGAATCTAGCAGTCTGTCAGAATTGTGTGTGTAATTTTTAAAAATTACACAATTACATATACATATATATATATATTTAACTTTCCCTAATGGACAGTACATGATATTATTGTGTATGGAAATAGTTTGTTTCTTGACATTTTCTCTGAGATGAATTGACCATGTATCCTACTTAGAGAAAAGCAAGTTCAATGAAGCTGTAGTAACTTAGCCACCACGAAGAAGGCAAAAGACATGAATGTGAGTTGAAGTGACTTTAAGGGCTAGACATAGGATGACATCAGCATGTTGGCAAGAAACAGAGATACACAGCAAGGCTAGACTGTCTGATCTATCCAGGGTGGAACAAATGAAGAGGAAGACAAATGCAAAGCTACAGAAATAAATACAGCTGTCTAAAATATGCCCCTTGTGGTTATTAGTATATTTATTTTCTAGCAAAGAGGAAATTAACATATGTGATTCATATATCACCTCCCTTTTTTCTTTACGTGCTTTCGTCTCTATCAACTGTGCTCTAGCTCGGATCTGCCACCCATTCCAAGAGGATCCTTTGGAAACGTGTGTCCTGTAATAAACTCTTCCTGCGTATTTCAGGGCTCCTTCCTCCTCACCTAACTGAAACTTGACCTTTACGTGACCATGAAACCTTTGTTACTGTCCACTTAATGTCTTCTACGTTCAGATAAGGGTCTTAGGTTAATCCAGGAAAGCAGGTCTGCAGCAAGGGCTTGCATTCAGTTAGTATATTTGAAGAAGCAACCCCAGAAAACAGGATGGGGAACCTGGAGGAGTGAACCCAGGAAGGAGGGAAAGTCAGTCCAAAGATGTGTTATCAGACCTGTCACTGCTGTGGACAACAGGAGGCCAGTCCATCTGGGAGCCTTCTGGAAATCACCTCAGAATTATTTGCCTGACAGATGGAAGAGGGGAGCATGTATCTACCAGCGAAGTGTTGGACAAGTACTGTCCGAATCGGTGTTAACTCCCTCTGTTTTAGATTGCACGTATGTGAAGGCCACATTTTATTGTCAGGCCCTGGGATAGAAGGTAAGAGCTGAGTGTGTCCTAGAGCTGAGGTGCTGTCAGGTCACCTGTGTGTGCAGTAACCAGTGACCAAAGGGGACATGAAAAGATACACGTGACATTTTCTATGCAAGAGGCAACCAATTCCTTAATCACTGCTGCATCTAGTTCATTATCCTCCTAACTTTACCCAGTCAACAGTCCTCTTCCGGAATCCATGACCTCTCCCCAAACCTCTCTCTCCCTCACCTCAGCTTCTGGTCACCCAGATGCTGCCCAATCTCCCCAGTGATAGTGGCACTGAAGCCTCCACCATCCTGTACAACCCGTGTCTGTCACCATTTTTCTTGGCTTCAGTGCAGATGGTGATGACCCAGTAACTCCCTGGCCTCACAAACCCTCATCTTCAGGCATCACTCAATTTCAGTTGGTCCTGGCACAGCCTCATCTGTGGCTACACTATCACCCAGACCCTCCACGCTTGTACACCTTGAATTAATTACAGGAATTTTAAAAATTATGAAACCTATTCACTTCCTCATTCCTTCTGCTCTTCCTTTGTTCTCACTGTGTCCTCAAATTCTTCCCTTCTTCCAGCCCATATCCAGGCGATTCTGGTTTTATTTGCTTCCTTACCCAGGGTGGACTTCTTGAAAAGAACAATCCTGTCAATAACACATGAGATGTCACCTTAAAATCCTATGCCTCTTTTACCTACTGTTACCTTTCTTGGTTCTGCATCCTTGGTTCTTATCAAAGTTTGCTGGAGGAAATTCTCAGGGCCTTGATAACAGACTCAGCTACAAATTCACACTATTTCATCTCTGCTTAAATAGCAATCTTATGCTCGAGGTTTCAACCTTGGGAAGTGTTCAGGACCTCTGTAATCAAGCTTCTCACATGCCCACACATGCCTCGGTCGTTGCCCTAACGTAGGGAGGAGTCTGTTACTTAGAATATCTTTCTGCCTCCTTTGGACTGTCCACATTCTACTCATTCTCTACACATTACATTGGTGTGTGTTATGCTTTCCTTTCTCTAGATACCTATTGTATATGTATATGTAATCAGCAGTATATTTGGTTACACACTGTTTTTATTATTTTTAATTATTTCTCTTCTGTTTGGGACTTTAACGAGGGAGTGTGCTCCTTAAGAGCAAGGACTTTATCTGATACATCTATTGTCCCAACAATGGTGACCACCCATTAAGCACTTACTACAAATACCCATGGACTTCATTTCAGTGAGTCAGAGATTTTCACTGGAAAAAGGAACCTACACGTGCTCACTTGAATCTCAAATAGTATAAATTAGCTCTTCAAAATTCATAATCAAACTGAATTGGCATAATTAGGATCATCTTTTTATTTTTCTCTGAATATTGGTTGTGAATGACCTAGCTTCATGGGTAAATTGGACCGTGGGAATCATCCCTCAGTTTACAGTTCCAACTAAGCACAATGCCAAAGTGTTGATCTAAAACTATGTGGATGATGAAATATAAATGTAGCTTGTGTCTACACATCATAAACACTTACATTAAAATATGAAAATATAAAAATCTGGAAACAAAGGTTTGACTGCTTTTTAAAAGTTTTTGAAGAGATGTTGACA
Organism: Lipotes vexillifer; assembly: GCF_000442215.2. Taxonomy (NCBI): domain Eukaryota; kingdom Metazoa; phylum Chordata; class Mammalia; order Artiodactyla; family Lipotidae; genus Lipotes; species Lipotes vexillifer. The sequence goes on from NW_006775731.1 coordinate 1,116,008, forward strand.
GCAATAATTTTGGAATTTAAATATTTGTTTGGAATTTATACAAATCAGAGCTAAAACATAAGATTTTAACTCACAAGTTTTGTTTGTGAATGTTGAGGAGTCATTAGAATAAAAAATAATTTAAGCAAATAACACTGCAAGTCTCTCTTAAAAACACATTTGATAAACGTTGATCTAGCCCAGCCTCCAGCCCCATGCCAGAATTCTCTCTAACATCCATGTCAACCTACGCTTCAACGATAGGAAGTATAGGTTGATAGGAAGCTCAACAGCTCTTAAGGCAACCCACTACATTTGGAGACAGATTTCATTTTTTCAGAATTTCTTCATCACTTTATTTTAAAGGAGTCACACAAGTTCAGATATCTAGGGGCCAGGCACATGCATAAATGAGTATGGCAGACCAGGTGTGTCAATAGGGAGCGGTGGGGACTGTGGTGAGTGGAAGGCACTGCCCTGCTCTTGCTGGATGCTGCTAGAGGAGTGAGGGGCCAATGCTGCCAGATCTTCCTGTGACTCAAAAGATGCTGAAAATCCAGATATATATATGAAGTCTTGTGGCTTTTCAACACAAGTAACTAAGTAAAAATGTTAGATAAAATACTCTGGAGGAGGGTGGTAAATTAAAAAAATATATTTGTGGGCTAAACCTGGCTTGAAGCCCTTCAGTTTTTTAACTTCTAAGTCCTGTCTTACATTTTCACCTCTGGAAAAAATGTATTAAATTTCTACTCTTTTACTTTAAAAAAGAAAAAAGTAAATCAGATATTTAAGACCAACTATTGTTCTCTATACTTACCCCCGTCTTTTTAAAATTCCTTGAGTCTTTTGAACACAAAATACATTTAGGTTGAAAAATAAATTACATGTATCTTTATTGAGAGAGTCATGATTTAGAGGGTCCCTTAATGCAAAATATTGATTTCTATTATGATTGTTTTCCTTAGTTTTGGTCCATCGGTAAATTTCCATTTGTAAACCAGGCCTAGTATCCTCTAGGCCTCCCAGCTTTATGTCATAAGCAAATTAGATAAGCATAGCTTCTCTGTCCTCATTTAGAGCATTGATTAAAACTAAGTTTAGCTTTCCTGGACCAAGATAACTGTCCCATGATAGGCCACTAGTCCCACTGCCCTGACCCCCAACCAGCTGGCATACATCACTCAATAATCTCTAAATCTCTGGAAAATATAACCACCCTTTTCAAGATGTCAAGGTGGAGCTTATCAAATATTCTGTTAAAATTTAAAAACACGTTGCGTACATTATCTTCCTTATTTGCCAACTCAAATTCCACTTAAAAAGGAGCCTAGATCAGTACCATTGTGTCACACAACTCAGGGGAATTCGTTCATTAAAAAAAAAGATACTAATGAACTTATTTACAAAACAGAAACAGACTCACAGACAGGAAACAAATTTATGGTTACCACAGGGGAAAGGTTGGGGGGAGGGATAAATTAGGAGTTTTGGGATTAACATATACACACTATTATATATAAAATAATCAACAAGGACCTACTGTATAACACAGGGAGCTCTAGTCCATATTCTGTAGTAACCTATATCAGAAAAGAATCTGAAAAAGAATAGATATATGTATAATTAAATCACTTTGCTGTACACCTGAAACTAACACAACATTGTTAATCAACTATACTCCAATATAAAATTTAAAAAAAAAAGACAACTCTAAGCGTAACTCATAGAACACAATGTGGCTGGTGCCCCCTGGAGTTGTGCATCCACCATAGCCCTCAATGAGGTTAATTTGGTAATAAATCCCTGTGGCATCTGCGCATATATGATAGCTCTTGGTAATCATGTTCATGGCCCAGGCTTTAAACAATAACAGAAACAAGGATTACAAAAACCTGATTAACAATTTGCTGGCATCAGACATACTTCAGTATACTTTCCTTTGATAAATATTTTGGTAACATTTGAACTTATACAAGAAATTATAATTTGGTCACATAATCAATTTTTAATCTTAGTAAATGCTATGTAATCCAGAGAATATCTAAATATCTCTGGCATTCCATATATATTATTCACTTACACTTATAAAACATATCTATTGTAGTCAAGATTACCTATTAGAGCAGAGATGGATGAATACTTTTTTAAAGGGCCAGATAGTAAATATTTTAGGCAGTGCAGGGCATGTACAGTCTCTGTCACGTATTCTTTTATTTCTAGCAGTTACAAATGTTTTAATAGCTGGTAATTTAATAAATAGTAAGTATTGCCTCACTGCTTTATTTTGGCTTTTTTTCTTCTGTTTATTTTTGGTCCTATTTCCATACACTGACGTAAGAAGTTTTAGCTGTTTAGTAGTTTTTAGATCCTTACAATAACCCACGGAAATAGGCTTTACTATTGTCTCCGTGGTTTAGATTGGGAAATCAAAGCATAGCATGGGTTAAGTAACTTGCCTAAGTTTTCAAGGTGATTTTGCTCTTGCAAAGAAATTCTTAAAATTGTATCTTACATACGTTCAAGGGTGGAAATAAGTACAAAATGTATATAGGGAATTGTGATTTATTTCTATATAAGGTAAAGTGGCCTCAGCCTTTTCCATTTTTTTCTTTACACCACAGAGTGCAACTGCAGATGTGCGTGTTTCCACTATATTTTGGAATGATAAACTGATATGAAAATATTTTAAATAGCATGTCAAAAATGTCTTCCCTGTGCACAAAATGGACAAAGTCCAAATGTTAGTTTAAATTTCATATTATCTACCAATCTTTCCAGAAGAATCTGAAAGATTTTATTGTTTAAGTCACGTAGTTCTTCTGAATCATCTTTCCTTTGTAAACAGTTGGCAATGCAAACTCTGGATTTTTCCACTTCGTGTTCAAAGGAAGCTCATTTTTTAAATTTTTTTTTTATTTTTTATTTTTTAACATCTTTATTGGGGTATAATTGCTTTACAATGGTGTGTTAGTTTCTGCTTTATAACAGAGTGAATCAGTTATACATATACATATGCTCCCATATCTCTTCCCTCTTTGTTGGTCTAGTGGCTAGGAAACTCATTTTTAAGATCAGTTTTAGTCAGAGTATCTGTCACCTTCCTGTTTTTCTTTTTTTTTTTTTTTTTGCGGTGCGCGGGCCTCTCACTGTTGTGGCCTCTCCCGTTGCGGAGCACAGGCTCCGGACGCGCAGGCTCAGCGGCCATGGCTCACTAGCCCAGCCGCTCCGCGGCACGTGGGATCTTCCCGGACCGGGGCACGAACCCGTGTCCCCTGCATCGGCAGGCGGACTCTCAACCACTGCGCCACCGGGGAAGCCCTGTCACTCTCCTTTTAAACCTTTATTTTGCCATTGCTTTCTGGTGCTGGTCATTATTGGACTTTGCAGCTTTAAACTGCTATTCATTTTCTTCTTTAACACTGCAGTTTTCTATTCACCAAGATTTGCATTCCCTCCATGTTTTTTCTAAAACCAAAAATTAGTGGTCTTTTTAAATAAAAGCTATAATTTTTTACATGAACCTTGTTTCTTCTTTTAATTGGACAATGGTGGAGGGCTGGTGATGGGTGTTATTTATTTTGAGAATCCTGCTTCAGTGAAGCTGTTGTGAAGTAAAAGCTTGAAATGAAAACACTCCTGAAGGCCTCTGACAGGGGTGAGTAAAAAGAAAGGAGACGGAGAAGGAAGAGGGAGAGGAAACATGGGAGGGAGCGGGGATAGCACTGGAATGTCCTCATCAGGTCAGAAATTAGAAGCCAGTCAGAAGCAGGGGACCAAAGGGTTTCTTCAAGTTTAAATACAAAGCCATGTTCAAGTGCATAGAGATCCAAGTTGCTAAAAATTCTTCCACCCCCCGCCCCCCCCCCCCCCCCCCCCACCAGCCCAGCTAAATAACAGAATGTTTCCTTCAACAGGTGTATGATGCACATTCAAGAGGAAAACCCACAGCTAAGATAAAGTGATCATGTTGAAACCCCTTTCAGACAAACAAGTAAGTATTCACATTTCTTATCATTTTCTGGTTTTCCTCTCAGTGGGCTAATATGTAGCTACCTCTGTCATCATTAATTGTCCACTGTTCTTTTTTTTATTGCTATAATTTTAAAAATTGAAGTATAGTTGACTTACAACTATACTTCAGGTGTACAGCAAAGTGATTCAGCTACATATATACATATAAACACACACACATATATATATATTCTTTTTCAGATTATTTTACATTATAGGTTATTACAAGATATTGACTATAGTTCCCTGTGCTATACAGTATGCCCTTGTTGTTTATCTATTTTATGTATAGTAGTTTGTATCTGTTAATCCCAAACTCCTAATTTATCCCTCCCCCCCTTTCCCCTTTGGTAACTGTAAGTTTGTTTTCTATGTCTGTGAGTCTGTTTCTGTTTTGCAAATAAGTTTATTTGTAGATTTTAGATTCCACATATAAGTGATATCATATGATATTTGTCTTTCTCTGTCTGACTTAATTCACTTAATATGATAATCTCTATGTCCATCCATGTTGCTGCAAATGCATTATTTCATTCTTTTTGATGGCTGAGTAATATTCCATTGTATATATATACCATATCTTCTTTATTGCTCCACCCGTCAATGGACGTTTAGATTGCTTCCATGTCTTGGCTATGTAAATAGTGCTGCTATGAACACTGGGGTCCATGTATCTTTTTGAATTAGAGTTTTTGTCTTTTCTGGATACATGCCCAAGAAGGGGATTGCTGGATCATCTTGAATGCATTGTAGTTAAATTATCTCCTGCAAGAAACTTAAAATGATGCTTTGAAGGAGGGTTCCCTTACCTAGAGATGGTTTGTAAATATAAAGCAGTATAAGGAAAGAAATTATATGGGATTTAAAACCTAAGTTCTTTTTATTTTAATTTGGATGAAGAAAATGGGCTAGAGAATTAGAAGATTTAGGTACTATTATATTCAATCCACAAAGTTTAATTTCCTTAACACATTTTAAGCATTCTTTCAAGCTTGACAAACAACAGTTCCAATCTTAGTTCTCTAATTTTACACAAACCACAGTTGAAAAAAAAATACTAAATATCTCTGAAAATTTCAATTAAAAGGCTTAAAATGTTTTTGCATCACCACAAATATCCAGTATTTGAAACTGTCACAAGTTTTCCAACATCCCCCCCCCAAATTCCATGGATTTAAACCTCTGACACTGTTAAATTTTTTAATTACCTAATTTTTAGTATTGGTTTTCCTGCCGCAATGTTTCAATTAATAAAACTGTGTTAATTTTAGCATAGCTATCTAATTAATAGGACGTACTTTTACCAGATTATAATAATTAGAAAGCATCATTTAGAGAAGAATCATCATTAATTTTCTATAGTGTAATACATCATGATGAAAATAGAATAAAGTATACAAGGAGATCAGACCATGGGATATTTTTATATGGTGTTTTCAAATCAACTCTTTTATAAAAATGATTTACTTGCCAATTCATTCAAAAACCTAGTTGGTTATGGTTTTTATGCTTTTATTTTCAGGGACAAATATTTCATGTCCCCTTAGATGGTATTTATTCAGAAAGTTTCATATGCGGGGCCCTGAGCAGAGTGTTCTCAAAGAGTTCACTGGAAATGCTGTATGGAGTTGAGCACTTGTGCACTAGGAAACACTGCTGGTCACAACCAGTGAGGAAAAACCCGGATGCTCTTCCACATCACAGCAAACCATTTATTGTAGAGAAAAGAGTGACCTAGTCAGAAAGACCTGCAGTTGTAGAGATGTAGACAGATATTTAGAAGGTAAATAAATACATAGGTATATCGAGAAATAAATATTTGCATATAGAGGATGTTAATAACTGCTGGGTAGTGGAAGAGTTTTAAAACTCTTATTGAGGTACAGTGTGCATGCAAAAACTGTAGGCGTAGAGCTCCTACAATTTTTTACAAACGATAGGTGTATAATCCACATCCAGATCAAGGGACAGAATATTATCAGCATTCCTTAAACTATTCATCTTCCGCCTTAAGGGTAACCCCTTCCTATTTTCTAACAGCATGGAGTAGTTTTGCCTGCTTTGGAATTTTATATAAATTGAAATACTCTGTATGTACTATTTTGTGTCTGACTTCTTTTGCTCAGCCTTTTGTTGGTGAGATTTAGCCACATTGTATGTAGTCGTAGTTCTTTCATTCTCATTCTGTCTTTGCATATGCCTTGATTTATTTATCCATTCTGTTGTTGATGGGTTTGGGGGAAACTTCTAGTTTAGGCTTCTGTTTTGGAAAAACCTGTGGTTCTCCTCCTGTATCTTTTTCTTTCACTTCCGACACGTGTGGTCACCAGATGTGTGGGATTTTTCTCCACACCAAGCAACTCCCTATGACACCAGCTGGATATCCTGCAATTAAACTCAATTCTGGCACTATCTACCTGGAGATAGTGAGAGATCTCACAGGTGAAGGGCTGTGTCCCATAATGCTGCCCCTCACTTCAGATGCCAATCACAAGTACTAGGTCCCCAGGTTACCCATAGCTTTTGTCCAACTTGGCTGCAAATGGGAGGTTCTCATCACTTCCTTCCCCTGGGATTTGATTATTTGCTAGAATAGCTCACAGAACTCAGGAAAACACTTACCAGTTTATTAAAAGATATGATAAAAGATACAGATAAAAAGCCAAGTGAAGAGATATATAGGACAAGATCTAGGAAGGTCCCAAGAACAGGAGCTTCTGTCCCAAGGGAGTTGGGGTATGTCACTCTCTCTATTAGTAGACATGTTCACCCACCTGAAAGCTCTCCAAAACCTGTACTATTTGGATTTTTATGGAGGCTTCATCACACAGTTAATGTTCAGTCATTAACTCCATTTCCAGCCCCTCTGCCCTCTTTAGAGAAGAGGAGGCAGGGCTGAAAACTCCGAGCTTCTAATCATGGCTTGGTCTCTCTGGTGACCAGCTCCCATCCAGAAGCCATCAAGGAGCCCACCCTGAGTGCCTCACTAAAACACAAGATGTTCCTAGTGCTCTTATCACTTGAGAAATTACAAGCACTTTAGGAGCTCTGTGTCAAGAACCAGGGGCAAAGACCAATAAATATATTTTCTATTATCTCACAGGTTCATATGAGTAATGCTGCATAAACATGCTTGTGCATGACTTTTGGTTAATAGATGTGTTTCTCTTGGGTACTTGCTTGAGGCAGAGATGCTTGGTCACAGGGTGCACGTGTTCTTTGGACAGTGCTGGTCTTCCATCATGGTTGAGTAGTCTACAGTCCCACTGGCAGCAGTTGAGAGCTGTTGCACAGAGCTACTGATCTTACCTGTCCTTTACATTTTAACCGTTCCAGAGAATATGTAGTAACATCACACTGTTTTAATTTGCGTTTTCCTGATGACCACTGTGATAAATGTAAAAGCACATTGCCACAATAATCAAATCCTCATAACAATTTGTACTGGTGAGGAAACTGGGCTTCAGCGGATTTGTGATTTACTCAAGTTCACTCAGCTTGGATGTGGTGAACCAGGATTAAAACACTAGGTTTTGCTCATTAGTGAAGCACATAATAATAGGCTTTTAGAGTCAGAAGGGAGTTTTGAGATGATCCTATCCAAAAGTTTTTCACAGATGAAGTAATTGAGGTCCAGAGGGTTGGCTCTGTTCATTACTTCAGAGATCATATTACATTTGGGGGTTTTGTCTGGTGGGGTACAATGGCCTAGAGGTCTGGATTCAATTCACTACCTACCAGCTGTGTGGCTGAGACAAGTCACCTGCTTTCTCTAAGCATCTAATGTTTTTCAAAATTTTTTTGGAGTAAAGTTGATTTACAACGTTGTATTAGTTTCAAGTGTACAGTAGAAAGTCAGTTATACATATACACATATCTACTCTTTTTTAGAATCTTTTCCCATATAGGTCATTACAGAGTATTGAGTAGAGCTCCCTATGCTATGCAGTAGGTTCTTATTAGCTGTTTATTTTATATATCTTAGTATGTATATGTCAATCCCAATCTCCCAGTTTATCCCCCCCCCACTTCTCCCCTGGTAACCATAAGTTTGTTTTCTACATATGTGACTCTATTTCTGTTTTGTAAACGTGTTCATTTGTACCATTTTTTTAGATTACTCATATCAGCAATGACATATGGTATTTTTCTTTCTCTGACTTACATCACTCAGTATGACAATCTCTAGGTCCATCTATGTTGCTGCAAATGGCATTATTTCATTCTTTTTTATAGCTGAGTAATATTCTATTGTATATATGTACCACATCTTCTTTATTCACTCCTCTGTCGATGGACATTTTGGTTGCTTCTATGTCTTGGCTATTGTAAATAGTGCTGCAATGAACACTGGGGTGCATGTATACTTTTGAATTACGGTTTTCTCCAGATATATGCCCAGGAGTGGTATTGCTAGATCATATGGTAACTCTATTTTTCGTTTTTTAAGGAACCCCCATACTGTTCTCCATAATGGTTGTACCAATTTACATTCCCACCAACACTGTTGGAGGGTTCCCTTTCTCCACACACTCACCAACATATATTGTTTGTAGGTTTTCTGATGATGTCCATTCTGACCAGTGTGAGGTGATACCTCATTGTAGCTTTGATTTGCATTTCTCTAATAATAATTAGTGATGTTGAGCATCTTCTCATGTGCTTTTTGGCCATCTGTATGTCTTTGGAGAAATGTCTATTTAGAACTTCTGCCCAATTTTTGATTGGGTTGTTTGTTTTCTTTTTGATACTGAGCTTCATGGGCTGTTTGTATAATTTGGAGATTAATCCCTTGTCGGTCACTTCATTTGCAAATATTTTCTCCCATATTGTAGCTTGTGTTTTCATTTTGTTTATGGTTTCCTTTACTGGGCAAAAGCTTTTAAGTTTAATTAGGTTGCACTTGTTTATTTTTGTTTTTATTTTCATTACTCTAGGAGGTGGATCAAGAAAGGTATTGCTGTGATTTATGTCAGAGAGTGTTCTGCCCATGTTTTCCTCTAAGAGTTTTATTGTATCCGACCTTACATTTAGGTCTTTAATCCAGTTTGAATTTATTTTTGTATATGGTGTTAGAGTGTTCTAATTTCATTCTTTTACATGTAGTTGTCCAGTTTTCCCAGCACCACTTACTGAAGAGACTGTCTTTTCTCCATTGTATATTCTTACCTCCTTTGTCATAGATTAGTTGACCATGGGTGTGTGGGCTTATCTCTAGACTTTCTACCCTGTTCCATTGATCTATATTTCTGTTTTTGTGCCAGTACCAAACTGTTTTGATTCCTTTAGCTTTGTAGTATAATCTGAAGTCAGGGAGTCTGATTCCTCCAGCTTCATTTTTCTTTCTCAAGATTGCTTTGTCTATTTGGAGTCCTTTGTGTTTCCATACAAATTGTAAAATTTTTTGTTCCAATTTTGTGAAAAATGCCTTTGGTAATTTGATTACCGTTTAGCCTCCATGTCTCTGTGGGTTTTTTTTTTTACAGTGTTTTTCCTGTAATTTATTTCTAATCTCATTGTGTTGTGGTTGGAAAAGATGCTTGATCAATTTCAATTTTCTTAAATTTACCGAGGTTTGCTTTGTGGTCCAAGATGTTATCTATCCTGGAGAATGTTCCATGTACATTTGAGAAGAAAGTGTATTCTGCTGCTTTTGGATGCCCTATAAATATCAGTTAAGTTCATCTGGTCTAATGTGTCATTTAAGGCTTGTGTTTCCTTATTAATTTTGTGTCTGGATGATCTGTTCATTGGTGTAAGTGGGGAGTTAATGTCCCCCGCTATTACTGTGTTACTATTTCCCCTTTTATGGCTGTTAGCCTTTGCCTTATATATTGAGGTTCTCCTATTTTAGGTGCATATATATTTATATAATATTTATATATATATTTATATTTCTATATATTTATATCTTCTTGGATTGATCTCTTGATCATTATGTTCTGTCCTTCCTTGTCACTTGTAATAGTTTTTATTTTAAAGTCTATTTTTTCTGATATGAGTATTGCTACCCCAGCTTTCTTTTAATTTCCATTTTCATGGAATATCTTTTTCCATCCCCTCACTTTCAGTCTGTACATGTCCCTAGGTCTGACGTGGGTATGTTGTAGACAGCATGTATGTGGGTCTTGTTTTTGTATCCATTCATTCAGTCTATGTCTATTGGTTGGAGCATTTAATCCATTTACATTTAAGGTAATTACTGATAGGTATATTCCTATTGCCATTTTCTTAATTGTTTTGGATTTGTTTTCCTCAGGCTTATTTCTTCCATTCTTCTTTCGTTCTCTTTTCTTGTGGTTTGTTGCCTATATTTAGGGTTGTGTTTGGGTTGATTTTCTTTTTTGTGTGTGTATCTATTGTAATTTTTTGGTTTGAAGTTCCCATGACATTTTGACATAGCGATCTATATTATGTACCAAGTTGTTTTAAGTTGCTGGTCTCTTAATTTCAAATGCAGTTCACATTTCCTGCAATTGTCCTCTCTTCATGTTTGTGGTGTTGATATAATATTTATGTGTAGATGATTTCCTACTATTACTTTATTTTTTAATTATTTTATACATCTTTATTGGAGTATAATTGCTTTACAATGGTGTGTTAGTTTCTGCTTTATAACAAAGTGAATCAGCTATACATATACATATATCCCCATATCTCCTCCCTCTTGTGTCTCTCTCCCAACCTCCTTATCCCACCCCTCTAGGTGCACACAAAGCACCGAGCTGATCTCCCTGTGCTATGTGGCTGCTTCCTACTAGCTATCTGTTTTACATTTGGTAGTGTATATATGTCCATGCCACTCTCTCACTTTGTCTCAGCTTACCCTTTCCCTTCCCCGTGTCCTCATGTCCATTCTCTACATCTGTGTCTTTATTCCTGTTCTGCCCCTAGGTTCTTCAGAACCTTTTTTTTCTTAGATTCCATATATATGGGTTAACATACAGTATTTGTTTTTCTCTTTCTGACTTACTTCACTCTGTATGACAGACTCTAGGTTCATCCACCTCACTATAGATAGCTCAATTTCATTTCTCTTTATGGCTGAGTAATATTCCATTGTATATATGTGCCACATCTTCTTTATCCATTCATCTGTCAATGGACAATTAGGTTGATTCCATGTCCTAGTTATTGTAAATAGAGCTGCAGTGACCATTGTGGTACATGACTCATTTTGAATTATGGTTTTCTCCAGGTATATGCCCAATAGTGGGATTGCTGGGTCATATGGTAGTTCTATTTTTAGTTTTTTAAGGAACCTCCATACAGTTCTCCATAGTGGCTGTATCAATTTTCATTCCTACCAACAGTGCAAGAGGGTTCCCTTTTCTCCATAGCCTCTCCAGCATTTATTGTTTCTAGATTTTTTGATCATGGCCATTCTGACTGCTGTGAGGTGATACCTCATTGTAGTTTTGATTTGCATTTCTCTAATGATTAGTGATGTTGAATATCCTTTCATGTGTTTGTTGACAATCTGTATATCTTCTTTGGAGAAATGTCTATTTAGGTCTTCTGCCCATCTTTGGATTGGGTTGCTTGTTTTTTTGATATTGAGCTGCATGGGCTGCTTGTATATTTTGGAGATTAATCTTTGTCAGCTGTTTTGTTTGCAAATATTTTCTCCCATTCTGAGGGTTTTCTTTTTGTCTTGTTTATGGTTTCCTCTGCTGTGCAAAACTTTTAAGTTTCATTAGGTCCCATTTGTTTATTTTTGTTTTTATTTCCATTTCTCTAGGAGGTGGGTCAAAAAGGATCTTGCTGTGATTTATGTCATAGAGTGTTCTGCCTATGTTTTCCTCTAAGACTTTTATAGTGTCTGGCCTTACATTTAGGTCTTTAATCTTTGAGTTTATTTTTGTGTATGGTGTTAGCTAGTGTTCTAATTTCATTCTTTTACAGGTACCTGTCCAGTTTTCCCAGCACCACTTATTGAAGAGGCTGTCTTTTCTCCATTGTATATTCTTTCCTCCTTTATCAAAAATAAGGTGACCATATGTGCATGGGTTTATCTCTGGGCTTTCTATCCTGTTTCATTGATCTATATTTCTGTTTTTGCATCAGTACCATACTGTCTTGATTACTGTAGCTTTGTAGTATAGTCTGAAATCAGGGAGCCTGATTCCTCCAGCTCCCTACTATTACTTTATATTTGCATTTACCGGTGAGCTTTCCCATTTGGGATTTTCTTTTTTCCACTTGTGGCCCTTTTCCCCCTCTGTCTAGAGAAGTTCCTGTAGCATTTGTTGTAAATGTGGTTTTTTTGGTGCTGAATTCTCTCAGCTTTTGCTTGTCTGTAAAGCTTTTGATTTCTCCATCAAATCTGAATGAAAGCTTTGCTGGGTAGAGTATTCTTGGTTGTAGCTTTTTCCCTTTCATCACTTTAAATATATAGTGCCACTCTCTTCTGGCCTGCAGATTTTCTGCTGAAAAATCAGCTGATAAGCTTATGGGGATTCCCTTGTATGTTATTTGTTGCTTTTCATATTTTTTCTTTGTCTTCAATTTTTGTTAGTTTGATTAATATATGTCTCTTCATGTTCCTCCTTGGGTTTATCATGCCTGGAACTCTCTGCACTTCCTTGACTCGAGTGACTGTTTCCTTTCCCATGTTAGGGAAGTTTTCAGCTATAATTTCTTGAAATATTTTCTCAGGCCCTTTCCTTTCCTCTTCTTCTTCTGGGACCTCTATAATGCAAATGATGGTGCATTTAATGTTGTCCCAGTGATATCTGAGACTGTCCTCATTTCTTTTCTTTTTTCTTTATTCTGTTATGTGACAGTGATATCCACCACTGTGTCTTTTGGCTCACTTCTTCATTCTTCTGCCTCCATTATTCTGCTATTAATTCTTTCTAGTTTATTTTTCATTTTAGTTATTGTGTTGTTCATCTTTGTTCTTTAAATCTTCTACATCTTTGTTAAACATTTCTTGTATCTTCTTGGTCTGTGCCTCCATTCTTTTTCTGAGATTTTGAATCATCCTTACTATCATTACTCTGAATTCCTTTTTGAACAGATTGCCTATCTCCTCATCATTTAGTTGTTCTTGTGGGTTTTTATTTTGTTCCTTAGTCTGCAACATATTTCTCTGTCATCTCACTTTGTCTAACTTTCTGTATTGTGGTCTCCTTTATGCAGGCTGCAGGATCATAGTTCCTCTTGATTCTGGTGTCTGCCCCCTGGTGGGTGAGGTTGGAACAGGGACTTATATAGGCTTCCTGGTTGGAGGGACTGGTGCCTCTGTTGGGTGAAGCTGGGTCTTGTCCCTCTGGTGGACAGGGCCATGTCAAGGGGTGTGTATTGATGTGGCTCTGAGCTCTGTATGACGTTAGGCAGCCTGTCTCCTGATGGGTGTGGCTGTGTTCCTGTCTTTTTGGTTGTTTGTCCTGAGGCTTTCCAACACTGGAGCCTGCAGGTTGTTGGGTGGGGCCGGGTCTTGGTGCTGAAATGGGGACCTCTGGGAGAGCTCATGCTAAGCAGTATTCCCTGGGGCCTCCACTACTGGTGTCTTTGCCCCCACAGTGAGCTATAGCCAACCTTTGCCTCTTCAGAAGACCCTCCAAGAACCCTAGGTAGGTCTAGCCCATGTTCCTATGGAAGCACAGCTTTCTGCTGGGTTCCAGTGCACATGAGACCTTGTGTGCATTCTCCAAGAGTGGAGTCTCTGTTTCTCCCAGCCCTGTGGAGCTCCTGCACTCAGGCCCCACTGGTATTCAAGGCTAAATGCTCTGGGGTTTCTTCCTACTGGTGCCAGACACTTAGACTGTCTTGGAGGGCTATTTTTATGTGGGAATGTCCCTCTGTAGCCTGTGTGGGTTTAATATCTTTTGGTGCAAGTGCTGTTTTTAGTACAGATGTCTGCCACCTCTTTCCTCAGTGTATGCTGACCAATATCCTCTTGATAGGATGTGTGACTGATATTATGGTGACAAGAGCCTGCACTGGATACTAAGCAAGATATTTGCTCTGTGGTTGTCACTGCCCTGTCAGAGACAGTGTCTGCTCCCTAGTTGGAGTAGAGGCCCCCAGCTCTGTTTTTTAGCTGTGTTTCTTATCTGTCGTGTGAAGTATGTGGGATTGGAGCACTCCCACTGGGAGAGAAGCCACTGAGTATTCCTCCTGTGGAGCTGTTCATCTGTGGGTTGCTCTGTTGTGTCCCCTTTCACCTATTTTGTGGGCTCACAAATTACACTGTTTCTGGCACTTTTCTCGGCCCCGCCTTAACTGTGGGTATGCCAGCAATTGGCCCAGGTGTCTCTCAGGCATTTTCACCAGGCTCTCTCCCCATGCACTGGTCCCTGCCTCCCTGGGCAATAGGAAAGTCTCCTGCCCCATCCCCGTCAGGGTGGGGTCTCCCTTCCCTGGCCACTGCCACCTCCTCCACACCCCCTCCCTGCTTGGGTGAGCTCATATGCTTCGGGGCAGCCTCAAGAGCAGACACCTGTGGGTGGCCCACATGCAGAGGTGGGTCTGAAACCACAGCTAAGCCCCAGGGGCCATGCAGCTAAGGAAGAAGAGCTGAAATCTCTCCTCACAGCTGTGCAAACCGTGGATTTACACCCCTGTGACCAACAATGTAAACTCAGCACATGCAGAACATCTGAATGGACAGTGCATGCTCCTGCAGCTGAGATGGATCTAGCTTTAGCAGCTGTGGTCTTTGTGGGCATGTACATGTGGAGGCTGGGCCAGGCCAGAGTCTGAGCTGCCTCCATAGTGCCCACAAGGGGTCCAGTTCCATGATTACTGCAATCCTGGAACCTGACCTCAGTGGATCTACACTAGTGGCATGGTGTAAACAATGCCTGAGAGTCACCTGGGCCAACTGCCGGCCTACCCACAGTTAAGGTAGGGCTGAGAGCAGTGCCAACAACAGTGTAATTTGTGAGCCCGCACACGGCAACAGGGGACATAACAGAGCACACCCGCAAATGAACAGCTCCACATCCTACTACTCCTCTGCCATCTTGATTCCCCTCCATCTGTTCTTTAATGAGGGTTCTGTGGGCTCAAAAATGTTTTTATAATTTAATTTTTATCTTATAGTTGATTTCCAATGTTGTGTTAGTTTCAGGTGTACAGCAAAGTGATTCAGTTATACATATACATATATCTATTCTTTTTCAGATTCTTTTCCTATCTATATGCAGAATATTTAAAAAAATTTTTTTTAGTGAATAATCTTTTTTCTTAATTTTTATTTATTTATTTATTTATTTATTTTTGACTGCATTGGGTCTTCGTTGCCGTGTGTGGGCTTTCTCTCGTTGTGTCAAGTGGGGGCTGCTCTTTGTTGCGGTGTGTGGGCTTCTCATTGTGGTAGTTTCTCTTGTTGAGGAGCATGGGCTCTAGGCGAGCAGGCTTCAGTAGCTGTGACACGTGGGCTTAGTAGTTGTGGCTCGCAGGCTCTAGAGCACAAGCTCAGTAGTTGTGGTGCATGGGCTTAGTTGCTCTGTGGCATGTGAGATCTTCCCGGACCAGGGCTTGAACCCGTGTTCCCTGCATTGGCAGGCAGATTCTTAACCACTGCACCACCAGGGAAGCCCTATATGCAGAATACTGAGTAGAGTTTCGTGTGCTACACAGTAGGTCCTTGTTGGTTAATCTGTTTTATATATAGTAGTGTGTATATGTTCAAAAATGTTTTCTTGTGTGTTTGTAGCCACCCAGAAGACAATTATGATAAAGACCTCAATTTCTTGTGGTTACAGCTGGCACGGACTTGAATGGTCCTCAAGCAGCCTGTCCTCCCTCTGTGCCATGACTGCTTGTCCTCAACTGGGCTCAGCTGTCCTCAGTTTTTCACCGATATTCCAGTGGTTTACTGGGTAGCTCTACCTGGATACCTACAGGCACCTCAACATGTCCCAACCCAAACATGTCCCCACCTCTGCTCCACCAACCCCTGTTTCCAGTCCTATTTGTAAGCCTGTTTCTTTTCCCTGTTTCCTCCTTTATTTGAAATTAATGTCACTGACCTCCACCTTTCATCTAAGCTACATTCCTTTCTCCTTTACTCCACTGCATTATCCCCAGTTCAAGAGCTCATCACCATGCCTCTTTCTATTGGAACAGTTTTTCCAAAAGGGTCCGTAGCTCCAGTATCTTTTTCCACTAATGCACCCTCCACAATCTTGCAGACTTGATCTTTCTGTATTATGATATGATCATGCTATAATCTTGCTAAAATAAAATAAAAACATCTTTAGTGACTCTCTGTGAACAATGAGGTAAAATCCAACTTCCATGGCTTGGCCTTCAAGGTCTTTAAAATCTGGCACCTGCCTACTTTGTACACCTGAGTGTAATTTCTTGTTGCTCACTTTGCTTAGCTGCTTCACCTACATGCCCCACTGCAGACCCTGTCTGCTCTCTAACCACCCTCCATTCCTGGCCTGAAACATGCATGTTCCACTTCATCTACTAGACACTGCTGACCTGGAATACGCTTTTTTTCTACACCTGTTAAATTTCTACTGATTTCCTCATCTGTGAAGCTTCTTTTTTTTTTTTTAACATCTTTATTGAAGTATAATTGCTTTACAATGGTATGTTAGTTTCTGCTTTATAACAAAGTGAATCAGTTATACATATACATATGTTCCCATATCTCTTCCCTCTTGCGTCTCCCTCCCTCCCACCCTCCCCATCCCACCCCTCTAGGTGGTCACAAAGCACTGAGCTGACCTCCCTGTGCTATGGGGCTGCTTCCCACTAGCTATCTATTTTGTGTTTGGTAGTGTATATATGTCCATGCCACTCTCTCACTTTGTCACAGCTTACCCTTCCCCCTCCCCATATCCTCAAGTCCATTCTCTAGTAGGTCTGTGTCTTTATTCCTGTCTTACCCCTAGGTTCTTCATGACCTTTTTTTTTTTTAAATTCCATATATATGTGTTA
>NW_006775731.1:1132916-1168171 GCF_000442215.2 Lipotes vexillifer
TTTTTTTTATTTTATTTATTTATTTTTATGTGCTGTTGTTTATTTTTTAACATCTTTTTTGGCGTATAATTGCTTTACAAGTGTGTGTTAGTTTCTGCTTTATAACAGAGTGAGTCAGTTATACATATATATATGTTCCCATATCTCTTCCCTCTTTGTCTCCCTCCCTCCCACCCTCCCTATCCCACCCCTCCAGACAGCCACAAAGAACCGAGCCGGTTTCCCTGTGCCATGCGGCTGCTTCCCACTGGCTATCTACCTTACGTTTGTTAGTATATATATGTCCATGTCTCTCTCTCGCCCTAACACACCTCACCCTTCCCCCTCCCCATATCCTCAAGTCTGTTCTCCAGTAGGTCTCTGTCTTTATTCCTGTTTTACCCCTAGGTTCTTCATAACATTTTTTTTTTCTTAAATTCCATATATATGTGTTAGCATACGGTATTTGTCCTTCTCTTTCTGACTTACTTCACTCTGTATGACAGACTCTAGATCTATCCACCTCATTACAAATAGCTCAATTTCGTTTCTTTTTATGGCTGAGTAATATTCCATTGTATATATGTGCCACATCTTCTTTATCCATTCATCCGACGATGGGCACTTAGGTTGTTTCCATCTCCGGGCTATTGTAAATAGAGCTGCAATGAACATTTTGGTACATGACTCTTTCTGAATTCTGGTTTCCTCAGGGTATATACCTAGTAGTGGGATTGCTGGGTCATATGGTAGTTCTATTTGTAGTTTTTTAAGGAACCTCCATACTGTTCTCCATAGTGGCTGAACCAATTCACATTCCCACCAGCAGTGCAAGAGTGTTCCCTTTTCTCCACACCCTCTCCAGCATTTATTGTTTCCAGATTTTTTGATGACGGCCATTCTGACCGGTGTGAGATGATATCTCACTGTAGGTTTGATTTGCATTTCTCTAATGACTAATGATGTTGAGCATTCTTTCATGTGTTTGTTGGCAGTCTGTATATCTTCTTTGGAGAAATGTCTGTTTAGGTCTTCTGCCCATTTTTGGATTGGGTTGTTTGTTTTTTTGTTATTGAGCTGCATGGGCTGCTTGTAAATTTTTGAGATTAATCCTTTGTCAGTTGCTTCACTTGTAAATATTTTCTCCCATTCTGAGGGTTGTCTTTTGGTCTTATTTATGGTTTCCTTTGCTGCACAAAAGCTTTTAAGTTTCATTAGGTCCCATTTGTTTATTTTTGTTTTTATTTCCATTTCTCTAGGAGGTGGGTCAAAAAGGATCTTGCTGTGATTTATGTCATAGAGTGTTCTGCCTATGTTTTCCTCTAAGACTTTTATAGTGTCTGGGCTTACATTTAGGTCTTTAATCCATTTTGAGTTTATTTTTGTTTATGGTGTTAGGGAGTGTTCTAATTTCATTCTTTTACGTGTACTTTTCCAGTTTTCCCAGCATCACTTATTGAAGAGGCTGTCTTTTCTCCACTGTATATTCTTGTCTGTGAGGCTTCTTTTATCTTACCTTTCCTTTGCCCAGGCCACCTTCACCTTCTCTTCTCTGCTTTCACCTCAGTCATCATAAAGCTGTACTGCAGCACTTCTCACATGGTACCCTAGTCATTTGTTTCTGTCTCTAACTTCCCTACTTTTGGGAGATCCTCAAGCATCAGGGTTGGGTCCATCCACCTCCATATCTCCAGTGCTGAATGAACATAGATGCTCAGTGAATATGACTTGAGTGTACTAATGAATTTACTGAATCTGAGGAGGCAAAACAACAGACTTGCCTTAGTAGCAAAATACCAAGGTACAGCTTTCCTCCTTTCTCATTAATATGCTCGAGTTTCATTTCTTTGCTTTTCTCGTCATCAATATTTTGTTAACTAGGTGTTTGCAAGGATGGCACTTTTACGTACACTTTAAATGCATCTATTTGCAATTATGGCATCTCGAATCTGAAGATTTGCATGGGGCTCCTTGAGGCTTTAAATTGAATATTATAGATGAAATTTCTGAAATCAAATTTATCTTAAAAAATAGAAGCCCAGAGAGTTGCCAAGTGGAGTGTGTATAACGGAGTGCACTCTCTTCAAATGTGGTCTGCTCCTCTCTGTTTCCATTTTGCGGAGTGTAAAACTGATCCCCTAAGCTAATTATATGATGGTGAGCATGTGATCAAGCATAATGTTGTTTTTAGAAAAATCTGGAACATATGAAAAAAAATCCAAACACATTTTAAAATTAAAATAATATAATGCCTAGGTAAAACAAATAAAAACCTACAAATAAATCTCTGAAATAGAAAGCTCCAGATTGTTTATAAGCCCTTTTCTAGAAAATAAAAAATTATAAAAGAAACAGTTACTCATAAATGTAGAAATGCTTCACCTTTTCTTTAAGGTATTTTATGTAGACATGATCATCACTCAAAAGTTTAGCTTTTAATTTAACCTTTAAAACCTAAGAATGCTGATTTTTTAAAATGCTGCTATAAGAATACATTATCATAACGAGGAAGTGGCACTGTCAAGACAAAAGAGTCTCCATGATGTTCTTTACAATAATTAGGTAAATAACAATGCAGCAGAAAAAGTTCATTTGAATTTTCCAAAATGGTTTTCCTCTTACAACATTCCAGATTTTTAACAAGTTCTAAATAAGTTTTAAAGGACAGAAATGTGCTGAAAAGAGAATTTTCAGGCCAATCACAAAAGGAAAAATTAAAAAGGATTAAACATTTCTCACACTTTGTTCAAAAGCGTGTATTTTGGGGCTTCCCTGGTGGCACGGTGGTTGGGAGTCTGCCTGCCCGGTGCAGGGGACACGGGTTCGTGCCCCGGTCCGGGAGGATCCCACGTGCCGTGGAGCGGCTGAGCCCGTGGGCCATGGCCAGTGGGCCTGCGCATTCGGAGCCTGTGCCCAGCAATGGGAGAGGCCACAGCAGTGAGAGGCCCGTGTACTGCAAAAAAAAAAAAAAAAGTGTGTATTTTGATTTTCTTCTCACTTAAGTAGTGCTAAATTATAATATGAAGCCCATGCTAGTAACTGCTCTTCAATAGCCACATTATCCAGGATTACTGGCATTAAATGCTAAATTAGCAGTAGCTGTTATCATTTATAAATTAATTTTTTTCTCTTTCTCTGAGTTCTATGAATGACACTGTGTAACCTCCCTTTTCTGAAGGGACATAGGGTGTCACAGTGTAAATAATTGTGGCCTAGAAACTGAAGACTTAGAGTCAACATGTGATTTGCCACCAAGTGGTTCTGTGACCTCTGATGAGTCACTCAACTTTTGCTGACATTGGATTGGATTGGAACCAGACTCTACGTGAGGTTGTTTCTAATTCTTATATTAAATGATCCTTCTTGGGCCCATATTAAAGAGGATTATGCCTTAAAACATATCACAGTTCAGTCCTTTCTCTACCATTTATGTATTAAGACTCATCTAGTTGAAAGTGACTAAATCCATCTGAAACAGCCTGAAGCCAAAGAGACAATTTATTGGTTCATAAAACTGAAAAGTCTAGGAGTGGATCTAGGTCTCAAAGTCTGGGGGGGCTCCAAGGGCTCCAAATGTGTCATCAAAATGCAGTTTCTCAAATTCTTCTGCTCAGCTCTACTTTCCTTTGCCTTGGCTTCCCTCTTGGTTAGGCTGTCTTCATGAGGTATTCTCTGGCAACTCCAGACTTACCGCATCTTTTCAGCAAGCAACACCAGTGGGGGAAAAGAAGCATATTTTTAACAAAGGTCCCGAGTGGCCAAGTCTGAGTCATGCCCTCTCTTGGAAGTGATGGGGGTCGGTGAAGTTGGGGATGGTGGGGCATTTCCACATCAACAGAGAGGGGTGATTCCTCAGGGGAAAACTGGTGTAAAGTTTGCATAAAAAGGGAAAAGGATGCTGAACAGACAAAAATAACAGGTGTCCCCTGGCAACTTTGCAACTTGGGCCACTTCTTTGTGATGTGCATGGCTTTCCCTTTTTCTACACTGCCAGCTCCTCGGATAACAAGAACCATATTTATTCACTCTGTATTTCCTATCAAACCTACCACTATTCTTTGAAATGAGAAGTGTTTGTTAATAAAATAACTGTGGCAGCTATGGAAGTGGGACTCAGAGTGCAATGAACTGACAGCCAGCCTCCAGTTGCAGTGACTTGAGGATCTACCACAGCATTTGCGCCTAGGCCAGGCTGGGACTGGGTGACCCTTTGCAATGACCAAACATGGCAGGGTTCTAGGGCCTGGCCATTTCTGCCCGATGCTATACTCCTCTATGGGTGATTTTTTATTTGGAGCTTCCCACTGGGTTGGCCAATGCTTTGTTAGGTCTGTATGGCAGTCTGAGGTTCTTCCAGTTTGCTTCCTCCCACTTTCCTTTCATACATTCAGACCTGCAGCTCGTCTAAAGGTTTTCTCTGTCCAGTCTTGCTTCCTTCCCCTTTACCTTTCACAGGTGTTACCTCTCCCAGTAGACCTTGTGCATTCCTAACTCTGCCTCAGCAGCTGTCTTCTGGGGGACCCAAACTGGTGATGAAATAGGCTTTGGGCCTGGATTATTCAGCCCTCCTCTGGCAATGAGGACCCCCATCTTGGTGGTAAGCAGAGCACACATAGTCCCTGTCACAAGGTGGTGATTCCATTGCTAAAAACTTCACAGGGGTTGCTGTGGAGGGGGACACCCTGATTGCAACAATGATTGAGGACTTTGAAAAGTGCTGCGCGGGAGATGGGTGGAGAATAACGTATATAAGGGCAATGTATTTGGCTGCTGTTACTAGATTGAACTGAAACACTAGAGAAAAATAATGCAAAGCTAATGGCAATTAACAGATCAAAAATCAAGTGAGAAGTCCTGGGGACCTCGTTAGCAGCTTCAAAAACAGTCTTTATCTTCTGCAGGAGGTAAGCAGAAAAAGCCAATAACCAACTCCAGACTTAGAATCATTGAGCTTCAGATGATTGAATGCTCAGTGGAGACAGACCTAATGAGCAGGGCACTAAGTGGGAGAATCAGCAAGTTTGACATATGGGATAGGGAAGCATCAGAGTAGATAACCCTAAAGATTTTGGCTCCCCAGATTCCTCTGAACGTTCAGAGCCTGTGTAGGGCGCCTGGTCATCCCTACATGGGAAGACACTGCTGAGGCTTCTTTGCAGGAAGGCAATGCGGGCTTCCCCTCAAGATCTGCCTCTACCACTTCTGGCTGCCATGTTGGTAGCTGGATTAAGTCTCAGTGTAACCCAGCTAGAGATGTGCTGAGCCTGAGAATTGAGAAATCATATTCTAAATTAGCCAGCATATTCCGGCAGAAGCTGGGGCAGTGCCCCTGGGGATTAGATTTTGAAGGTGCTTGACAAAGGGGGCCGGAACATAGTACTGGATAAAGGAGACTTTATTGACTTAGAGGTACTCTGGAATATAGGATTTCGCCTTGGCAAGGACCTCAGTACATGATATGCAGCCTTTGATTTGGCAAATGTGTTTGTTACTTTCTATCCTAATCAAGAAAAGTGAACAGAAATAGCTCTCTTTGGTCCACATGGTATAGACAAGAGTATATATTCACGGTTTTGCCCCAGGGCTATGTAAACTGTCATAATAAAGTCCTAAGAGATCTGGACCATTCAATATCCTTCAGAATATCACATTTGTCCATTGCATTGATCATATCATGTAAATCTGGCAGGTTGAGTAAGAGGTGGCTAGCATACTGAAAGCCTTGGTAAGATACATGTCCTCCAGAGGACAGGTAATAAACCATATGAAGATTCAGGGGCCTGTCATATCAGTAAAATTTTAGGGACTCAGCAATCATAGAATCATAGACATGCTGGGACATCCCCTCCAAAGTAAAAAAAAAAAAAAAAAAAAAAAACCAAAAAAATCCCCCAAACCCAAATTGCTGCCTCTTGTAAATCTTACAACAAAGAAAGAAGCACAATGCCTGGTAAGTTTCTTGGGGTTCTGGAAGCAATACATTCCACACTTAGGAATACTGCTTCAGCCCAAATACCAGGGGCAGGGCTCTGTGGCAGCTCCAGGCTGCATGAACAAGCCCCACAGCTTGGACTATATGATCAGGCATATTTTATGATTTTGAAGATGTCAGTGTGGAAAAGTTACAGTGGAATTTATGGAATACCCCAGTTGGAGAATCTCAATGCACGCCCCTGGGGTTCTGAAAGAAGTCCAAGCTATCTGTGGCAGAGAGAAACACGCTTTTGAAAAACCACGAGGAGCAGTTGGGGTGATGACTGAGGGCAAAGGGAAATTTAGAGTGAGAGTGGGAAGGAGGGCAGTGAGGCACACCAGCTGCAAGAAGGGCTGTAATTCTTCTCAGGAAGAAAGACCCACTGGAGTCCTGGAGGGCTGCTCCTGATTGCAGACATGGATCTCTATGGCACAGGAGTGGCCTGTGGGCACCACAGAAGTGTGCCGCTTGGATCTCCCTTCAGGAAAGAACTTGCCATTCAGCTGTGAGATGGCCGACAGCCTCCAAGGGCAATGCTTGCATAGAATGTCAGCTTTTGAGCCAAGACCACACTTCCCTGGTGGTCCTCAGAATGACTGAGCGTGGTAGGCCAGCCAGGGCCCGACCTCTTCTGCCCAATGTGGAATTCCTCTGACACACAACTGACTCCCCAGGGTTTCACAATCTGAGACACTCCCTGCCCAATTCTTCCTCCCACTTTCTTTTCACAAATCTTAGATTTATGTCCTAGTCTAAAGACTTTGCCAAATCCTGCTTCCTCCTTCTTTATCTTTCCTGGGCATTATGACCCATCGCCATCCAACACACAACTTCTAAAATCTCTTGCACTCCTATCTTCATCTTTGCATTTCATTCCTAGTTGCAATATCTAAATAACTTGATTCTGGTTTTGGCTAAAGTCTACATTGCCCACCTGCTTCAGGAGCACTTGAACTTTCTTTCAACTTAATTCATGGAAACTGTTCACCTGTGCCCTGTTACACCAGAAATTTTGCTACAATCACTGTCACTTTAGCCTCATTTCTCAAAACTATAGTGCAAGCCATAGCTTTGTGATCAACAGACTGGGGTAATGATTTAAACTTCAGGAGTCCTTTCTTTACTACTTTTTACATTTGAATGAAAATAAAATTTAGGTCTTCGCTACATTCCTGTTATATCCTGCAACAGGTCTCTGACAAAGCAGTTTTTGATTAGATGGTGAGGAGGGCATCTATACCACAGGAGGGCATGTGTACATGTGAGAAATATGAATACTTTGAATGCCAAGCATAGTTTTCTGTTCTTATATCATGTGTTTTCCATGCTATTCTCGAGTTAAAGTCTCCAAACTTATTTGGAATTATTTGTTGGTCTTTTCCGTCTCAGCAGTAGCTCTGGAAGAACTTTGAAGATGTTTTTTTTCACTGATATTTAAGGAACACTGATCTTAGAAAGGATCTGGTTTCCTTTTACTTACCCTCTTATTTTTACCCCACGGGTTTTAGTATTCTCCGTAACTTTTATTAAGCTATCTTTGAGTTCAGAAGGCTGCGAGAATTTTTCTTTTAAAAAGGAAAGCTTGCCTACCAGCCAGTTTTATATTTTTCCCCAAGCACGCAACAGTCTAATCTTTTTCCCATTTAAAATGAGAAAGAGTTTAGCAAGAAATTGACTTGATGTTAGGACAGGAGCTTTGGGAAGCTCTAATCTCTATGACAGCTTTAACAAACCAATCCCGCTCGCCGACCTCCTACATTTTAAATAGGACCTGCTCCTTCCAGCCCTCCAGGTAGGATAGTAAGCCTCTAAAGCGCGTTTGTGAGGGCTCTGTATTCACTCTTTCTTTTGGTTTTCTCTTCCGTACTTTCAGGATCTTGAGTCTTTGCAACATATTCCCTAGTCTTTTAGAAGTAGAAGAACTTAGAAAGGAAATGAGACTTTGGTTTGCCTTTGAAATATTTGCTCAAGTTTCACTATCTGCACAGCCCCCAAAATGGTGATTTTGGGAAATGTTTGGAAATGCTGAGTCTTCAAAGGAATGCTTTGTTTTCTATTTTCACATAAAGAAACAAATGACATAAGTTTTTTATGCTAAGGAGAGAGACTTTTGCCTCAGAAAAAGATAGCTTTATAATGATCTGTAATATTGTTCATTGGTTACCAATAATTATCCATGCCAGTGGTCCTCAAACTTTTAGGACATCATAGTCACCTGGGGGGCATAGGCCCCGCTCTCAGAATTTTTTATTCAATAGGTGAGAATCAAAAATTTGCATTTCTAACAGGTTCCCATGATGCTGCTGCTGGTCTGGGGACCATACATTGAGAACCGTTGATCTATACCATTGCTATCATTACCCAACAGGAAAAAAAATCCCTAAAATTTCTATGAGCATTCCTAATTGAACTAGAGTATTATGACCATTTTATATCATTACTGAATGAATTTAGAAGGGGAAGTAAAAAAAATTTTGATTTATTTTAGGACAATTAATTATTAAAATATAAAAACTGTCAGTTATCTTCTCTGATTGGTGGTATTTTATTCCTTTGTTTCTTACGTGAAAAATATATACAGCCAATAATATATACTTGTAAAACAATAGCGCCACTAAAAAATGTAAGCTGGGGCTTCCCTGGTGGCGCAGTGGTTGAGAGTCCGCCTGCCGATGCAGGGGACGCGGGTTCGTGCCCCGGTCCGGGAGGATCCCGCATGCCGCGGAGCGCCTGGGCCCGTGAGCCATGGTCGCTGAGCCTGCGCGTCCGGAGCCTGTGCTCCGCAACGGGAGAGGCAACAACACTAAGAGGCCCGCGTACCGCAAAAAAAAAAAAAAAAAAAAAAAAAAAAAAAAAAAAAAAAAAAAAAAATGTAAGCTATTTTCATTGTCTTTATTTTTCTTTAGTTGTTCCAAGTATTTACTGGAGTCTGTTGCAATTAATGAATTTTTTCCATCTATTAATGTGGGGCTAATAATATGTACTTTTTAGTGTTGTTATGAGGTTTAAAGAAGAGAGTGTGTATAAATTGCCTAACATAGTACCTGACTACTAACAGATGACCAAGAAACATCAATTTTTAATTTTCATTTCTTTACCCATTTTAACACCACTAATTATTTGTGGGTACTTTAAAATACATGTATTCTACCCTGAAAAATCAGAGAAATAAGAGAAGAGAGGTACAAATTATTTTAATGTGGGATTATTTTCCATTAGATATTACAGGCTTTTTTCATTTGTTTGTTTTCAAAATAGGAATACCTCCTTCCATGTAGACGAGGTATGTTATTTTAGACTATTAATGCAAACAATTTTTTTGATTCATACTATTCCCAAACCCATGTAACACCATCAATAATAGCTTCCACCTAGAATTGTGTTTGCATGTCAGTACTAGGCTAAACATTTTATATTGCTTACTTTATTTCATCCTTATAACAACCCTATTAAGTTGTCGTTTCTGACTTTTACAGATGTTAGTTCATTGCTATCTCCTCTTACCTGTAGTGAAACCTCCACATGAGCAGCGGCTTTGTTTTAGGTCCTGCTGTAGCCCTGCTGCTTAAAAGAGTACTTGGCATATAATAGGTGTTCAAGGAGTATTTGTTGAAATAAATCCATGCATCATTAAAAGGAAATGAATGAAAGGAACTCTTCCCTGAGAGGCTAAGTAATTTGCCTCAAGTCCCTGGCCAGGTTAAAATCCAGGCACTGGATTTCAAGTTTTCCCTTTCCTGACCCCTAACATACAATGTAGAATAGGAGTTTCCTAAACTATTATTAAACCATCTGAACTTCTCTACAATTTTCAAATGGTAACAACAGTGCATGTAATATTGAAATGTGCTTGAAAAGAAACCTGGAGTTACAAGTTTAAAAGAAGCTCAAGTTGAAGGTAAGAGAGTCTTTGGTAGAGAATGGTTGAGGGAGCAAGTTATTCTATGGATATAACTTGTCTCTGAAGAACCAGATTGAAAATGTTAAGTCACCCAAGATCACCAATAGAAGGATCTCTCATTCTCAATCTGCTGAATGCCTGCAGTCATTCCTTCAGCGAAAGTGGTGGTTGAGGTTTTCTAGAGTCCATGTTCCCACTATAAGCAATCTTGATTCTTTGTTTTTGTTTTTGTTTTTTGCGGTACGCGGGCCTCTCACTGTTGTGGCCTCTCCCGTGGCAGAGCACAGGCTCTGGACACGCAGGCTCAGTGGCCATGGCTCATGGGCCCAGCCGCTCCACGGCATGTGGGATCCTCCCGGACCGGGGCACGAACCCGCGTCCCCTGCATCGGCAGGCGGACTCTCAACCACTGCGCCACCAGCGAAGCCCAGCAATCTTGATTCTTGATACTTCTCCCTCATATTCTGAATATGGGTCAAAGGAACAATAGTTGACCACATTAGTATTGAGTAAATAATATCTGCAGGTTTTGCTGGGTTTAGTTCTATGTTATAAATACATTTAAAATTATACCTCACAATATAAGATTTCTTATTGCACTGAAATTCCAAAAAATTTGTCTTCTTCCTTTAAAAAAAAAAAAAAAGAAAAAAATGTGATCACATTTTACTCATATATCCCAAACATTTACATGAGCGGGAAATAAACTCCTATTCTATCTCAGCAGTTATTATTTTGGGTTGTTGTTACACAAAGCTGAAATGATTTCATATACGGTATATTTTACTTTGGTAAGTTCAATATTCTTTTTAGAAAAAGCTAAAAATAAAAAGTCATAATAGGGACTTCCCTGGTGGCTCAGTGGTTAAGAATCTGCCTGCCAATGCAGGGGACACGGGTTCGAGCCCTGGTCCACGAAGATCCCACATGCCACGGAGCAACTAAGACCGTGCGCCACAACTACTGAGCCTGTGCTACTGAGCCTGCATGCCACAACTACTGAGCCCGCGTGCCTAGAGCCTGTGCTCCGCAACAAGAGAAGCCACCGCAATGAGGAGACCGCGCACCACAACGAAGAGAAGTCCCCACTGGTGGCAACTAGAGAAAGTCCATGCGCAGCAACAAAGACCCAATGTAGCCAAAAATAAAAATATATAACATTTAAAAAGTCATAATAAACCAAAATCTTTGACATCAAGGCACTTTCCAAGTGAAAATGCTTCTTATCATTCTCCAAAATAAAACAAAAGAAGATTGGCAAAACTTTGAAATTTGAACATTTGGTTTAGATTTCCCCTCATATATAATAACTTATAATTCTCGATGAATCTTCCTTAAGTTTATAGTTTTCTTTGACTATGACTACACAAGTCACTTTTGAAGAGGAATCATTTCTCAGTCAAAATAAGTAAAATTAAAAGAGAGTTATGTTGGTATCTTCCCTTTGTGCAAAGATATATGGATGACATTTCTCTGATACACGTCCTTTCTTGATTCCCCTGAGACAAAAACACTGAAAAGCTGTCTCTGTAAATAAGTCAGCCAAGAAGCTTCTACTTCTATAGCTTCCATCAAATATGTATCTCACAGTTGAGATATAATTCTTGAGCCAGATTATTTTAAATTCCATAATAAATGATTAATTCTTCAGTAGTTTATCATCTCTTTGAGATTTGCCTTTGATTATGAATACTAATAACAAGTAGTGATTTAACTTCAAAAGATTGTTACTCTCCTATTTGGTCTGCGTCTTGAGCAGCTGTCCAGGGTACTTAAACAAAATTAATTAGTGTAAATACTTAAATTACAGATCTTTCCCTTTTTCTTGTGGTTTGTGGGTTTTGAGACACTGAAGATGCTTTGCACAATAACTCAGTTTGTTTTTCCATTTTGAACAAGATTTTAAAATCCTCCAGCCTAAGAATAATGATAAATGATATAGAAAATATTTGTGGTTGCCTCTGAAGCTGTGTTAGAAAGATTGTACAACACTTCTTTAAAATGGTGTTATGGTATTTTGCTTATGGAATAGAGATAATATGATTAAATATTATGTCTACATAGAATATGAACTTAAAGGCCACTGACTCCAGCTCTTTATCTGAATTCCTAGAAGGTAGTCATTTTGTTCCAAGTTAGGGAGGCTCAGCACCTCCAGAGGTGGCCCTCGAAGATCCCACATGCCACGGAGCAACTAAGACCGTGCGCCACAACTACTGAGCCTGTGCTACTGAGCCTGCATGCCACAACTACTGAGCCCGCGTGCCTAGAGCCTGTGCTCCGCAACAAGAGAAGCCACCGCAATGAGGAGACCGCGCACCACAACGAAGAGAAGTCCCCACTGGTGGCAACTAGAGAAAGTCCATGCGCAGCAACAAAGACCCAATGTAGCCAAAAATAAAAATATATAACATTTAAAAAGTCATAATAAACCAAAATCTTTGACATCAAGGCACTTTCCAAGTGAAAATGCTTCTTATCATTCTCCAAAATAAAACAAAAGAAGATTGGCAAAACTTTGAAATTTGAACATTTGGTTTAGATTTCCCCTCATATATAATAACTTATAATTCTCGATGAATCTTCCTTAAGTTTATAGTTTTCTTTGACTATGACTACACAAGTCACTTTTGAAGAGGAATCATTTCTCAGTCAAAATAAGTAAAATTAAAAGAGAGTTATGTTGGTATCTTCCCTTTGTGCAAAGATATATGGATGACATTTCTCTGATACACGTCCTTTCTTGATTCCCCTGAGACAAAAACACTGAAAAGCTGTCTCTGTAAATAAGTCAGCCAAGAAGCTTCTACTTCTATAGCTTCCATCAAATATGTATCTCACAGTTGAGATATAATTCTTGAGCCAGATTATTTTAAATTCCATAATAAATGATTAATTCTTCAGTAGTTTATCATCTCTTTGAGATTTGCCTTTGATTATGAATACTAATAACAAGTAGTGATTTAACTTCAAAAGATTGTTACTCTCCTATTTGGTCTGCGTCTTGAGCAGCTGTCCAGGGTACTTAAACAAAATTAATTAGTGTAAATACTTAAATTACAGATCTTTCCCTTTTTCTTGTGGTTTGTGGGTTTTGAGACACTGAAGATGCTTTGCACAATAACTCAGTTTGTTTTTCCATTTTGAACAAGATTTTAAAATCCTCCAGCCTAAGAATAATGATAAATGATATAGAAAATATTTGTGGTTGCCTCTGAAGCTGTGTTAGAAAGATTGTACAACACTTCTTTAAAATGGTGTTATGGTATTTTGCTTATGGAATAGAGATAATATGATTAAATATTATGTCTACATAGAATATGAACTTAAAGGCCACTGACTCCAGCTCTTTATCTGAATTCCTAGAAGGTAGTCATTTTGTTCCAAGTTAGGGAGGCTCAGCACCTCCAGAGGTGGCCCTCTTCAGGTTCTGAACAATGGAAAACCTCTTTCTGCTATGGAACTTAATTTAGCTCCCTCTGAGTTTCATCTTTCCATCCTTCTGAAGTATCATTCTGATTTCTGTATTCCCATATTTTTCTTGGAGAACAGAGGGAAAATTAAGTTCCTGGTCCCAGATCTTCAACATTAAGTGCTGGAATTGCTTTGTTAGAAGCTATACCCACTTCCTGAATAACAATATAAGAAAACAAAGTATCTATTTCTGAGTTCTACATGAAATCAAAATCCCAAGTACAACATTCATAATAATCTATTCATGATTTGATAGCAAACCAACACATAATTGCAAAGTGTATTTTCACTCTTTAAAAAAATACAGCAAAAAGGAAGTTTAAACTTTTCCTCTTACTTATTGGTCATAATAATAACTTAGACACATACTCTTAAGACAGCAGTTCTCAAAGTGTGGGTTGAGGATGTTTTCAGGGTGTCCATGAAGTCAAAACTATTTTAATATACTATAGTAATGCCAGTAATATAATAATATTAAAACATTATTTGCCTTTTTCATTGTGGATGTTTCACTGTGAATGCTAATGGTACAAAAGCAATGGTGAGTAAAACTGCTCGGGCATCAGCATGAATCAAGGCAGTAGCACCAAACTACACTAGTAGTCACTGAATTCTCCCCTGCCACACATTCACAGTAAAAAGCTGCCAGGTTCATTTGAGAACAGCCTTGATGAAGCAGTAAGAATTATTAACTTTATTACATCTGGACCCTTGAACACATATCTTTAAATATCCTTTGTGGTGAAATGGGAAGTACGCATAAAACACTTTTGCTACATATATGTAAGTATCTCAAAAAAATACTCTTGCCATTGTTTTTGTTGCAAGCTGAACTAGCCACTTTTTTCATGGAACACTACTTGAAAGAATAACTGACAAACTATGGGTATTCAGATGTGAGTATCTGACAGACATTTTCTTGAAAATGAATGAAGTGTGTCTGTCACTTTGAAGATCCAACTGACGGTATTTAGCTACCAATGATAATATTTGAGATTCCAAGCGATAGTTAGAATTTTAGGAAACTTGTACCTGCCATTGTGAGCTTGACAGCTTCCCAGTATGTGAAGACTTTACTGAACAGAGTGGTAGAGATACTAGCAATTGTGATTTTTACTGATATTGTATAATAAAATGTGTTAACCTTTGGAAGAGCTGTGTAATCCAGTTAGTTAATGTTTTAAAAATTATCATTGCATATGATATAAAGCCATGTATGGACAAAAAAATCTACAGGCCAATGGATTTCAGTGATTAGAGTGTGAAAACTTTCTTAATATCATTCCAGATTCCACATTACAGCTAACTTTTAAGAAATTACTACTTACGAGTGTTGGTATAATAACAGCAAAGAAGAATACCTACAATTATATGTAAAGGCTATTAAAATTTAACTTAACTCTTTTCTAACCTTGTATCTATGTGAACCTAGATTTTCTTCACCAAAACAACTTATTGTAACAGACTGAATGCAGAAAAGATATGGGAATCTTGTTGTCTTCTATTAAGCCAGATATTAAAGAAAACAAAAAAATATAAAACAATATCACTATTTCTTATTTGTTTGGAAAAAATAGTGTTAAAATAGTTTATAAAATAGTGTTTAAAATAAAAAGTGTTATTATGTTAACATGTAATGAGTTTGTTATTTTTAAAATGAACTAATAAGAAATTTTTGCATATATATGTTAATTTTGACTACATTAAATATTGATAGATGTGATGTACATAACCCAAAGCTCTTTGAATGGCCTCCAAATGTTTAAGAGTTAAAGGAGACTTGAGACAAAAATGTTTGTGAATCATCGTGCCAAGGAATACTCTGGTAAAAGATTCAGTTATCCTTACCCTCATTAACTTCAAAAGATTGGAAATAAAACCCATATATTTGCTTCCAGTAATAACCAATACAATAGTGGATCTGTTATCTACTATTTTATTTTATGCCTCTACATATCTATTTAAAAATCTTTACTATATTTAATTGTCTTTAATCAAAGATTGTTTATTTATAATATGAAGGTTGATAACAATACCAACCAGATATATTTCTTGTAACAAGGATGATGGATAGGATACTGCATTGCACACCTTTTTTTCAGTTTTCTTTATAAATATTTTTTAAATTTTATAATGGACTATAGTTGATTTACAATGTTGTGTCAGTTTCAGGTGTACAGTAAGGTTATTCAGTTATACATATACATACCCCTTTTCTTTTTCATATTCTTTTCCTATATGTTATTATAGAGTATTGAGTAGAGTTCCCTGTGCTATACAGAAGGTCCTTGCTGCTTATCTATTTTATACATAGTAGTGTGTTTATATTAATCCCAACCTCCTAATTTTTCCCTCCCCCAACACCTTTCCCCTTTGGTAACCATAAGTTTGTTTTCTAAGTCTGTGAGTCTGTTTCTGTTTTGTAATTAAGTTCATTTGTATCACTTTTTAGAATCCACATATGTGATATCATATGATATTTGTCTTTGTCTGTCTGACTTACTTCACTTAGTGTGATAATCTCTAGGTTCTATACATCTTGCATATGATTAATGTCAGAAGTTTACTGCCCTTTGTGTAAAGCTGAACTTCAAGCCTCTAGAAAAGTGCACTGGACTTTAGGAAACACTTGCAGTAATTTTATCTGGTGTCTTTCTTGACTTTGATCAACAAAGTTAGTCACTTAGAACTGCAGGCATATTGTTGTAGAATTTAAAATAAATAACTTTAGACTTGTCAACATTCATAAATAGAGCATGTAAATATTTCATAACATATCTGGGTAACCATCAAGACCTTTCCCATCTCCAAGGAAGAGAACTTGGGAGAGAACTTAAGAGACTGTCCTCATGGTGATGACTACCTTTCATTGAGTAATTAACATGAGTCAGGCACTGTACTAAGTACTTTACACACTTTATATCACTTAAACCCTACAACAATCCTTTGAGAACTACATATATTACTAGTTTTACAAAGAAAGGAACAGAGGCTTGGTGCAAATAAACAAATTGCTTGAAGTCACCCCGCTTGTAAATGGTAGAACTGTAGTCAAACCCAGCGTGCATGATTCTTACCCCAAGCTCCTGACCACATTTTATTTCTCTTCTCATCTGGTTCAAACCCCAACCTCCCATGCCACTTTTGTACTTTTTATGTAAATCTGTTGTTGCCCTTAGGACACTTTATTGCAATTGCAATAATTGCAACTGCAATTTCTTTATATATTTACTTCCGCTTATAAACCCTTGACTCCCTGAAGGAAGGAACTGTGCCCGAATCCCCATCAGGCAGGGCAAATCCATTTTTGCTGACCTGAATTAATACCAGGTTAGGTTGTGGAAGCTGAGAGAGCTTAAAGAACTTGCCCTTGACCACTCAATCAGTGTGTAGCAAAGTTGGGATCTGAATCTAGACCTCCCAACTCAACCCTCTATCTTAAACACTGCAGGTCAGTGGTTCTCAAATATGGTGCCTGGACAAATGGCATCAGTATCATCTGGCAATTTGTTAGAAATGCAGATTATTAGCCCCACCCCAGACCTACTGAATAAGATCTTGTAAAGGTAAGACTCAGAAATTTGTGCTTTAATAAGCCCTTCTTGTGATCTGATGCATGCTAAAGTTTGAGAATCACTCCTCTAGGTGAAAAGACAAAACAGTTTAATAAAAACAGAATGTTTGACACAGCATGGAGTGTAATAAAACTGTTTGATTTGCTATGTGATTAGGTTTATAAAATATCCCATCCTACTGAAAATGAAAAATTCAAGTAAAAACTCATCTAGTATGGTTGTTTTCATTTTGAAAAAAATCAGTCCAAAGCAATGTCACTCCTTCAATCAAGCATGCACTGAATTAATAATTTTACAATTAATAAGAAAATTAAGTGAAGAAAAGAGTCCATTGGCTGTTTAAGTATGCCTACTTGGAGGAATCCAGCCAAACAGAAATAAAATTTCCAGTTAGCACTAGGTATAATTTTCACTGAAACAAAAAGTAGCATGGGCTGCTGGATCTGAGGTGCAAGTCACAACTCACATCTTAGTGGGTCTTTTCAAGTTCTAATTATGCTGACAGTCATAGAAGAAGCAAACTGGAACCAGCATTTTGGGACTCCTTTATCATCACAGGTAGATTTAAAATTGTCTCCTAAAAATTAAGAGAGATTTCAACCCCAAAATCAACTTCTCTAATCATGAAAAAATAGGCAAGAGCAACTTTTGAGATTGTTGTTTAAAGACAAATTAGTCTTTTAAATATGTGAAGACAATTTAGTTTTTTTGCATGTAAGTCTAAGTTTAGCTTTAGTTAGATTCTATTGATTTGCACATGCTTTGGAATAATATTACATGATGTGTGAATATTTTAACTAAAAAAAAATAAAACCATATGGATCTGAGACCCTTCCCCACTCACTAATTTTTTTTAAACAATTCCTCTTCTTCTACTGCCTGCTGCTGATTTTAGAAAATAGCTAAAGGATTTTCTTCTCTTTTAACTAAACCTCTTCTGTTTCTAGCTATATATTTATAAAGTCCTCTGAGAATTAGTTTAGCATAATAGCTTGAGATATTCAGTATTTGATATAGGTAGTAGTAATATGAAAAAATCCTCAGTACTCTCCTTATATATTATAAATGGACATACATATATTATAAATAATGATTTATTAGGTATTCTCTCTTAATTCCTTAGTTTCTCTTCTGGAATATTGAGAAAGACATTATTGTGAAGTTCACGTCATTTTTTTCTCCCCTGACATTGTAGCTTTGCTTTTGAATGGACTAGGGGACATATTAATCACATGGCAAAGTTAGTAGTAAGAGCTTGAATTCAATTTGGATTGAGGAGCAAAGATGGAAAATTGTTTAAATCAAATATTAAACCCCTCTACAGAATGTAAAATCTCCTTCCCATGATATGCAGGGACCTTAATTTTAGCTCATGGCTTTGCCTACAATGAAGACTCATCTCTCAGATTATTGTAAATGATCTCACATGTTTTTTTTGTGTGTGTGTGGGGGGCGCTGTGTTGGATTTTCATTGCTGCGCATGGGCTTTCTGTAGTTGCAGCGAACTGGGGCTACTCTTTGTTGTGGTACGTGGGCTTCTCATTGCGGTGGCTTCTCTTGTTGAGCAGCACAGGCTCTGGAGTGTGTGGGCTTCAGTAGCTGTGGCACGTGGTCTCAGTAGTTGTGGCTCGCCGGCTCTAGAGGACAGGCTCAGTAGTTGTGGCGCACGGGCTTAGTTGCTCCATGGCATGAGGGATCTTCCCGGACCAGTGCTCGAACCCGTGTTCCCTGCATTGGCAGGCAGATTCTTAACCACTGTGCCACCAGCAAAGTCCTCACATGGGTTTTTTTTAATGGAAAAAAAAAAAACCCTCTCATTGAAGCATGATCCCTTCAATAAAACACTCAACTTTTCAGAGTAAAGCATTTCTTACCTTATTCATTACATATAGTATTTTCATTCTGTTTATTTTGTTTTGCTTTATCTCATTCTGATCTCTGTGTACTATTTTATTTTCCTCTTAAATAC
Source organism: Lipotes vexillifer (assembly GCF_000442215.2). Taxonomy (NCBI): domain Eukaryota; kingdom Metazoa; phylum Chordata; class Mammalia; order Artiodactyla; family Lipotidae; genus Lipotes; species Lipotes vexillifer. The sequence continues at coordinate 1,151,789 of NW_006775731.1, forward strand.
CTGACAAAAGTAAAGCAAAAATTAGATACAATAAAGCTTTGTAGCTCCTCTCTCCTACCTGTCACCGGCAGCTTCTGACAGCCAATCATGAAAATTCAAAGTCAAACCATTTAACTCTAAGTCAATGGAAATGAATTTTCAGAGAATAGATATTTATATCATATGAGCAAAAGGTACAGTTGTACAATGACAGCAAGGATAAAGATGTAAATATATAATTGTGGTGGCTGTGTGTGTATCGTATGTATGTTTTCAGAGTTAAGACATCATAAAATCCTTTTCTATATCTCTACATAACCTAATATGCAGATTTTAGGTGGGGTGAGAAGGATATACAATGAGAAAGTATACAGTTTAATGTTAACTGGAGCCCTTTTGGTTGGATGAGCGCCAAAGCAACTTTCAAAATATTTCAAAACGGCTGCCAGCATGTAAAGATTTTAACTGAAAGAGTAGAGTAATGAAATCTGAATTACTGATGAGGGAATAAACTTATATTTTGCTTAAGGTCCTTAATGAACATGGAGATAAGAAGATGCAATAAGGAATTTGTCTGTCATGCATGCAAACCAAACTTCCAAGTTTTTACATGTAAAGACAAAATACTGAAACAGACTTATCACATACATTCTAAGGTAACCTACTGTGCAAGTCTTCTTTGAGTAGTCTGTTTATTTCTATTTTAGAAAAGAAAGTTTCTGGAGGGCAGGAGCCATATTAATTCTCTTAAATATGGACAGTTGAATGCTTGGAACTTTGAAGTTGAATGTGCTCATTAAACTCTATTTTAATAGTATCAAGTATAATGGAAGTGGCTTAAGCATATCTAGTTTCAAATATCTAATAGCAGATCTCACATCTTCTTTCGAGTGGGATAGGTTTGCCCTTTGGGCTTCCAAGAAAAACTTGCCCTCCAAAAAAGAAGAGGAGCAGGATCACGTATTTCCAGACTAACTAGTCTGTAAAATAAGTAGTCAATAAAATATAATAGCTGGTCTTTTCTATTCATAGAATCAATATTAAAACAGTTAAAGAAGAAGGGTGATACTGTCTATAAATGTAACTCGTGGATTGTGCAGAAAATACTCTAAAAGGAAAAATAATTTTCTAAAAATCCTGCTTTTTTTGGCAAAAGAGCATTTTATCCGCCTCTGGCATCATTTAGCACATGAGGGACTGCCTCTGGATCCACCAGATCTAACCTGAAACATGGCATCACATATTGGAGTCAAAGTACACATGGAAGAAGCAGCCACTTGCTGGAAACCTCCACCAACTGGTTGCCCTAGATATCAAATGCCAGGCACAGGCACCAGCACACAACGGGCCAATAATTCAGACATGCTATTTTATAGAAATCTACTGTCTGCATATATGTTCATTTTAAGCCTCATTGGTCAGCCGTTAACTGGGCTTCCTTTGGCCTACAGTACTGCTGGCCTTGACCTATGCAGTCAGAGAAGGAGAGCTTTTCCCAACCCCTAGAACATTCCTGACCTGGTTATAATTAGCACAAACTCCCATTTCTTTCTACAGGAAAGCTTGCAGAGCCAAGAGTTGGTATTTGAGATCTCTTCAGACTCAGCCCTGAGGATGAGAGGTGGGGAGGGGAGAGCTCTGAGACCCGAGTCAAACCGCAAGGCCTGGCCTGGCCACATCTGTGACCTGATCCCTCCACGGTGTCTTTCCACCTACCCATGTGCCCCTACCCTCTCAACACCCCCTACCCTCGCCGGTTCAGTGACTTTGCGTTTGGCCACTGAACAAGTATTTTCATCTCTTAATGAAATGCCTTTGAACTAGAAAAAGACCCCTTCCTAGGAAGGAGGCAGTCAGGACCTCAGATCTTCAACTAACTCGTGGGATCCCTAGCGCATGCCACAGATGCTCATTACGATTCTTTTTACGTGCAACATGTGGGGGACGAAGCAGTTTCATATCTCCTGGTATTATCTGCCGTCCAAAGCATTTTCTTTGAGAGGAAAATGGAAACGCAGCTGCGCCGTGGGCCTGGCCAGCCAGAGCTGGGGCTCCCTCCCTCTGGCTCCCTGCGGCTGCCGGGCGCGGGCGGCTTCTCCGGAAACTGACTCGGGTTAGGGGAGCGCAGAGGTTGCTCAGCCAGAGCGGGACGCCGCCGGGGCGCGGACCGGCCTTTGTGCGGCTTGGCTGTTTTCCGGGAGCCACGAGGGTGGAAGGGGACGCCCAGTTCTGCGGCGAGGGTAGGCGTCTGGCCCCCAGACCTTGTGCCGGGACGCCGGGCTGGGCAGTCTCTATCGCTCTCGTCCTCGGCAACTTCTGGCCAATCGGCCCTGCCCCTCTGGGTCCCAACGGCCGGCTGCGCCCCAGGCCCAAAGGGTTAAGCAGGTGCCTCGTCCGGCGAGGCGCTATTGGCAGAGGGTCGGGCGGCGCGGCCGCGGCCACCACGCTCCGCCGAGCCCAAGTTGGTTTCGCGCGGCGGGCGCTGCGGCCAGTTGTCCCCCAGCTGCCAGGCCCGGGCCTCTGCGCGCGGGGAGAGGAAGAGACGGGAGAACGAGATAGGGAAACCAACAGGAGCACCAGCCAAGCTTGTTGGGGGCGGTGGCGCGCAAGAGGAGGGGAGCCCGAGCCCCGCGTCGCGTAAGGGCTGCACCGTCCTCCCGGCAACTCAGGTCCAGTGTCGCCACCCGGAAGAAAGAGGGAGGAAGTGGGGCCACTGGGGGTCCTGGGCAGAGGGTAGCGGTAATCATTGACTCCCATTGGCCCCACCCATTATGCAGGCTGTAAGGAGTGCAAGTTGTCAGTAAAAGGGCGCGCCCAAACCACAGCATCCCTCCTCATCCCCTAAAGAAACACCGATGTAACAATATGGAGAAGTAACTGGAAGACACGAGGAAATAAATGCACGTGTTTTCTCTTTTTGTTTCCCTGGTGGTTGGAATTTGCAGAGTTCGCCCCAGTTGTGGCTGCTAATTTATTCGTTTCATCGTTCGAAAGGGGCGTATAGAGATGGGTCATCAGGGGCACACCCGAATCCCTCAAGCTGGACCTGCAGTCCCCACCTCACAAGTTTGTCCAAGACCAACATGCCAGCCCACCAGAAGCTAGGAGAGTCCCTTCTTATAAAGGGAACAAACTCTCCATTGCACAAAAGCGCCTCCCCCCCCTTCTCCTTTGCACACCATCCCTCCTCGATAAGCATCAAGTTCTCCAGTAGTCCAACTTGCAGTTGGCAACCCTCGCGCTGCCTAGTGTACAGAAGACGGGCAGAGAGGGGTCCCGGCCCGGAGGGGAGGCTCTGCGCCCCCATTCCTGCACACGCGGGCTAGAGTCCAGGTTACAGGGAGCCGCGGGAGGCGCGAGCCTGCTTGGATGGTGGTTATTTCTCTAGAGAAAAGAGGGGAGAGAGCGCGCCTGTCTTACACTTGGAGTCGGAAGTGCGCGGTGTGTGTGTGCGTGTTTGTGTTGAGGGGGCGGGAAAGAAAGGCACCCTCCGCTGCCCGTCATCCCCTTGCACCAGCCAAGTCCTCTCTAAGCCTCCCGGTGCATCCTTCCTCCGCCACCCCCTCCCCTTCTTCCCTCAGCTGGGCTCGCGCAGCGCAGTCGGAGCAGCCAGTGAGAGCAACATCCTGGAAAGAGGGGGGAGCACCACCACCCCCCAAAAGGGAAAAAAGGACCCACCCTGACACGTTTTGCTGTTTGCAAGTCCCTCGCACGCCCCCCCCCCCGCACCTCCTCCTTGCGCTTGCGGCCCCCCCAGTCCGCTGCGCGCACATCAAAGCGCCTCTCCGCCGCGCACAGTGGCCGCGGCTCACTAATGGGATTGCAGGCTAGTGCCTGGCTCCGCTGCTGCCGCCGCCGCTGCTCGCGCTGCTGCTGCTGCCGCCGCTGCCCGAGCCCCAGCCAGCCCGAACCCAGAGCCGCCGCGCCCGGGGGCCGAAGCCGCGGCGATGATCCGAATCTTTCCGGATTTCAGCGTGCAGGTGACGGCCGCGGCAGCCGGCGCGGCGGCCGCGGGGGTGCCGGCCGGCGCGGGCATGGGGAGGGCCGGCGCCGCGACCAACGGCACCCCGCAGAACGTCCAAGGCATCACCTCCTACCAGCAGCGGTGAGTAGTCCCGCCTGGGCTGGGATAGTGCCTCCGCTCCGGGGTGCTGGGGTGGGACTCACTTTGCCTCCTGTTTTATGCGTTACAACACACATGCACATCGCCAGGGCTCACTTTGCTTGCCCCTCGTTCTACAGATAAGACAGGAAAAAATAATTCACAATTCGGATTGAGAGGCACTCCAGTGTACTGGCGAAGTCAAATCCACCTTTGCCTTCTGCCTGGCCCCAAATCTAGAGTCTCAGCCCCGCGTAGCCAAGGAGTTACAGCGAAGTCTGAGGCACAGAACAAGGTGCTTTTGCAAAGTTTGGGATCCTCGTCCCTTTCAGCGGAATTTTCTCAATGCTTCTGCCGGGTGCGGACCCGCGCTGACGGGCGGCCAGGGGGGCAATTGATCACCTGAGGCTGATTGATCATTTGTTTCCAAACAGAATGGGAACAGTTTTCACGTGTAGCCGTACACTTGCAATTCTACATAATAGTGTTATCATGTCACCTGTTACTACAGGGAAATACAGCATGAAATCCGAGTCTCCTCGGCGCTGTTAAGTATTCATCTTAAACGTATTATAATGCAAATGCGTAAGATTCAGAGATGCAAGTTAGGAAGCAAATTTTACAAAGTTAGGTTAGGTGGGAAGAAGGAAGTTTTAAAGTATTTATTGTTTGCATTTCCTCCAAACATTTATGGATTTAAAAAAATATGGTTGTGACATTGAAATAGTAAACATTCTTTGATTCAGTTAGGAAAGAAAGGGGAAAAAAATTACCACCACCACCAACAGCCCTAGAACCCTGAAGTTTTTCCTTAAGGACAACTTGAGATGTTTCAAGATTTTATCAAAAATGTAATCCACAAAAATGTGCTGAGAAATACTAACAATGTAGTATGAAAGGTAAGCTTCCCATTTGTGGGGCTCAGTTTTATAGAAGATGGGAGGAAAAAAAGAACACATGAAAGTGTGAAATTAAATATTTGTGTTTCCCAGATTGCATACGATTAAACATCTGAGAGCTTTGCCAATGGCATTTAACTTAAAATATACACAATGCATAATTCAAATAACAGCTCCTATTCTTACCTTGTATTTCAAACTTCATTGATTTGAGAACCTTTGATTTGAACCAACAGTGTTTAAACTGAAAAGGTTAAGATAATCTATCACTGCCATATTTTGTGCCTTCTAACCAGTGGCTCAGCAACCAGAGCAGGTTTTGCATAACACACTGAATGTTTTCCAAGTTGATGGCCAGTATTGCAGATATTCTGTAGAAGACTTCATTATATGCTCTGAGTATTGTCAGAAGTTTAAAAAAAAGAGTCTTGAAAATAAGTCAAAAAGAGGCTATTCCTTGTCAAAGAGATTTTTTATTTAAATTATTTTAGTCTTGTTTTTACTTCAGTGATTACAAGAACCTTTAATACAAAAGATCTGGGAATCTTTCAAACATAAAGGACCAGGAAAGAATTAGATTTTTCCTTTTCATGGTTCAGGTATGGTTTTATGGTTGTTTTTTTTTTTTTTGGTCACTTATAAAACATTTAAATGACAATAGAATCCAGTGATCACTTTAACTAGGAAGTGCAGGCAGTAGTCACAATAGTGTGGTCTCTGAAGTAGGGAGTCAAGGGTCAGAAATGTCAGATGGCCTTTGGATGATTTCAGGGACCTCCAGGGAACTTCAACTAACCCTTAAGATATGAATTGGGCATAAGAGGCAGTCATGAAATTTCAGCCTTTATGTTTACTCTCTGAGTGTTGGTGTCTTTCATCATAAAGATCTTCCCAGGGCCAATTTCCCTGCAAGTCAGGAGCACGCAGGGGTAATCCTCCATGGTCCCGCAGTCAAACGCCGAAAGCTGTACCGATGCTTCCACCTTCATCTTTGAATTTGGGCCACTTTATCAAGTCTGAATCCCACTGCAGTTCTAAAGTCTAAAGCTTTAAAAATAATCAACTCTAAACTCTAGCCTTTGGGGTGTATTGTTCCCTTCTTCTCTTTTTATGTTCTGTCATATCGACAGAAGAGAAGATGCTAGTTGTGAAAAATGTAGCTCTTGGTTTCGTTACTCAGATATGATGACACCTGTTACTGCCTTTAATTTTAGGTAATTTGGGGACAGGGGAGCGAGTCATGTGGGGCAAGAAGATTATTGGCAGGGTCTGAGTCACAAGTCCCCTGTCCTCTGGAATTTTATTGGGAATGTGGGCCACCTACTTGCTAGGCTGAAGGGGCTGTGAAGGGCAGACTTAGTTTCCACCTCAAGACCTGGATCTGTCTGTTAGAGTGGATGGCGACATCATTTTCCCCCAAAAAATTTGTTTTTGCATTAACTTATTTTGGGGAGTCTGATGAAGCAGTGACAGGGGTGGAGGGTTTTCAAGCAAAGAGTGGCCTGTTGGAAGAACACAAGCTTCTCTCATTTGTCATCTTTGGGTAGAAATGCCCTAAGCTGGTCGTCCTGGAGCCAAAACTTGCAGCAGGCAACTTTTTCCCCTCCCTTCCAGCCCGTCTATCTTGTACTCAACACTCTCCACTTCATTTTTCAATCACTCTCATCTTCTCCTACCTGTAGAGTGTACTCCAAAGAGAACTCAAACACCATCATGCAGATTAAACACGTCTGTCACAAAAAACACGTTTTCCAAGTTTCTAACTCTCAGCCCCACTGTACTGGAATGGTAGAACTGAATGGGACCCCTTTGCAGGTCTATTTTCTTCTTAAGTTTAAAGTAAAATGCAAAGCCTCTCATAGGATTGATGTTTTCCGTCTGGCTCTTTCATTTATTCAAAGTGGGAATGCTTTAAGAGTCCTTTCTACTTTCCTGGGTGACACATGACTGACCCAAGTCTCTGCCTAAAAAGCTGCCCACACCCAGCAGAGCGGTTTAGTGGAGAAAACGCTCTGACCAGGGGCTCCCCAGGCAATAGGATTCCAGCACTGGCCCTGCACTGAGTGGCCCTTTCCCTAGGCCTCGCTGAGCTGTAAAATAAGGAGGCGATTGGGCTGGATCCCCGAGGCCCGCAGTCCGGTCGGGTCTCAGGTCCTATAAGCCAAGTCGAGAGAAGCGTTTTACCTAACTGCGTTTAAACTCCTGGGGATTCACTTGTGAACCCCGGGGTCTGCAGGCTTGCAAGTGCGTGAATAATGCAGCTGCTCCGGCTTTGCAACGCTGCTGAGAGCGCCCAAGCCCCAAGGTGCCTGTGCTGCCGCTGCACCCGCTCACGGGGCCCTCGGGGCCGCTCCGCCCGCACACCCCCACGCGCTGTCCCCGGAGGCGCGCCCCGGACGCCGTCCTGTGAAGCCCGCTCCCGTGGCCTCCCAGCTCCTCTCTCTGTTTCTTTCCTACTGGCCGCGATACTCCAGAGAAGGGAAGTGTTCGAAACTGCAACTGAGTGGCGTTGTTGCGCCGGCAGCGGAGCTCCCCAGTCCCAGAACGCGAGAGAGAGAGAGAGAGAGAGAGAGAGAGAGAGAGAGAGAGAGAGAGAGAGAGAGAGAGAGAGAGAGAGAGGGAAGGAGTAAAGTTATTGAGGCAAAAGTTATGAGACTTGTAAATATGGTGTTACTATAGTGAAATGGAAGATGTTTAACTCAGGCTAGAAGTATTAGTCAAGTAAACTAATGCACGTGTTTGTAATGTATAACCACCCAAATTCAATGGCTTAACATGATAAGGGTTTATTTCTTGCTCATATAATAAAAAGATAATAGGTTGAGCAAGCGGGAACTCAGGGGCCCAGGCTTTTTCACCTTGTGACCCTGCTGTCTTGATCATATGACCTCCAAGATCCCTACTGAAATAGACCAGAGTGAGAATGAACACACAGGCTAAAAAGAGGCCACATCTGAAGCACAAGAAGTCAGTCACATGGTCCAAGTTTAATTTGAAGGGATCCTGGAAATGTCTTCTCCCTGGATTCCTAGGAAGGGAAGTAGATATGAGTAATCAGGCTGTGTCCCACTAGGTGAAGTGAGGAAGATCCCCAGGAGCTGCTAATAAAACGTCTATGTCATTATGTTCACAGTTTCCCTAAGATAGGGATAGTCAAATATAGTAAAGTTCCTTAAATCCTTGCACTGAGAGGAATGCAAGAAATTGAGTTCATAAATGGTATATGTTCAGAAATAAACCACCACCAAATATATCTCATTTTGGATCCTGCCTTGTTGAAAGGAAAATTAAGATGGTGGAAAAAACATAATTCTCTTTCAGTAATATATCAATAGGCTTATAAAACAATGGAAAACTAGTATAATTCTATATAGTCATCTCTTAAGGGAGCTAAATGTTACATTGCTGCAACTTATTGATGTTGTTTCCTCTTCTAAAGCTTTTAGTGTTGTATTCAGCTCTCATCTTTTAAAGTATCTTTCAAATTTATATACACCTGCTTTTAACCTGAAAGCAAAGCCTCCTGGCCAAGGCTAGCTTTATAAAATGCTTACTATTACTTAATATTGAAACTTTCATATACAGAAGTTTCTGCCACTGAACTCTGGATACTAGAAAACTCACTAAGCCAGAGTTTTCTCTTATCCTCTTAGTCATTCCCTCCAACTAAGCTTATTCCAATTCCTAATTAGACTGCAATTTCCTTGTTAGATTGAAAGCTTACTCAGAGCTCACACCTTCATTGAAAATCAGACTAAGTTCTTGTCTCGTAGGGATGAATCCTATACTCTCTTTGTGCTTTCATTTGCTGATTGGGATACTATTTTAAAATGAACTGATATCCTGATCAATAACATTGCCCCCTACCCAATGTAATATGATTCCCTGACGATTTTTAGCTGCTGGTTTTGCCTCCAAATCAGGCAACCTTCAATATAGAAGCCAGTCAAAATCAAACCTATGTTGATCATATCCCTTTAAAAAAAAAAGAAAAAAAAAAGAAAGAATGAAAAAGCAAAAAAGAAAAGAAAAAGAAAGAGAAACAAACAGAAAAGAAGGGGCTGCTGTGTGAGTGGGAGCAGCGGAGCGGGTGGGGGGGCCGGGGGATCCCCGGGGCCGCCGCAGGTCCCTTGGCAGCTGCTCTCTAGGAAGGAATGAGGCTGGGGAGGGGGAGGGAAGGCAGGCGAGAAGGGGGAGGAGGAGAGGAGAGGAGGAGGAGGCCGGGGGCGGGGAGCGCGGAGCTCGCGCCAGGCCCGGACGGTGTCGCCGAGGGGCTGTCTCCGCGCGGAGCAGCTAGGCCGGGCCGGGCGGAGAGAGGCGCGCGGCCGCCGCCTCCCTGCCGCCCAGGCTGCGTCCCCAGCCTCGGCAACTTGTGGGTCTCCTGCTTTGCCCTCTGTTCTCTCCTGCCCTCCTCTCCACTCCCTTGCCCCCCAGAGAAAATAAGGAAAAGAAAGAAGAAAATCCTTCAATCCAAATCAGCAAATCAACAGCGAGATCCAAAATGTGCCAACAGTTGGAGCATCCCTGCACCGTTAGTTACTGTTTGGGGGTCTGTGTTTAAAAAAGTTCCTGGTGAGAATTGCCTAGCCAGGCAAGGAGCTCAGCCGAGCATGTCTGTTTGAAGTCAGTTAAACCAAAGCCAAAGGGAAAGGGAGTTTGTATTCAAAATTTCCTTAAACGTCCTACGTGGATGGCATTGTTAGATTTCGGAGTAACTAAGCACCCCTCCGCCCCACGTGGTTTTCCCTCCTGCTGTCCACCCAGCCTACTTTGTTTGGAATCCTATTTGCTATTAATTGGCAGTGTTAATGACATTAATTGCATATAGCATATTGGTTTGAGCAAAGTGAATATCTCTTTCTGTCTCCAAGGAGAAAATGCTCAGTAGGAAGTATGAAATGTTACCCATTGAATCGTGAGGAAAACAAATGCGGTTAGATATATGCACCCCCAGTCCCCCCCACCCCGCCCCCAAGCAGCGATGTTTACTTTCCTCACAGGCTTAAGTGAACTTGAAAAGAAGATGAGGGCAGTCCGCAGTAGCAAGACTTAATTATCATTACGTGGGCAGTTTTATTTTTGGTACAACGTAGCGTTTAACCTATAGTTTACATCAAGAGGCGGTAGGGAGATATTATTAAACAAGCTATTCCTTTAAAAAGCTTCAGCTGCACTGTTGCTCGTTTCCTCCATACAGTAGGGACCGCAGAATTGTCAGGATTAAGGAAATAATTTTAAGTTGGTACTTAAGTGACTCATTCTAAACTCTAGCTAATTTCTATATGAATCATGTACCTGAGAATAAATCATACACAGTCCAGTTTTTAAAGATGTTAAAAGTGAGTAGCATTAACTATCTGACAACTCAAAGCTAAAACGAACATTTAGTCTTAGTGTTTTATGAGAATTCACATATTAAGTACTTTACTCTTGTAAGTAGAAAAATTATGTCTCAGAGCATCATGCAAGGCTTTTAATAATTACTTCTTATTTAACATGGTGATGAATACTTTTTGAAATCAGAAGTTTGTAATTGATTTCCTCCGTTCTTTCCTTCCTCTTTGCCTCCTTCATCCCCAGTTCTGCTGGTAGTAAGTCTATTTACTGGGATGGCCCCAGTAATCTCTCTAGCAGAGGCCTATTTGTGTGCCATTTTGGGAATTTCTCTGAGATGGGAATCTTGAAGATAGAATTAATTTCTGGAGGAAACTTCATAGCCTGTGCATGAGCGCGTTCTTTATCACCTGTCTCCATTTGGCATTCGAAGAAGGTAAATCAAAGTGCGCGATTTGTTATTCTGCTCCACTTGAGAGCTGAACTAAATAACACTTGGTCTGAAATTCTGATTGAAGTTGTAGGAGGATATACTGTATTTAATTTAATGCCCTTTAATAGCATCTTCTTGTTCAGCTCGGATGCTGTCATTTTAAAGGTTGGATCTGAGAAGGTTTAACCTGTAGGGAGAGGGAGTAGTACTAAGGAGGTAGGGGCAGAAGGAGCGATATAGAGGAAAGGAAGGAAGGACTTATAAAACTAAATGTTTTCAAACAGTAATAACCACAAACTTGGCCCGTTATCCAAACAGTTGTTTTATGCCCCGAGGGTTCACTTTGTTATTAGGGTTTTAAATGTTCTTAACACTTTAAGTGTAAACATTACACATGTTAGTTGATTTGGTTTTGTAATGAGAAATGGGAAGTCAGATGGTTGGTTCAGGAGGGGTGTTTTTCATAGTTACTTGCTTCAGCTAAGTAGTCATTTTACCTTTGTGTGCACTTTGTGTCTGAACTTGCTGGTTAGTGGTATGATTTCTCTGTAACGGTTGAACACAAATATGTTTATAAAAGATGGCTTTCTGTGGACATGCTTCAAGTGATCTCCTTCCTTTTACTTAAAAAATGGTTTCCAAATCATTGATTTCATAAAGGCATTTACGGACACTATTCTTTACTGCTTTTCAAATATACCAGTAATCAAAAACTTGAAAAAATACATCTTTTGAATTGTCTTGTTTATTTATGACATATCTGACCTGAGTTTAATAATACAGTACAAAAGCCATTTCCTTCTAATAATGTTTACAGAGTAAATTTTGGAAAGAGAAGCTTTTTCTTGATAATGTCGTACGTTATTATTTAGTATTCCTTAAATTTCTCTGACTCATACACACAGAAAGTGTCTCTTTGGAGCCTGAAAGAACAAGTTGAAAACCTTGTGCATTTAAACAAAGCAAAAAACAAAACAAAACTCCAATAGGCTGCAAATTATATGGCACTACCACAGAGTGTTTCCACTATGTGGATGTATAACCAAGAAAATTAGACAGACAGAAGTGTCAGGCGTGCGATATGCCCATGCTGGTTTGCAAAGCATATTCCATTTGCACAGGGCTTTTGGTTTAAAAAGTAAAGGTGGTGGTGGAGACTTTTTTGGAGGTATTTCTTCCTACAGTGTAAGCTTAAACACAGAGTGATAAATAATGATGTGCGTTGTCTAACACTTGCTTATATATAAATAGCTCCACAAGATTGCTTAAATGATAATCAAAAATATGAAATAGGATGGCCTTCATATCACAAGGCCAAGGGTCTACAAATGGATAAACTGAAATAATGAAATATTTCCAAGGCAACAGACTGTCAACAAGAACTGTAATGCATGGGCATATCATAGAACCACCAGAGAGGATATTAGATTGTATAGCTCTGGAGCCAGGAGTTATAATGACCTTCATTACGTAGGACCCTCCCACATTACAACATCCTTTCATATTTCCAATTTCTGATTTATAAATTGAGAGAAGCAAAGCTACTTCAAATCTGTAATATGCCAATTACTAGATTTGATTTGTTACAGTGAGAAAACTCGAATCCAAGATTATTTGATGCTTTTGGTTTAAAGAAAAAAAAGTTACATGAGTTATTTTTTAGCACCTAGTGGTATTATGAGTAAAGTTTTAGTCCCTGTGTCTTTAAAATATCCTTAAAAATATGACTTATTTTTGACTAAAAGTTATGGGAAATGAATGTCTTGTTCAGCAATGAATTGGTAAGAATCATATTGCAATTTAAATATAATCTACACATTGTAACAGCTTGATATTTTTGGCAATATGAAGTTTGAGTTTTCCCCAGAATTCTTCTACACAATGGTTGCCCCTACCTACAATAGATCTATTTTATGGGAATGCCAGAATTTCCATGAACCCCTCAACTCTTCTAGTCTGGCCCACTGGCATGTTAAAATTGCACCTGTTTGAAACTGGACCTGATGTCCAGGGTCCCCTGCTCTGTGGTGAGGTTTTCTATGATGGTGTATCTGTACTGTATATGCTTTTGTAAAGCAGAACTTTTGGGGGAGGATTTAGGCACTTTAGCTTTTGTTTAGTTATTTTTTAAGCTGTTGAGCTTTAAATTTTGTGGGGTATTTGCAGGGGATATATCACAGAGATTTCTGAATCATTCCTGGTAATGTTTTTCTCTGTAAATTTCCTTAAGTGCTTTATTGTTATTACTAATGACCCTTAGATAGTCTATTTTTCTTTTCCTATTTTTTCCTGCAATTCTAGTGATTCTCTTTCCTATGCAGAATGCCACTCACTAGTTTAAAGAAAATTAAGCACACGTGAGAGCAGAACGAGCCCCTCCCCTGTTATGTTTACATGGCTACTTTTTCTATATTATAGCGTTTCATCTCTTGAATTAACTTTTTAAAAATTCTGCATTGCTGTTGGCTTAGAATCTAACTTCAAGTGCTTTATCAACATTTCTTAATTGCATACAATGGGTAAGGCTGAAACCTAGTGTAAGGGTTAGTATGTTGAAAATTTTAGTTCATTTAATTAAATATTAATTTTAAAATTTAAATGCTTCCAAAGTTGCTCATAATGGAATATGTGAAACTTTAAATATTTAAATCTATACTATGATTAGCTAAGAATTTCCTGAATTTATGGGAAAATTCAGTTATGTTTGCTTTGCATTTAATGTTAGTATTTTCACAGTAAACGGTGCCTGTTTTTTTTTTGTTTGTTTGTTTTTATTTCCTCATTGGGCAGTGTAATAAACCAACTGTAACTGAATGATATTTTTTACTGCGCTGGGCCCCATTAGTGTGAATAGGATGTTTGCACTAGTAAGTTTGATAGAACTGTACATAGAATAATTTGTAGTAATATTAATAATAGTACAGTGCATAAGCAGGACATGGCTTAGTAAGAGGAAGGTGACTGCTACTATTTCTGAAATTACTAGGGCAGTGACAAGAGTAAACAACACTTGAAGTTGTCTGTATACATGTCTAAATTGTAATGTTTTGGTGAATTAATTGGAATACTTGTGATCTCGTGTACAAAATCGTGAGAGGCAAGGTGAAAATTGCACATTACTGTTGTCCAAACTGATCGTGGGCCCCGACTATAATTATTGATTGGTTTGTTCATTCAGCTTTATTTATCCAACCTCTGCAATGGACCATCATGACTTGTGCGGGGGATAGTGGTGAATAATACACCCTGTAAGAACAGTTGCTCTAGTTATAGACTTGTCTATATATTGGATATGTGAAATATTATCAAGGGCCAGAAAACACCCTTTTCTGGAAGAGTAGGAAGTACAGAATTCATAGACCTATAAATAAGGCTCCTTATCTCCTTTGACTTCTGTTAGCTTAGTGTTCTGCGGGGACAGGTATTCAGCCTGTAAAATATTGTAAGTAATGACTATAAAATGATTAGAGGTTCTTGGGAGAAAGAAAGAAAAGATGCTATATAATGTAAATGAAATTATAGCAAAAAATTTTAAAGATCTTTGATGGGATTTTAAAATGAAAATAGGTCACATATGATCATAATAAAGATTTATTGGACATTACATGTTTCAGGCCCTGTGTTAAATACTTCGTAGTAATTTTCTCATTGGTTTCCCCACTGCCCTACAAGGGAAGTGCTAATATCCCCATTTATGGATGAGAAAACAGAGGCTTATTGTTCCCAAAGAAGGTGGTAGAGTTAGAGATTGAAATCAGGTTTGTCTCTAGAAATGTACCTTAACTGCAGTGTGGAGGGGCCTACATTTTTGGATTTTCTAGAGTCGGGAATTTCTGAGCCGATGCCAGAAAGTTCCTATGGCAGAAAGACTGTGTGTGCTGTGAGTAGTGAACTAGATCTTTGCTTCTTAGTCCTTCCTCAGATGTTTGGAGAGGTTCAGAAATACCGTGTTTATAAAGTTAGAGGAAGAATCAAGAAATTATTCTCACTCTACCTTTTAACGTTCCGGTAGTTTTGTGGGCAAGCTCCACAGCTGTCTATACTTTGGGGCAGATTTTTTACTGAATGGTTTCAAAAGAATCAGTTTGCCATGTACATAGGCCTCTTTGGTCTTGGACTGTGAAGTATTCAGTGACCTCTTCCGCCCGTGTTATTCTTGCCTCAGAGTGTGCCACAGTTTAATCTAAAGATTACAGTTGAGATGTTTTTATTTTGGGATAGTTTTGCCACTGAATGGGTAGAAACAACCTCATAGGCTTTCTGAATAACACACTCTAGTTCCTGTATTTCTGGATGTTGTCTTCTGAGATATATAAGGACTCTTGCATATCTCAAAAGTTGGCCTCTTGCCAAATTATCTGGCATTATAATAATGACAGCAAGCATTTATATAGCACTGTGTACCAGGTACTGTTCCGAGGGCTTTACGTATATTAATTAACTCATTTAATTAAAAACATGTTAAAAATGGACCACAATAAATACACAAGTGATAAGTTATCGTTACTGAGTTCCCCCCACCCTCCTCCCAGACACTCACACACTTGCCGCATCTTCAAGAAGGGAAAGTCTTGGTAACATTTTAATTCCTCTAATGCTAGGGATCACAGGGGTTGGTCTGGTGTGTAACAGTTCTTTGACAAAAGCTATACTTCAGGAAACTTTGTAGCATCTGACTCTATCACTGCTCATTGTAGAATGTATGCTAGGTTTGAGGTAATAGACAAGCATGCCACATTTATCTTCCCGTTTTTAGATCTAATACTGTCAACCAAATAACTTCCTTAAAAAAAAAAGAAATGTATAGTAGGAATTTCAGGGCTTGAAAAGACTAGATAAGCAGCGCTTGAGTATTTGTGGTTGAAAGCTGAGTATTTTGTTTGTGTAACTTAATTAAATATTCACTTTTACATTCAGAAAATTTCTTGTTTACATAAAGAATAGGTTGCCTTGTGAAATGTTGGAAAGGGCTCATTTAGAGAGATGTTTTGCTAAAATATGGAAGATAAAAAGCAACAGTCAATAGGAAGTATAAGTGAAAAATAGGCTACAAAATTTCAAACAGCATTCAGATCATCTTAAAAGAAATTATATCTGATTACAGTATTTTATTATCATCAGTATGCTAATGCAGAATTAAACAGCTCTGACTTGGGTACCGACGTTATATATAACATTAAAACTTAAATATTTATCACATATTTTGGAAAGTAGTGCCACATAGCATTTTAAGACCACTTTATGGAATCACAGGTCATTTCAGTAATATCTGATTACTTCTGATAGACTGGGGCTTTCTTCATTTGTAAGATTTATTTTAAAAATTTTATTATAAAGAAAAGTGTAATAGTGGGTTAAGGGTCATCTTTAGTGAATATAGCTGAAATCAGTTATCCCCCCCCCCCCCACCAACTATGACTTCCTTTCTGCTATTGTAACACTGCAGAAAAGGGTACTAGTTCTAAACTTCATTCAGAAGCACTTTACTCATAAAGACTGCAGTATTTTGGTAGGAGCAAGTGGAATGATTGAAACTGTTTGCAGAGCCTCTCTCTCTGGTCCTAGAAAAAGGAGATATCAATGAATAAGGATATTTTAGTAGCTAATATGTATTGCACTGATTGAGGGAGCATTTT
>NW_006775731.1:1168181-1177628 GCF_000442215.2 Lipotes vexillifer
TTCCCTACAAAAATAATTCATTCCTCAAAATCAATTTCTTAAAAACATATCCATTCTATTCGTATATATGAATGGGATGATTTTTATTTATTGTAGGAGATTTCTTTATGTTGTATACATGATTTATATATAAGCTAAACATATATTTATATATAGTCTTTACAATGTAACATATATAAAATATAAACCAGATATACCATGTTTATATAGATCTACCTGAAATGGGAAAACGTTACAAAGGTATCTTGAACATATTGTAAATGTCTTACTTTAGATCAAGTTAAATTTAAATATATGCAGTGGATTGGTGACTTTTTTGTTTTCCTAATGCTTTAAGGAAAAGTAGGCTCATCATTTTGTTTTGCACATTTTTATTGTTCTGTGTAAATGTAATTTGTTAATCCTGTGAAATTTGTCATAGATAAATTTGCTTGGATTATCTTGTCACCACCGTATCTGCATTCTTTTGTTCATTGCTTATTCATAATTTAACAGTCTGGCAGTGAGCCTTTTTGGGATGCTCACAAAAGATATATGACCTCTACCAGCTGCTACTATAACCTGCAGAATGCACAGCAAGACATTAGAAACGTGAGGATTCCTCTACTGATTAAAGTGCTCTTCATTTAAACAGTCTGTTCATAAGAATCTCAGGAATCTCTTGCTACCAGCAGTTTTGATATTTTTCTTCCTAACAAAATTAATTCTAACAATTGAATCTTCATTTGGTATGAATTTTTCAGATTATCCAAAAGAAGTTAATTCCTTGAATGCTGTTTCTTCTTTATAACTAAATACTTAAATGTTTTATATTTGGGGGTATTAAAGTTATTCAGAAGTGGTTTTATTGGACAAGAAAAAATGGAGAGTGGAGTAAATATCTCACATCCTAATCTTAGAAGAAATGGTTGGATTAATCCTACTTGAATCCAAGCACTTTACAGTTCATACTGTAAACATCCCATGTTATGTAGTATGTAGCAGACATTAAAAATAGAATGTAACTTGAAGTGTAACCACATCTTTAGGTTTTCATTATTCTGAATTAGTTTAACATATGAATTTATTCTCGTCAACCCCACCCCCACCCCACCACCTCTCTCAAGAAATCAGCAGATCAGTTTATGAGTAATGGCTAGTTTTGCCTCTCTTCTGTGCAGGCATATGATTACAGTTCAAAATAATTCATTGCTAATCCATGCAGTATTGGTTCATCTCCATCACTCTGTTCTGTGATTAGAGCCTCAGGCCTGCTGCCTTGCTTTCTGCCCTGATTTTCTTTAACTGCAACCCTTGTTTTAATATAGTTCTGTAGTCACCACTCTCCTACTCTCCCCTCTCCATTCCTCATATATATCGATTGCAGTAGATTAATATTTATTTGAAGCTATTTTTCAGACTTTGTGAAAAATGTATTCATTTCTTACTGTGAATCTTCATCTAAAGGGGAAATGGAGAGGGAAGATGTAGGACTCAGGTATGCAACTCTTCTTATAGAGTAAAGCTATTGCTTTTACCAATCTTCATTCTCTGCTTTGGTCAATGTTTGTTGTTTATACACAAATCAGGAAGTTGAGTTTCCTTGAAAAAAATTTTAGGCAGATTAAGCTACAATGTTGACAGTTTATCTCTAGTTTGTAACAGTTCTAAAATGGCTTTCTGTATTTTGGAAGTACATACTGCAGTCACCACAATATACATTGATCAGCTTGCATTTTCAGGCAGGGACACAAAGCTATCATTTTCCTTAACATCAAAATTTGCCAATTTTACCAGAAGGTCATCTAACAGATTTTTAAAAGACTTTGTTTCAGATCTTAGTAGTCCTGTGTTCCTTTTAATAATTACTTTCGTCTCATTGTAGCCGTGTGTTTGAAAGTGTAGGTCAATGAGGATGATTGCATTCAGAATTTCATGATCTGTGTAGTGGAACAAATTGAAAGCAAAGCCTGTATCAATCACTGTGAAGGGAGGGTTAATTGTTACCGCTTCTCAAGCCTCTGGACAGATAAACCAGTAATGAAATACTTATTGCTCTGATATGTGAATGCTAAAGGATGAAACAATGGAAACAGAAGCAGTCTTCAGAGATAACCAAAAAGGCAAAGAAAAAAGAATAAACTGGATGAAAGTATAGAACTGTGTACTGCATTAACTCTCTTAAAAATAATATTGTTTTTAGCCTCCTACCCATCTTTTTTTCTGGCAGTTTAGGGCAGTATCATATATCAGGTTGCTAAAGCCAAATAAGAATATAAATGGAAAACTCTCTTTGTGTAAAAAAAAAAAAAAAAAAAAAAAAGAAAAAGTGTAGTTCTATGCTTTATATGAATTCCGTATATTTTATAAAAATAATGTTTGAATTACTATTTAAGGTTTTCTGTTTTTAAAAATTAGTGATGCTACATATGTTACATTTGTTAAATATTATGCATGTATAAATGGCTTAAATTCTTATACATGTATAAATGGCTTAAATTAAAGGATTGTTTTATCTTTGAAGAGATTTTGGAATTATCGGTCATTATAGACCAATGCATAGAGGAAGTTGTGAAATACATAAAGAAATAATAAAATAAGAATTAGTGTTGCCAAGAAATCATGAGATAAGAGTAAACACATTTAACCATTTCTTCCATATGAACTTAACATTTAAACATCTGTTGGTTACTTATATGTCGAAATATATGCAAAAATATTTAGCCAAATTGAAGTCTTAGGCCCATGACAATCATCTCAACACAGTGGGTAGTTCTGAAAATTAATGAGAATGATAATACTGTAAAGACTGTTCCAGAGTTTGCCCAAATTCATTATCTAAGACTCTTGTTAAGAACATCTCAAAGAATTTTAACCAGGAAAATATATTAATGGTTCAAAAGCATTTTCAAAACCCTGAATTATAAAAGTATAATGGAATTATATATGCAAGAGTTATAGTTAGCAACAGAGATAGCAGAAGGTATTATGAAGGCATATTTTTCTATAACCTGTACTGCTCTTGCACATGGTTTCATCCAAGGGTTTAATCTCATACATTATTTTTTTGTTTTTAGGACAAGGAATTGGGATCATTTAAAAAATAAAATGGGGGAATTCCCTGGTGGTCCAGTGGTTGGGACTCTGCAATTTCTCTGCCGAGGGCCCGGGTTCCATCCCTGGTCAGGGAACTACGATCTCACAAGCCCTGTGGATGGCCAAAATAAAAAAATAAAAAAATAAAATGTTTTTTTCCCCCATTAATGTAGGGAAGCCTATAGCTATAAAAAGTTAAATATATCTTTTAGCAGTGACTTCATATTTGATACAAACAACTACTAACAAGATAGAACATTCTTAGCAAAAAGAAAGAACTGTCTTACACCTTTGTATTTATCTTCAGAAGGTTAAGAACTTCCCAAGGCCCGTTTCTGCATAGTATTGATGTGGCTGCAGAGCAACTTAAACAAATGATTTGGGGCATAGCACTTTTTATGACAGTAGCACCATCCCCTAGTTACTGTGGTTTTGTATATTGTAAAAGATAACTGTAATAAGAATGCTATAACATCCCTGGATCAGGATATTTAAACTGCTATTCAAATATGCTAGGAAGTCAGTCAGTAGAGAGCCCTAAAAGTCAAGCTGTGCAAAGGGCTGTCAGTTTCTGTGTACAATAAAGGGCAGGCAAAAGGCAGGAAGAGTTCCATTACTCAGTAATAAATGTGTTCTTAAGCTTAAGACAGGAGCCCATGGATATATCGCGATTGTCATGGCAATACATGGTCATGGTAATTATGAATTACCATTGGCTACTTGCTTGTTGGGTTCTAGTAGAACAGCAGGTAGTGGCATAAGTCCTGGTCACCAGTGTCAGTCTTTCATCATCTTTGTAGGAAGTTGTACTTTACATAGGTCCTTTAACCGTTTACAACCTCAGTTTCTTTATTTGTATATTGAGTTGCTAACATTTCCTACCAGCTACAAAATTGTGACTACATGATTTGAATTGCATGACTATATGATATAAAGTAACGAGTTGAAGTATTTGTGGATGTTTTTTCTGATGGTAATAACACTTACATATATTCTTTATTTATAAAACTATTAAAGTTTTTAGATCAAATGTGATGCTTGTCAAGCAGGTTTCAATCAATAAAATATAGGATACCTAAGTATTTTTCTTCTATGAAAACATCTTTGACAGGAAACTTCTTATTGCAGGAATGTCCAGAGGGACATTGCAGAGGAAGCAATAGGCTATATTAAGTTATATTTTAAAGTGACATATTATGCACATGACTCAATGTAACACTGAAGAAAAACACAAAAAGTGTTCAGTGATAAATACATTTGTTGGTTAAATTCCATCAAGACAGTAGAACAACTCTGGAAATATTTGAAAACCAGATGATATACCATAAAGAAGGAAGTTAATGTAATATTTGATGGACAGGTGAGTGCTTAGGGGAATAACTAATCTCTGAAAATTTTGTGTGTTCCTAAAACATTTATAAAAGAATAAATTTCTGTAGTGAGATATATGCCCAAACTACAATTATTTATTTCTTTTTAACCTTGTTTTTCAAAGGAGCTTTCTTCTAATTCCTCTCTCTTACTTGTAAAGTTGAACTGATTCAGTGTTTGTAGTGTAGACAGATTTAAATATTTATGACTGAATAAGATTTCTTGCTTCTAATAGGCTAATGACTTTTTAAATAGATGTATCATCACTTATTTATTGTTTTCTTTGATTAATGATATTAATAGATACTGCAAGGAGGTAATTAACTTTTTTTCCTAATTTCTCTATATATGCAGATTATCTAAATCTGTATTCTATATATTATCTGTAGATTAAGAGTATTTTATCCCCTAAACCTATTTTATACTTGTCAGTGATAATTTAACACCACTGATCAAAATATTTTCCCTAAAAGCACTCTATTCCTCAAAGGGTAATTTTCCATTTTTTACTGTGAAAACACTTAGGAAAAGAAAAAAGCAGGGTATGGTGTAGACTGGACTTCTGTAACTCCTGTCTCTCCCTTTCACTCATCAAAACCCTTTTTCCAAAGCTGATTTTGGCTAGCTGTTAGGAGATAATATGAATAGAACAATTTATAGTTAGGAATAAAGCTTATTTTCATTTTTAAAATGAACCAATAATAATAAACAAATTTTTAATTAATAGAACACAGAGAATCTTTAGTGTGTTCTTGCCTCTCCATATCACACGTATATACCCCTTCCCAAGAGATACATTAGTCAACACTTTGAAATACCTCTTCCGAAAATTTAACATCTCATCGTGACATTGTTTTAGAAATAATGTGTTAATTTTCTCACATTATTGAGTGTAAAAATGGATAAATGTCATGAGCTGGGTTAAATACATGTATTGTACATATTTTCCTTGGTAACCATTTTCTTTTTCTGTCTAGTTAAAAATCTCTCACTGTGGTAAAGAGCTAGCACCAAGAGAAGAGATTTAGAATTGGGTGGTATGTTGTGACACCGAGGTTGGAAGCGTCCACTCAGTGCTGAAATAGAATTTAAATGTGGGATTTATAGATGGCTATAGTGTTCTTTGTAGAAAGGAGTCTGCGGCAGATGTTTAGATTTGGGTTGAACCAAACCACAATAGACTTAGCAAGATCCATCCCATTCCCACTTCTTCTGAAGTTCATTTACCAAGTCTTGTTCCAAGGGCAAACATTACCATCTAGCTATATTTTGCTGTTATTCGCTTGTTAGCAGCATTTGCTCTATACATGGTCAAAAAGACTTGATAGGCCCTGATTGAGTGTGGCCTCTCCTAACTTAAGCAGGAATCTTTAACCCATGGTCCACATTACAGTAGTAGGTGAATGGGCTTCAGAGGATCCAAGAATCTCCTGAAATGGCATATTCATACATTTTCATCAGTTACGCACGGGAGTATATTTTCCCTGAAAACCTGTCTCAAGAATTTTGAAGAGTCTGAGACTTTATCCTACTTGCAAGCTAATGGCCTGCTACAGTTTAATGGATGCTGACAGAAGATGCAAAACCCCTGATTCAGAGATGAAGAAAAGTTTAATACAGCATTAGCAATAGCCAGGGTATCAGCATTTAGTTCTGTGAGCCCCAGTTCCTACAGGATGATGCAAAGAAGACTAGATAATACCTGCACATGCAGTAGCTTGGGTTATAAGAAGAACTCTGATCTTAGGGAACCTAAACCTTTTAGAGATGTCTCCCCTTTCCTATGAAGGGAGGAATGCTAGCTCTATCCTCCAAGGCTGTTCTCCATACAAACAAACATTAATAGATAGTTTGGAGCAAGGGACGGTTAGTACCTTGCCTGGAAGATGTGCAGAAAATGCAAGAAAACTCATGGAGACTTGTCTCTCAACAATATGAATCACTGTTATGGGGATTTTTATAGAAGGGATGAGAGGATCTAGTGCTGAAATAGTCCTATAGTTTAGAGATTCTTTGAGCTTAATGCAAAATGAAGTCAATGATTTGGAGAGAAAATGACCAAGGTTCCAAACATGTAATCTTCCCAAAATTGCATATGATTCAGTATCTGAAGCTTATGTAGCTTTAGTTGATCGGTAGTGGATGGATCCTTACGATGTTAATACATTCATATTCTCATGACATATTATATCACAGTAGATATCTGTCCTATTTTGTAAGCATGCTCTCTTCCTGGTTTCCTCTATTTATCCATAAATTTTAACTTGCTGAGAGTTCACATCGTGCCTTTGCATTATATCATTTGAGTTTCTCTGTCACACAATAAGATAGGCTTTGCCAATATCTCCAATTTATAGATAAGGTCACAGTTAGTGAGGATTTGAAACTGGGCTCAAACCTTAGTTTGTGTTGACTTAGTATATGGTAGAGATGACATCCTTTTACCATACTAGCTTCCTTCTGACCCTTGTGGATTTATTTTCTGTTTTCAATCTTTATTCTGGGGCTTCTCCATTTTCTCACATCACCTTCCTTCATCATAATGTTTTTCCCTTTTCTATACCACCCCACATGGATCCAACTGATGATATAGATCCCTTCTTATATATCACCTTTAATACATTCCATTGACTTACAGATACTGAGTCTTTTTGCATCCCCAAATTATACTAGATCATAACCTTTCTTATCTTCTGATTTCATGGTAACTATCTCTGTAAAGCTAGTGATTACAATTGCAACATAAACAGATCAGCCAAAAGTTTGCAGATCATACCTAGCATTATGCTAAGGTATTACATTAAAGACTGTTATGAGAAGATTATGATCTTATTTAGCAAGTTATAATGTGTAGTTCTATTTCCTGCATGGTTTTTATAACATTCAAATGTGAATAGATTTACATTTTGTGAGTTATGGTGGCATGGATCGTAATATATTCCTGTCTTTTGCATAGCATGGCACTTTTCTATATACCATAGTTTGTTGATGTATCTCACTTAAAAGCCTTGCTTAAAATAACCTGTGGCTTCTAGTTAATTCAGATCCAGCTGTAAATTAGGAGTTTACCTCCAATCAGTGCCCAATGACTTGGCACTTCGCTTTCTCCCTTTCTAGTGTTTTTGCCCAGTTTTTAATCCCAATAGGATTTAACAATACCATTCTAACATAATTTAATGCAAATTCATTATCAGTACATGGTCTAACTAATGAGACCACTCAGATCCAAATATTCTCTATTGGATACATTCCCTAGTTATTCTCTGCAATGGGGATTTTTTTTTTAAACATCTTTATTGGAGTATAATTGCTTTACACTGGTGTGTTAGTTTCTGCTTTATAACAAAGTGAATCAGCTAAACATATACATATATCCCCATATGTCCTCCCTCTTGTGTCTCCCTCCCACCCTCCCTATCCCACCTCCCTCAAGGTGGTCACAAAGCACCAAGCTGATATCCCTGTGTTATGCGGCGGTTTCCCACTAGCTATCTGTTTTACATTTGGTAGTGTATATATGTCCATGCCACTCTCTCACTTCGTCCCAGCTTACCCTTCCCTGTCCCCCCTGTCCTCAAGTCCATTCTCTACATCTGTGTCTTTATTCCTGTCCTGCCCCTCGGTTCTTCAGAACCATTTTTTTTTTTCTAGATTCCATATATATATGTTAGCGTACGGTATTTGTTTTTCTCTCTGACTTACTTCACTCTGTATGACAGACTCTAGGTCCATCTACCTCACTACAAATAACTCAATTTCGGTTTTTTTATGGCTGAGTAATATTCCATCGTATATATGTGCCATATCTTCTTTATCCATATAAATGCCAATCAAATATCTGGAGATCATGCTAAAATATCAAACTGGAAGGTGCTCTTGAGGACGTGACAGTGGGCCATAGAGATTGTCTACCTGTTGGCAAGCAAATCATAATGCATCATCAGAATCTATTGTTAAAATTCTAAGTGTTCATAACCAGAATAGAGTACTGTTAACCAAAATAATGGATGATAAAAAAATAAGTTATAGTTTCTTCTGTACTTGTCTTTCTCTGTAGATTGTGACCTCTTTGGAAGGGAAGAATTACTTTCCTTCATTTTGCATATGCCCAGTGATGAAACACGGTCCTGGAACAGAACTAGGGAATGAAGTAATGAATGAATTTCAGTTCCAATTATGCCTATTTCATATCTGTGTTTCATTCCCCAAATCCTCCTTATCTGTCAGAAATCTGCAAACACCCTTTGCATACTGCGTGACCACTGCTCTAAAAAAGAAATTATTAGGGAAAATTAAACATTTTATAATTATAAAATTTTTACCAATGCTTAGACATTTCTAGTGCATTCTGGGTTTCAGAGCTGAATTATTTACATTATCTGTTCTAGACTCCCTGAAGAGTATACCCCTGTAACTCTATAGAGAATAGTCTTAGGTTCAAGATGTGTCAGGACTCTCTGTTAAGCAGAGGACCAAGAAAATCAATTAGAACCAAATATGCCATTGACAGTTTCTTTACCTCCAAATGATAGCACCAAATGGATGAATTCTGAAGCAATGGAATATTTCCAATTAGAATCATATTAAACCTACTTGATAGTCAATTATAGTTCTATAAAATTTGAATTTCATTAATTCTATATTTCACAAAATTGTACCTATAATAATTTAAGTTGATTAGACTAAAATTAAAAAATTCAATCATGTAAAATAGAACAGATTACAAAGAGAGCTGACATTTTTCCAGGCATCTCTTCTCTAGTAGCACAGTTCATCCATCACATGGCCATGTGTACATAGTACCTATAACAAAAATCTTTGCACAGAAAATCACATATAAGGATACAGTGAAAAAACCATGATTAATTTAGCTTTTTACCATGATTGATTAATAGTGGTGAAGGTTGTTACTTTCATTCAAACCAGTAGAGGGATAAAATTTGATAAACTTGCTTGAACTTAATATATATAAAGAAATGAAATAATTAATGACTCTAGGGA
>NW_006775731.1:1177638-1188350 GCF_000442215.2 Lipotes vexillifer
TGGATCAGTAGTTCAAATATACTTATTCCTTTCTCTCTTTACTCTGAACATTGCTCACTTTCTCCAAAGTTTATTATCTGTAGTCACTAAATTTTGTCTTCAGTGCTTATCAGGCGTATTCAGATATATTGATGTATATCTTGAATAATTTTAGGAATAAAATTTAGCTAGAAATTTATTAATGTATGCATAAAGAAGCACATCTAATTCCCTGGAACCAAAGTAACATCTGAGGGGCTTCCCTGGTGGTCCAGTGGGTAAGACTCCATGCTCCCAATGCAGGGGGCCCAGGTTCGATCCCTGGTCAGGGAACTAGAGCCCACATGCATGCTGCAGCTAAGAGTTCGCATGCCACAACAAAGATCCTGCGTGCTGCAACTAAGATCCAGTGCAGCCAAAATAAATAAATATATCTATATTAAAAAAAAAAAAACATCTGATACCTTGATGTATACACCTAAATATGTACACACACACACACACACACACACACGACACGTGGCAACAGAGCTCTGCCCTATGACACAGTTAGAAATTCTATTCAGTGTTAATAATGAAAACTCAATCTAATGGGCAAAAGCTTTCTATTTGCCCGATGAGAGCACTGAGTTCCAGAAACGAATATAACGATGCATGGCTATTTGGTCTGGTGCCCCAGTGTGATGATGATTTGATTTATTTTGTCTGGATCTACTCTGGCTTCCCAACTCCAGATAAAGGTGGTCTTCTATATCCAATATCTATTTAGAAAGATCGCTCTCTTTCTGAAAAACATGGACCATCTCTGGACTGTGCTTTTCCACCTGGAAAATTTGAGCAACTACACATATGTCTTACAGTTTTAATAATAATATGTTAACAATTACTGCTTATTGCATTATTATTTTGTGTCACAGTGATAAACTCTTTAGCACATTATCTTAACTTTCTCAGCATTTGAATTTGTAACTCATTTTTGATATCTTTAAGTGTTGCTCATTATAAGCATTTATTTTCTATTCCAGGCATTTATTTTACATGTGCGTCATCTCTTAGAAATTATGAAAGCCGCAAAAGTTTCGGTTTGGTTGACTGAGTCACTCTGTTATCCTTCTGTCTCTCACTTTGGAGAATGTATGCTGCTTAATCTCGAATTTGGTGGTAAAATCAAAGGAAGCATTATAAGCTTGTGCAAGTTCTCATTTTCTCTTAGTTTTATAGGTTAGGACATTTTGTAGCCTAAATGTAGAAACTCTCGCTTTTGAATCGTTGCTGTTATACTCCCTGCTCCCCACCCCAACTCAGTACAGGAAAGCTTCAGTGTAGCTTTCACACTAGGCTCCTTTATCTCAGACTTACTCAGCGTTTCCTTAAATATACTTCATCAATTCCCTTAAAGTCGGACCTTTCCAAGTGCCACCTAAAGGTTTGTTTTTCTTTTTGAAAAAACCTGTGACCCCTCTTCTCTACTTTGATTTTTTTCTTGTTTTCTTATGAATTCTTTCAGATGAAAGCTCTCCTCTCCCCAAATAACTGAATGCTTCCAAGAAGTGTTAATAACCTCTTTCTCACCCCCATGAACTTACCGTGACCTTCAGTTTTTCTTAGCCAACGATATATAGTCAGCTTCCTTGTATATCTCCACACTGGAGGTGACCTGTTACCTATAGACACTTTCAGTCTTTATCTCCATAATCTCTTGGCAGCATCTGACACTTCTGATCACTCCTTCCTTTCTGTGACACTCTGTTCCCTTGTCTTGCATGATGCCATGCTTTTCTGGTATTCCTCCCAGCTCTCTGTTGTTCAGGGTTCTGGCCTGATTTCTACACACCTCATTCTCTCCTCCCTACAGGAGTCTACCACTTATTTCCATGGCTCATAAAAGCAAATAAAGACGCTGACAACACCACACCTGTTCATTTTCGACCAGTATCTCTCCTGATCTCTAAACCCATATACACAGCTGCCTATTGGCCATAGCCATTCAGATGTCCCTTGGGCACTTCAAAATCAAAGGGACCCCACATTTAACTATACAGTACTTGCACACAGTATGTGCTCAGTTGTATGCCAAATGAGTGAGTGATAAGTAAATACACGGGCAGGAAATGTAGTCCTAGAACAGGCTCACAGCAGTGTGTTGTTGGTGATACTGCTATCTTGTTCTGTCACACTACTGGCAAATATACTGCTGTCTGCTTTGACCATTGAAATCTGGCCTATCTTTCTGATCTTTCTTTTGACCTCCTGGTTTCTGAACACTCTACTTATTTTGATCAACTCTTAAACTTGTTTACTTATGCCTTGATGTTTCTGTTCCTAAACTTTTGCTTTACTTCTTATCTTATTCCCCAGAAACCACAAATCCTTTATTTCTAGATCTGGCTCAACTTTTGATAGGAGATGCTGGGTATTTACTAGGGGTGTGTGTGTGCGTGTGTGTGTGTGTGTGTGTGTGTGTGTGTGTGTATTTGCATGCTTTAACAGTAAATCAAATAAAGACTCCAAAGATGAGTAATGACCTTAGGTCTAGTAATGTTAAGTTTGGACAATTGAAATAAGCTAACCCTTCAGAAGAACCCTATTTTCATTTACAGGAGTAAATACTTCATGTACCATGATTGTATTGTCATTTTGCCATTTTTAGACTTCTTTTCTTTTGTGAAATCTGCAGTTTGCATGAATTGTGTTCAAGTCTCTGGCGGACACAGACTTAATTATGACTGTGATAGTAGAGGAGACAACATGTTCAGTGAGAGCCCCAGGAATATGCACATGGTGCTCGGTTTAGAAGCCTTGGGCAGGCTTCATTTCCTCAGTAACAGCATCACCACTTTCTGTTGAAATCCCTGAGTATCTTCAGGTTTACAGAGGTGAAAACCCTATTTTCTGAATTCACCAAGTAGTAAGTATGAATGTAGTACTATTATCTATAGTCTTTCTTGGCTGAAGTATACTCCACAAAAAGGGGATAGGCTGACTGAAGCCAGGTAGCTTATGAAAGGGACACCCCATGTACATAAGGGATACCCCATGTCTAATGTTTTATGTCAGTTTTCACTTGCATTTTGTGTGAGTAATGATTAATTGTTGAATTAGGTAGAATCTGTAGCTCTTCCTATCCTTCCAATTATGTATCAGGGGGCTTTGGAAGGGAAGGGGATACTGGTTATAAGATAGTAATCAAACACATGGAAGAACTTTAAAATGGAAATCATTCAAGAAGGTTTCCTTACTTTTATGTTTTCTTTATATTTAAATAGGCTTTTTTCTTCATTGACTTAAATATCCTTTATAGTCATTAACAAACTCATGTAATGAGTTTGGAGAGGAGCAGGAAAGACAATGTTTACTACAGTAGCCACGGAGAAGATACAACTTATTATATGGTTATATCCTTGAATATTTCCTGGAACAGGAGAAAAGTAAAAGTAAAATCCTGCATTAACATGTAAAGAATCTGTTCAAATACAAATGGAAACTAAAGAGACATATCTCTTCCTGTGCCCCAGAGGTAGTTGGATGAGACAGCTTCTCAGACAAATCACCAAGAACACCACAGTGGAATGTCAAATTATAGACGTTTTCTTTTTTGGGTGGGGTGGGGTGGGGGAAGCAGCTGTTCTATGCACTATTATAGCTTTTATTAATTCAAAAATAATAAAATGATTTTCCTCATTATTCTGTCAGCTAGTCAAAGCAGCCATACATTTGTTTGAGTTTTTAAACATTATTTTGGTCCTTTACTATAGAATATAATCTTTGCTTATCCATGAATTTTATTCATACAAAATGTATACTTATGTGTTTAATGTAGAATTAGGAAAAAGCAGAGGACTTATGTAAAATGTAATAGCGATCCTTTAAGAGATAGTAGGAGAGGAAAACCTGTAGTAAGACGGTTTCATTTAATCCTAAGAACCCCGACAGCAGTATATTGTGTTTCAGTTTGTTGTGTTTCCCCCAGCATGTGTGTTTAAACATACTCACCAAACTCTGGAAGTATTTAGAGAAAGTTTGTGCTGCTTAATTCCCCACATAAATGGTAATTTCATGGCAGTTTTTGAAATAAACATTTTTAAACTTGAAATTGTTTGTTACTATTTCCATTACAGAAACAAATATTTAAAACCCAAAGTAATATTTTACCAGTAATTTGAAACCTAATAACATTTCTCTGAAAAATGTGAATTCATATCTGATTGTAGTGATGCCATTTTATGTTGGTTCTGCTCTGTTTCACACGTAATCTGTATAACATGTTGTGATAAATTGCTCCATGTCTCAAATTGAGGATGCCCCTGGGTTATTCATAGTGTGAGGACTGTCTGATACCTTATATGGCCACACCCTCCATCTTCAGCATCATCGTGATGAAAGCAACATGTGTTGAACTCTTTCTGTGTCTCAGGCCATGTGCTAAGAGCATTAAACACATTATCTCCTTTAATTTCCATAGAAACCTTCTGAGGAAGAGATCATACCCCCATTTTATGGGTGAGGAACTATGTCTTCTCTGCTAATCAGCTGTGGTCTTACTTAAATTCTTTTAGAAAGCTACATTTTAGTGGTAAATAAAAAGTAAAAGAATAAAGAGAATGGTTCAGAAGTTCAAATACAGAACAGCATATGATATTCAGTTATCAAAGTGTAACATAAGTTAAAATCCTCTTAAGTAAATAATGAAACACAAATATGAAACCCCTCACATAATTTTCATTTGCAGTTATGGAGTCAAAAGAAGCAATTAGAAGAAAAAAGAAAGCTTTTTTTAAAACAAATATTTTGGTACAGTGGTGTGTTGCTTCCTGATGTCATTGAGAATCTGTGTGACTCTATTTGAGATTAGGGCCTTGCTGTGTTAAAGGGAGGGAGAGGACAGGATGGTAATGAAATATTTTGAAGGTCTTCCTACCTGTAAAGGAGGATGTCCCCCAAAATGAGTTGGTTAATTAATGTTGGTTTGAATTGAAACATATAAAGACTGATGTTTATTATTGAAGTTAAAAATGAATTTTGAAATTATTAAGCGCTACTGATTTATTTCAAACTGCAAGTAATAACATCGACATGAAGTTATAACTAGACAGAGCATTTAATAAATGATTAATAGGGGCTTCCCTGGTGGCGCAGTGGTTGAGAGTCCGTCTGCCGATGCAGGGGACACGGGTTCGTGCCCCGGTCCGGGAAGATCCCACGTGCCGCGGAGCGGCTGGGCCCGTGAGCCATGGCCGCTGAGCCTGCGCGTCCGGAGCCTGTGCTCCACCACTGGAGAGGCCACAGCAGTGAGAGGCCCGCCTACCAAAAAAAAAAAAAGAAAAAAAAAATTAATAAATGATGAAAAATGTTATCTTAAGAAGAGTTTGTATTTATAAATGGAACTGTTTTAAATGCAAGCATTAACAAGAGATAGATTACCAGCATTATATGAAATCTAAAAGTATACTGAAGTTTAGGAATTTATATCACAATTTTAAAGTACATATTTCCTTCTAATTCAAGATTTCTTCATCTCCTTCCCTTCTGAAAACTATTTATTGTTTAAATGGGTACCATCCAGTGACTTTTCTCATTGTTAGTGATGATAGGTGATGATCCTGAAGAAAGTCTAGATAGAATTTAATGATAAAAGCGACACTTTTGGGCTTCCCTGGTGGCGCAGTAGTTGAGAGTCCGCCTGCCGATGCAGAGGACACGGGTTCGTGCCCCGGTCCGGGAAGACCCCACATGTTGCGGAGCGGCTGGGCCCGTGAGCCATGGCCGCTGAGCCTGCGTGTCCGGAGCCTGTGCTCCACCACGGGAGAGGCCACAACAGTGAGAGGCCCGCGTACCGCAAAAAACAAAAAACAACAACAAAAAAACCCCTGACACTTTCTGGGGCTAACGAAGTTGCTTTAAAAATGCAGGCAGTTCTGAATGCAAATAAATAATGGCAAAACAGGTCTTTTCTGTATTTTCTGTAATAAACCCCATGTTAGCTATCTTTTAGATTTTAAATACAGAGTAACATTTGATAAGAGGAGCTTTGCCAAATGGAGAGAAGACAGCAGATAAGGACATTAAACTGAAATAATGAGCTGCTAAAAAGGATAATGGTTCAGGCTGTTCCAAAGCAACTTGTGGGGGAAAAAAAGAAGAGAGAAACTTTGAAACTGGGTTCTTCAGCTTTTTCGAAGAATGGTCTCCTTTTACCTCAAGTGCTGACTGCAGGGAGAGGGCATGGAGAGGGTTTGACTTGTATAGCTGACACTGAGGAGGGTGTACTGAATCCCTAAGCACACTTAAGGATGTGGTGGCTCGCAGCTTCCAGCCAGCCCATCTCCTTCCCTGGGAAGAACCATTTAAGAGACAGAAGCAGTCATTAGTGCTGTGATCAACTTTGAAGTCAGGAGAGAGCTCCCCATTTTGATGTTTAAATTAATTTTATGTTTGAAATTAATATTCAGTATGTAGCTAGAACTTAGTACATGATTCAGTGAGATAATGCATGGAAAATGCTTTGTAGATTATAAAATTCTATATAATAAATACCAAGTAATATGAAAATTGCATGGCATAAAAAATCCTAGCATTTAGGACTTTTGTTATTGTTACAGAAAAAAGAAAAATAGACTGGGGAGGAACTATGGTTTGGGGGGTCTGAGATGCCATTCATTAATGGAAGATGCAGTTTTTCACTGTATATTCTTCCTCGATATACCTGAAAATTGTGTTCAAACAATAGTTACTTTGCCTTCACTAAAATGTGAGTTCCAAAGTGATCACACTTATAAAAATAATGATGGAATATGGACAAAATGACTACTCCAAAACAATATTGTCCCCAACTGGAAAGTTTTTTTCAGCTTTTTGTTTTACTCTTTTTTCAGCACTAAAAAATGACAAACACTCATTGATTTATTCTAGACTCTGTGCATTATTCATTCCATATTCAACCCTATGGGATAGGTGTTATTGTTGCCATTTTATAAATGAGGATGCAGCGGTACAGAGAGGTTAAGTAAATTGCCTAAGGTCACACAGCTAGTAAATTTTATAGTCAGGATTCCAGCCCAGGTCCGCTGGATTCCAGATCCCAGGTTCCTGTCTGATATACCAGATATTTTATAGTAAATGTGCTGAACTTCTCCCCGCACCCCATTATTTTGACCATTTATTTAAATTAAAAAATGCAGTTGTTACATATGTATGTATATTGTGTTGTAAATAGAAGAGAAGGAATTATCTCAGTAAAGACATTTAAAATTCCATATGAGTAGAGGAAATCCTGAAGATTTCATGGGAGCATCTGTTGTAAATCAGGTAGCCTATTTATTCTGCCAGAGAAGGAGTTTGTACATTTAAAAAGGTGTAATTAGGGCTTCCCTGGTGGCGCAGCCGTTAAGAATCCGACCGCCAATGTAGGGGACATGGGTTCTATCCCTGGTCTGGGAAGATCCCACATGCCGCAGAGCAACTAAGCCCATGTGCCATAATTACTGAGCCTGCACTCTAGAGCCCACGAGCCACAACTACTGAAGTCCGCGCGCCTAGAGCCCGTGCTCCACAACAAGAGAAGCCACCACAATGAGAATCCTGCGCACCACAACGAAGAGTAGCCCCCACTCGCTGCAACTAGAGAAAGCCTGCACTCAGCAATGAAGACCCAACGCAACCAAAAACAAAATAAATAAATAAATTTATATAAAAAAAAGTGTGATTAGAGAAGCATAAAGAAATGGCAGTTGTGAACATCTAACAGTATTTAAAAAAATTTTAATATATGTGCCATATAATGTAAATGTATATAAAATGTTTTGATTTGAATCATTGGTGTTAAACTTCTTAGGATGATCCAGGTTGGAGTCTTATATATGTATTAAACTATATTATGTCAATGAGTTTACCAGTTTTATACTTGGAATATAATTATGGATTACATGGTTCCTAAATCCAATAATAAAGTATAAAAATGGTACATTTTCAAGTTTTAAATCACATTACTTTTCATAACCAGTACACTTATATAACAACGTTTATTATCTAGCGCAGTTTCTGAGGGAGAGGAATCTTGGAATGTTTACCTGGGTGGTTCTGACTCAGGGTCTCTCATGAGATTGCAGTCAAACACTGGCTAGAGTCTCACTTCCAGGGTGGCTCAGCTCACATGGTTGTTGGCAAATCTCAGTTCCTTGCTGGATATTGCTGGAATTCTCATTTCCTCACCTCCTAGACCTCTCCCTAGGCTGCCTCAGTGTCCTTACAGTGGCAACTGGCTTACATCAGATTGAGTGATGAGAGACCCTAAATGGAAGCTGCAGTCTTTTAGACCCTAAACTTGGAAGTGTCATATCATATTCTCTTGGTCACAGAGACCAACCCTGCTACAGTGTGGAATGAACTACACAAAGTGAAATGCAAGGAGGTGAGGGATTACTGGGAACCATTCTGGAGGCTGATTCCACAACAACTATTTCACTAGGAAAAAAAATGTACCAGTAAGGTCCTAAAGATGTTTTTAAATTGAAGTGTAGTTGATGTACAATATTATATGTTACAGGTATACAATATAGTGATTCACAGTTTTTAAAGGTTATACTCCATTTATAGTTATTATAAAATATTGGCTGAATTTCTCGTGTTGTATAATATATCCTTGTAGCTTATTTTATACCTAATAGTTTGTACCTCTAATCTCCTACCCCTATATTGCCCGTCCCACTTCCCTCTCCCCACTGGTAGCCACTAGTTCTCTATATCTGTGAGTCTGCTTCTATTTTGTTGTGTTCATTAGTTTGTTGTATTTTTTAGGTTCCACATATAAGTGATATCGTATAGTATTTGTCTGAAAGCTTTTATGAGAAGGTATTGCCCATGTTGTGTTCTGAATCTCAGCTTTCTTATCTGTAAAATAAGATTAATATTAGCCTTGTAAACTTGCAGATCCTAGTTGCAAAAATCTTATCCTGGTGATGAAAAATAAATGGTAGATAGTGGAATTAGTAGATGTGTAGACAAAAAAGTGTTTATTTTCAGAAACATTTTTAAAGAAAAGATGCATTGGAAATTAATTAATTCTTGCGCCCTGCCATAATTTAGAAAAGAATATCAGGTGGAATTGCCTCATAACTAAATATGTAAAAGGAAATTCATGTTACTAATAACTTAATATAATGAGGCTAATTGAGAAGAGCAAAGAGACACAGGCACGTAGGTTGAATGAGACATGAAATTAAAACTGTTTTTAGAGGGCATTTGCAATAGTGGGAACTAAAATTTTGAAAGACGTTTAGATATCTGGCTATTAATAAAAATGATTTTATAAACCTGGGAGGGACATTTTAAAACACAGGTTAAAAGGAATCAAAAGTCATCAGTGGTATAACAGCAGAACTTGATTTTGATTCTCTTCTATCAATTTGTCCTAGGTTAGAAATAGATTAACATCTAAACGTTCTCAGTTTTTGAGGAAAGGCAAAATATGCGTCCTCACGGTTTTGTTGCTGCCTTCGGGTGTTCTCTTACCCTCAAGCTCCATGACTTCTTTAATTATCCAGCCCAGACCCCTAACCTAATATGTCTGTCTTGATTCTTGTGTAGAGTTTCATGTTTTTTTTATTAACCTTTGCAAAAGGAATGGGATTTATGTTGACTTTTTATTGTTAATTAAAGTTAATAATAAAAAATAAAAAAATAAAATTAATTTACTTCAGAAAAGTCCATAAAACGTATGTATATACAGTTTTAAAATAATTATAAAAAATAATTACCTTACTGTATTCGTTTTCTAGGGCTGTTGTAACAAAGCACCACACACTGGGTGGCTTAAACAACAGAGCTTTGGGTTTCCCTGGTAGCGCAGTGGTTGAGAGTCCGCCTGCCGATGCAGGGGACATGGGTTCGTGCCCCGGTCCGGGAAGATCCCACATGCCGCGGAGCGGCTGGGCCCGTGAGCCGTGGCCGCTGAGCCTGTGCTCCGCAACGGGAGAGGCCACAGCGGTGAGAGGCCCGCGTACCGCAAAAAAACAAAAACCAAAATAAAACAAAACCAACAAAAAAACCAGAGCTTTATTGTCTCACCCTTCTACAGGATAGAAGTCTAAGATGAAGGTGAAGGCAGGGTTGGTTCCTTCTGAGGATAGTGCGGGAGAATGCATTTCCCACCTCTCTCCTCTTCTGGTGGTTTGCTGGAAATCTTAAGCATTCCTTGGCTTGTTGATGTATCACCCCCATCTCTGCCTTCATCTTCACATGGTGTTCTCCCCAATTTTTCCTTTTTATAATTATACTAGTCATATTGAATTGGGGCCCATCCTAATGACCATAGCTATATCTGTAAAGACCCTGTTTCCAAATAAGGTCACATTCTGAGGTACTGGGGGTTAGGACTTGAACATAACACCTACCCAGGGTAAGACAGATACTATTACCATCACAGAAATGGCCACCCAGAAGTGTGCACTCCCCCTCCTCCCTGTGGTGATTATGATTTGGACTTCTGTGAAAATGATTTCTGTTTTTCTTTATAGGCTTATCGTTTGTGCATCATCTTTAACAAAATATATGGCTTTTAAGACATCTTTCATGAAATGGATAAGTTTGAAAAAATAGGACTGAAAATTATTTTCCAGGTATAATCTTCAATTCCTAGGAGCAACATTTATTAAATATTTAATAAATAATATTTGTTAAAAATGCCTACATTTACAGGTGAAAGTAACTTAAAAATAATAGTTATAACTTTCAGCAGG
>NW_006775731.1:1188408-1196236 GCF_000442215.2 Lipotes vexillifer
CAGCAGGAAAAATAGAAGAAATAACCTCTGTTACTTCTCCATTAAAATGAGCTGCATTTCGGATCACATTTTAAGTTTTTCGTGTAGACTGCCTCATCAATTGATGGCAAATATCCATGTAAACTTTTCTGGAATGTAATTTATTTCCTCAATTTGTTCCTATTGTAATGAAATTTATGATCGTGTTTTCCAAACTTTTCATTACCAAGGACCCAAAGTATTATGTTCATTCCAGACCCGTTTAGAAATATTTTAATCTTGTAAACAGCACTTATTAGGATGTATTCAGGTCTTGCCATTCTTTATTAGTTACTGATAGATGTCTACCAGTGGGACCCTTGGTCAGCCTGAGATATGCTGTGTAGTAAACACTGACCGTGTAATACTAGTTAAAATCAAAGAAACTTGATGTTTTAGTTACCTTGTTCAGCCTTATTTAAGAACAAATGTAAGACTTTCCTCAGATTTAAGAAAAATACTGAAAATAGTTTATGTCCATTACTGCCTTAGAAGGTTCCTAAAGATCATGGTTACTCAGTGAAACACACACACACACACACACACACGTTCACACACACACACACACACACACACACGTTCACACGCATGCATGCATAGACTTTGCTGAAGTCTGCAGCA
The DNA here is from genome assembly GCF_000442215.2 of Lipotes vexillifer. NCBI lineage: Eukaryota > Metazoa > Chordata > Mammalia > Artiodactyla > Lipotidae > Lipotes > Lipotes vexillifer. The sequence continues at coordinate 1,189,048 of NW_006775731.1, forward strand.
GGAAAGAACAGTTAAACTCCTTACAATCACATTTTTGTTTTAATTAGTCTTCAACCCCTTAAGTACGGATGGTTCCCAAATTTCAAATGACCCATAATAAATCCAACAGGTTGCCCCTGTTCACCCATTGCTCTCTCCCTTATTAAAATCCCTGCTGTGTCTACTGTAGGAAAAGGGGTAAAAAGCAACACTTTGCCACATAGTAGATCCTTCATATTTCTTTGTTGAATAAAATACATTTTTAGAAGGGCCCTTGAGAACTGTGAGCCCAGGAATGGGAAAGAGAAGTGATAGAAGGATTAGGATAGAGAAGCTCACCCCCAAAGTCGGCTCATTCCAGACTTGTTTCAAGAAAGCCTCCCCCACATGATGGAAAACTACTGCCCTGATTTACCTGAAATGCTCACCTCATGTTGATGGGTGATGGGATGGTGATGGGATAGGGTAGCACACACTCTCTTTTTACAAGGTAGATACTTCCGGAAAGCACCCTTGCAAATTAGTGTGATCACATTGCCTTCTTTATTCTACCTGAAGTAAAGAGAGTTTTGCTTGGGGAGTTAGAGTGGGAAAGATGATGATTTTGATGATGGTTAGGGACCCTTCTGTGATACAAGAAGGGGAGTGGTTATTAAGATTTGAATAAAGGCACTTTCAGCTTAGTATGTAGGCAAGAGAAGACTCTAAAGGAAGGAAAGATTCTAAGAACACATTCATCTATTTGGAGTTTTTGCCTTGAGCTAACTCCAAACCCAAACGAGGAGTGGGGTAGCGTGGGGTTGATTTAATTTTTTTTTTAATTTCATTTTTCACTGACTTAGTGTTCGTGCTGGGAATATTTGATCCATAATTCTGCCACATTAGGGTTACACAGGCATCTGAGGCTGATCAGACATCTAACCATAATCTAAAAAGTGATTTGTTTGAAAAAGTATTCCAGGTTTCCCATAAAAATATACTTTTAGAATTTTATTTGTTTGTGAGTTTGAAATTGCTTATAAACGAAAATCTGTTTTCGTTCTACAAGTATATCTTGAATTTTGAACGTCATTTCTGTAGCAGGGATACCCAGATTAAGTAACCCTTTCAAGTGCTGACATCTGAAATAGACCATAGGGCATAATTTAAGTGAACATGTATTTTCTACAATAAATTACTTTATTTGAAGTCACAAACTATATCAAATGGATTTCTGCTCCTTTGGCATATAATATGTTGCCTTGCACATAGATTAATAGATTAATGTTGAGGAATGAATGAGTGAATGGTTATATACAGATAGAGTATATAAATAGAATCTACACAGGAGCTATTTCCATAAGGAGATTTGTGAGTCTGATTATTGTTGTCTAAGTGACAAAGGAGGTTATCATTCATTATCAATAAATTCATTCAATAAATATTAAACTAAATACGTATGATTGCTAGTCGCTGCTGAGTGCTTTGTGGGGAGCCACGATGAATGAAACAGGACCTCCACCTTCAAGAACTTCGCCTTCCAGTGGGAAAAAAATCATAATAATAACACATAAAAACATGATGAGACTTTATACAGATAAAGTGCTTTACGAGTTCAGAAGAGTAATTCAGATATTTGGTGACGTTTGGACTCGATTTTGGAAGTTAATGAAGAAAAAGAAGGTACATATGAGCAAGGGATATTTTCTACTGAAGACAACAGAAAAATTGACTAATGATGACTTAAAGATTAATTTATTTTTAAGATAATGACAAGTACAGAGGTAGGTGACTATTGGTGTTCGTTTAACAGCCTAACGAAGACAGAGCTGGTTTCACCTTTGCTCCTCTTGGTTTCTTTTCCATGATTAGAAGGTGGCTACTGCAGCTCCACCGTGGCTGCACTCAAGACAGAAAGGGTGAGGTCTTGTGGAGGGACAGCCACCTTCATGCCTTTTATCAGAAAAGCAAAGAAAGGTTTTCCCAGAAGCGCCAAGCTTCCATCTCGGTGATCAGATCAGTGCCACATGGCCACCCTTATTTATCACAATATCATCCAAATTATACAGGAAGGAAGGTACTTAAAAAAGTTAAAACCAAACAAAACCCAGATATAACACAAAAGAACAAACTAAAGAAGTTTTAAAAAGTATTTCTAATGAGAGTAAATAGAGAAGGATGTTTGATCAATAAAATGTCAGAATTTAGTAGGTAATCAATCATGATCTCTACATTTGTCTATAGTTAGAGGATGATACTGGTAGAATAGTTTTCCACTGTACCATACTAGCAAAATTTGACATATAAGTCTGTAACAAGCACTTGAAAAATTAAAGACTTCTAACAGATGGGTGTATTTAAATAAAGAACCTTTTGCCTCCAGACCAAGTCTTTTAATATCACCAGCCTAGAGAACTTGTATCAACAGCTGGGTGATTCCTTGTCTTCTTTTGAGAAAATATGGTTGTTTCTTTTTCTTTCAGTTTCTAGAAGGGTCTTATTTCCATTATTTCTTTCAAATGGTCATGGTCACCTTTGTTGTTGTTGACAACAGCAGAGATTTACAAAGGAGCATCTTTTCTGTCTTTAAATCACTGAACCAGTGTGATGGAGCAAAAATATATACACCATATCTTAGTATATTCATATTATATCAGTTTTAATTTTTAAACTTTGGTAATATTTTTAGTGGAGGAATGCAAAGTACTTTATAAGAAAGGAAGACTAAAAATTCAACAGATCATGGAGGATTGATACCAACAAATAGCTCTGCAGTTTTGACAGCATTTCTACCTCTTAAAAGTGATTTTCTTTCTTGGAGGTTTTTTTCTTGCTGTTATGGTGGCTGTGATGGTAGTGGTGGCGGTTCTGTTTGTGTGTGTTTTGCCAGAATCACTCTAACCTTAGACTTTTCCTTCTTCTGACCTCCTTGGGGACCACAAACAGGAAGGAGCAAAGGCAGTCAGCTCCTGGGGATTGATGCACATCAGGGCTTTCAAACATTAGCGTGCATAAAAATTCTTTGGAGAGCTTGATAAACATGAAGGCTTACAGGCCTAATGATTAAGTCAGGCAGGAATGAAGACTGGGAATCTCCAGGTACTTCAGACAGTTCTGATGTAGGTGGCCCCTGGACTCCACTTTAAGAAACATTCATGTAGACAGTAAGTGAGGTGGTAGGGGGCAAGTGAGAAGACAGCTCTCACACTAGGTCTTTGTGTGTCTCACTTGTTCCTTGTCTCTGAAATCAGGGTCTCCAAATGGGATGTGCTCACTGCAGGTGGTTTGCAGAAGGACCTAATTTCGTTCAGGAAGAAAATAATGAAACTTTGATTTATATTCCTTTTTAAACTTTGCCTTTAAAATTTTATTTCTTGTCTCTGTTTTGTAATATACATGTAATATTAGTACAGTTGTACATATTTATAAATGGTACATGCATGCTAAAGGCCGATTCTAGAAAATGTTTTACTGATAGTGGTGCACAATCAAAGAAGTTTGGAGATTGCTGCTTTAAATGATTTACCAGGCCCAAATCCATACCTATTTCCTGTTCTTTCCAAGAGTTTATTGTTCCTTAATCATTTTTCATTTAGATATCAACATTAGTCTATGCTTCTTTTGTGAGTATATATGTATACACAGACCATACCTGAAGACTGAGAGGAGGAAAGGGCTTTGCAATCTATGTCAGGGAGAAATATCTGTGTACTATGGTTAATTATCTGATCTGACACCTTTATTTAAACAGCCCCCACCGAAGAGTGAAAAGAGAAGAATCAAGGTAACTTCCATCTATCAGGTTATGGCCATCACTTCAAACATTTATAGTCCTGTCTCGTCACAGCACACTCAGAGACTCAAGAGTGGATGAGTGTAAATGTGGATTTTCTAGAGACACGACTCATTCTTTGTCCTTGATCCTTGAGTTAGCTCCTTCTCTTCTGTTCTCAGAAGACTCTTTTCTATCAAGTACATCTCTCCAAGTTTAAAAAAAAGTCACTGTTTCCACAGCATAAAATTTATTTTAAAGATATTTTTAGATTACAACAGCTAAAAACACCGATTATCACCATAATTATATATATAGTCTGTTAGTTCAACTTTTCATTTCCCTTATTTGGGGCAGGCATCAAGATTTTGCCTCCTCATATTTTCTGTGCTTTACAACAGACTGTAAGCTCCAAAGATGACCATGATTTTCTAACTCAGGTTCCTCTAGTTGGTATTTCTAGACGTAAGACCATGATTACTTTTTTATAAGTTTTGTCTCTGATACACACACACACACACACACACACCCCTAATCTATTTAGTCAATTGAATTGTCAATAGAGGAGAAAAAAACACACAAAATTGCTGGCTTGAAAAACTTCAACAGTTTGTGTCAATATTGTCAATCTTTTAGTAGCCACACAGCACAGGCAGTGTCTGGAGATCTGAAATCTATTTTGGGGTCTCATTTAAAAAATGTATCTCTTCTTTTAGTACTATTTTTCCTGGTATTTCTCACAAGTATTATTGTATGGGTCTGGGTGAATTGGAGAGGAATGGTAAAACAGTTATAATATTGTATTAATAAATATAATTAAACACTAATAATACTTATTGAGGCCACATGTGCCAGGCACTGTGCTAGGTACTTTGTTCTGTCAGTTAATCTTTACAATAACCATTTGAGTTGGGTGCTATTGTTATTATCGCATTTACAGATGAGGAAATGGAGAATTGGGGAGGTGATAAGACTTGTTACGAGCCACTCAGCTAGTACATTGGAGAAGAGGCTCTGTGCACCTTGAGCAGGGTGCATATATTCTGCTTTGACTCTTGTAAGATTGGGAGTTAGGAGTTGAGGGGCACAGACCACTTTGGGGAAAACAAACATGTCTTACCCTACTCCAAAGGAAAAGCACAAATACATAGCTGGGGCCAGGGCCATGCCTTGTACAGCTCACAGAGCATGATTTCCCTTGTAATTGAAGCAAATGATGCCCCCACAGAGTTGTGCAAAGTGGTGGTCCTGCCAGGAGCTTCTGTCTCATATATAGGAAGTTGGAAGGGGTCATGGAGTTTGTGTATATAAATCTTAGCTGTGTATAGATCTGGGCAATAGAATGCAGGGTAGAAGGAGGGCCCCCCAGACTCTTCATGGAGGGAACTGGGTCTCTGGCATTGGATGGGTTCACTAGGTGTCTAGGTTCCAGTCCCTCAGAAATGTTCTATTGAAACCTGCTTTTAATCCTTCAATCCAATATTGTTAATATTTCTGTATTTCACTTTACTGTAAAGTGGAAATGATAAAAATTTTGTGTACTAGAGAAATGTTGGATGGATTAAGGAGAAGAGGTCTGTAAATAGTTGGTTATTTTTTTTTCCCTAAGTGTCAGGTAATGACAACGTTCAGTTTTAGATTGATGTCTTCCTCAGTCTCTAAGGTGACAACCTTTCAAGATTGTTTAGGTGTGATTTTGGAAAGTTGAGAGGTCAAGAATCCTGTCTGTCCTCTCGTGTTTGTATCCCCCATGCCTGGAATATCATAAGGACTTAATAAATAATTGCTGAGTGATTTAAAGTCACTCAAATATTCTGAGCCTCAGTTTTTTCCTTATCTATAACATTGGGGACAATAGTGTGAATTTCATAGGGTCCTTAGGAGATTACACTGGATAACATCTTAAAGAGCTTAGTATAGTGTGTAGGAACACAATAAATGTTTGCTAATAACAATATTAGTTATTATTCTGCTTACTGCTGTTTGTCTCTAAAACGTCTGGCTCTGCCACTTAAAACCTGTGTGCCCTTCAACAAACTAGTTGCGCTGTCCCAAGTCCCAGTTTCTTATTCTGTAAAATGGGGATGCTAATGCCCACTTCACTGTTTGCTGTGTAGTTAAGATTCAGAACTAACAGTTATTTAGTGAATATTATGTGCATCACTGAATTAGACACGTTTTCTCAACGATTACCTTGCAAAAATTTCTTGAGGTAGGTACTGTTGTTTTCATTTTACAATTTAGAACACTAGGGCTCAGAGAGTAAAGGTTTCAGCCGAAAGTCAGATGAGTAGTAGGGAGTCAGTGTCTCTCTGATACCACTCTCCTGTACTTCACAATCATCTTCACAATGTTTAAGGCCATTTAAAAAGACCATACATGTCTGTGGGCCATTATTTGTGACATCTCCTTCCTTGGGTCTGAGGGCTGCAATAGATCAAGGCACCCTAGCATAATTTGCTCTGTTTAGGTATTTAAATACATCGTGGTTTTAAAGGCACCCTAACATAATTTGCTCTGTTTTAGGTATTTAAATATAACATTTGAGGGAATCACATTTCCCCCCCAAATTCTTATTTTTTAAACTTTTTTTCCACCAGTCTAAAAATACCGGTTCCTGAATTTCTCAGGTCAAGAAAGAGTAAAACTACATAACCAAAGTTCGGAATGAGGTTCTTTTTGTGTTACATTGCCCAATTTGTGGGCTTTGAGATGGTTATTAAGTGAAAGCTGCTACTAAACCAGGAGGTGAGTTTAGGTTTAGTATCATACCAATTGACTTGTCAGAAACTTATTTTTTAAGAAAAGAAATGACATTATGTCCATTCTAAAGCAGCTAAATAGAGTTTCTGTGAGAGTTAAAATTTTGCCAGAGGATCATGGTTTTGAACATACCACGTATCCAGAGACCTGGAAGCTAAGACTAAGTACTTTATCACTATGCTTTTCCCTGGGGTGTCTTAATTAAAAGACAATTTGAGAAACAAGAAGAATCCATTCCTAGCTTGAAATATTGTTTCTCGGACAGATCTTTCCTTGCTGGAAGTCATCCCAAAGTTGTTTGGAGTGTCAGGTTCAGAGTTAATTGGGTTTTCCTATCTAGTGAGAAGAGGTGGCTCTTTTATTTTGGTCTGTTGTTCCCATGGTTGTGAGCTTTGGAAAGGTTTGACTCAGAAACCATGAGATACTAACACAAGCACTGTATTTTTGAATTAGTATTGATTGACAGGTCTCTATTCAATGTAAACAGCTTGAAGGGAGAACTGCAGTGATAAGAATTGGAATTTGCATTTAAGAACACTCTCCTGTATGACATAATGACTGTTTCACATTAGTCAAAATAAAAAGGGGGATATTAATTTTTTTTGTAATGAGCTGTAAATTAGAATACATTGGGAATAATTAAATTGCATTTTTTTGTTTAGCTTTTTCTTCTCAGATGCTACCATTTCGGAAGAG
>NW_006775731.1:1196246-1243567 GCF_000442215.2 Lipotes vexillifer
AGTCTGAATAAAATTCACAGAGTAGCATCAAGGACCTCTGAGCCCAGGAAAACTGAGTTTGGCAGTGCTAATTTGTATTAAAGTTGTTGTTGCATGACAGCCGGAAAAAGATTTAATGCTTGCCACCTGAATCAAGGCACGGAACATTGGTTTCTATAACTGCCATGAATTTGAATCAAGGCCAGTATCTCTAAATTTGAAATAAACTGATACTCTGTCTTGAAAGAAGATACAGACCACTTATGTTGTGGAAGGTATTTAGAAAATAGTATTTCAATTTAATTTTTTAGCCATATATATATATATATATATATACACATAAACACACATATTTTTCAAATTGTTCAGCTCCTCAGCACTGTGGCCTGTAGTGGTTCTTGCTGTTAGAGGTTCACACAGGAGAACTAAGAAATGCCTGCAGCCATTTATTATCCACTTTCAGCCAGGAGTTAGCAGTGAGTTTGCACCAGGTTCCAGGTTTGGTGTTTCTCTTCTTACCACAGAGGAGCTGCTCGCTTCATCAGAAAGTCATTACCCCTCATGGATGTCACTCTGGTTCAAAGTATTACAGTATTGCTTTAGGAATTTAGATTTTATCCCAGCCACCCCTGCTGTGGTAAAACCTTAGAGCCACCAGATGCAAAATCCATTCACATGCCTAGCGCAATAAAAATGATGATGACAATAATTCATATTTTGCATTTGCAAAAACATCTTTCATCTGAAGAGCTTTTGTAAACAGAACATGCATCTTGAGACTACTTTATAGAAAGTGATCTTTGAGTCCAGTATGGAAATGAATCCTCTGAGGTGAAATGTGGCAGCCATTTAATTATTTTTAATGGGATCTGTCTTAAGCACAGTTGTGTCTCTATTCAGTAAATGTTTTGATGAGAAACTATATAAATTATACGTTACATTAAAATTTTCAGGCATTTTTATTCTTACTGAAAAATAGTATGTTCTTTTGATTAGAAAAGTACTCAGAACATTGACTATTTAAAAATAAATCCTGCTGAGCTTTTTTTCGAGCCATAAAGGATTCCCTTAAGGTATCACATAGATGTTTCTCAGGCGTACTTACAGCAGCACATACCTTATTTCACTATTTTCATTGGGGTGGTAGTAACAGCTTCAGCAGCATACTGTCTTGATGGGCACAACGAAAGCATACTCAACTCTTAATTGCACAAATGCAGATAATCCCAGGCCAGTTTCTCTTCTGTTGGTACTTTCTCCCTAGCTGATCTCATCCATTCTTATGGTGTCAAATAGCAGCTCTATGCCCATGGCCCATCACGTTGCATCTTTGTTCCCCATGTCTCATCTCAGTTTCTATGTTATTTTTCTAACTTTCTCCTCCCTCGAGGTATCAACCCAGCATTTCAAATTCCAAAATAGGATACCCCTTAAAATAACGCCTCTGTCTGTATGTACTCCTTGAGTAATTAACATCTCACCTCAGGTTTTTACTTCTGTTATGTATGCTCAATACTTGGCAGTATTTAAGACAAACTCCTCCTTCTCAAATCCGATTAGTTCCTAAATTCTGTATGCTTATCTTCTGCATGGTCCCTTGCATCTGTCCACTACGTTATATGCATCCTTCAATGGGCATTTTACAGCTAACGGTAGGATAAAGGGAAAAAAGAAAGTGAAACCAAAATCACTCAATTTCCCACCTGCTAGTATCACTCAGATGGTGGAGGCACAGCTGAAACTACTGGCTAAAATAAAGCTTTGGGTAACTTGCAGCTTTCATTTATTGTCCCGTAGTGTCGGGAATGATTTGAAAGTTTGAGGCTGTACCAGAAATGATATGTGTCCGGTTTGGCCATTTGTAGTAGTTTGCAGCATGGTATGTAATTATAAGTTATCCTAAGTGAAGATGAAAGGACAATTTGTTTTTTAGGTGTAATTAGAAAAGAAAAACAATTTTCAACATACAGAACCATAGATGTTTGAATAGCATTTTGCTATTACACAAAGATATGGAGGAAGATTTTCATTGTCCTCAACTAGTAATTATATTGAATATATTCTCCATCAAAGACAAAGAAATTCCTTAAGTTCTGTCTTTCTTAGAGTACTTTGTAGAGTTTACAAACTTGAAAATTTTTTCTTTGCGAAATTTTGTATTTTCCTTTAGACTGTAAAACTTCTCCCACTCCTTACTCCACCAAATACTGTGCGTGTGTGTATATTTTATAATGGTGGAATGATTTGCTAGATTAACCTGTTTACATTCCCAATATTCAGGGAACAGGGCACTGACATATTAAAGCATTCATTTTTGAGATGAACACTTTTATCTGGCATTGTAGGTTTTTTACTTAACTCTTTCAACAATAACTTGAATGGAATGTTTCCCTTTCTAAATGAAAAAATAATATACACCAGTATTCATTCCAAAAGTCCTTGCCAAACACTATAAATTCAAATCTTTGGCTGAAATGGTATGGTATGTTTTGGGTTTCCTTCTCCAATGATGGCTATAAATTAGCGATGTTGTGCTATATTTATGTAATTCATCAAAGCTTATTGAATGAGATAGAATTATCAAGTGTAGCACAGGAAAACTCATTTAGAAGAAAAACTTTAATACACAGTGGTTTAAAATGCAGCCTGACTGACTAGATTCAGTATATATAACACATTCTATGTTGTCCCATGTTCTGAAAGTGAGTTGAATATTGTTTAGAGGTAACCCTGACCTGGATTATAAGGGCTCAGTTTTAGTTTCCTTTGGTTTTAATCCCTGCTATGTTTTAGAATTTTATATGGAGTTAGAAGCCAAGTGAGGATCTTCCTCATTCTGCTCTTCAGAGATCTTCCACTTGGATTGAGTGGGTGATATCCATGTAAGTCTTGCCACTTTTTTAGTCATTATATAAGGTGAAAATGCTTAAAAAGGGTTAAGTAAATATAAAAAAGGAAAGAGATGAAGTATGACAGCGATCTGGCGCTCTTTGAACATTTTGTCTTCATCAGTTTTGGGAGATGTGGCATATAAGTTGAATAACTACCTAAATACTATGTTTCAATTCTCTTTAAGCCTTTCTTGTGCTGTATTTCGAATGGAAATAACTTGAAGCAGTTTTTAATTTTCTTCTAGTATTTACAAAATTTATTCCAACAACATTATCAGCAAATTGGGTAACATTGGGATAGCTGGAATACTGTTGTGTTTGCATATATTTTTTAGAGATGGGAACTGCTTCAAAAAAAGCAACAACAATGGAACCAAAATAATGTCTTTATTGTTCATTCTTAACAGAAGCTCTATTTTCTTTTGTAGGGTGGAAATGGTTGACGTTAATTATCCTTAGTCATGTGAATATTCTGTGAATTTTTGCCCTGTCTTCTAAAAGAGTTTCTGGAGGAATGGCCACCAAGTATGTGGTTCCAGTGTAGTCATTCCTATGTTCTAAAAATGCAGTATCTGACTTAATTGTTAAGGCCGATTGCATTAGGGGAAGTTTTCTGATTTAACATCTACCTTGCCAACCAATTAAGTTCTGGATGTAATTTGCATAAAGATGTAAAGAATTTGAGGGCCAGATTATATCTATTTTCTCATAAAGAGAGTCCTTTATATTATGATAATGATTATTACTTGATATTTATTAGGGCCATCTGGGCATGACATGCCAGAATATTGTCTCAGCAAGATATGCTTATAATAAGACTTAGATAAACAAGCAGATAATATATACTGATAAAGAAAATGGGAAACAAAGAAAGGAATCCTATAGATGGGCTTGGTAACAGTGGTTTTTTTATATGCCAGTGTCTCCTTTTTACTTAGTTATGGAGGGCTTCAGTGATCTGTCTGGTAGGAGAGAGGTACAGCTACACAGTCCAGAGGCTACTGAACATTTTTGAAAAGCCAGAAATATACAGTACATAAAAAATATACATCACACAAATAACACAGGGAGAGGATCTTTGGATATTAAAAAGTCTGCTGTGTTGATGTTTGGCTGTTCCTGCGCAAATGGGGACTTTTACTATTTCAAGAATTAATGTTTATGCTTTTTTTGTTTTTTTGTAAGGTGTTTATCTAATGCTCAAAATGTATATTATGTTTTGTAAAAGAATTAAGCCTCTTTTAGAAATCTCCATCTTGACTTTCTAGGGAAGATATCTTTTTTTTCATGTATGTAAGTTAGGGATTATGTTTGAAAAACAAACAAAACAAAACAAAAAATCAGCCAACTCCAAAGAAAGGACACATCATTGAGGGGAAGAGAAGGTGTAAGAAAAGCTCTTGGGTTTATAGGAATGCAAACTTGTGAGCACTTCACAAGGATGCTTAGGATTCAGATTCTGAACATGGATGAAAACTTGATTCTCCATAAAGCACAGAAATAGCTTAGAAGGAGCTGTAAAGTTCTATCACGTCATGGGTTGGTGAGCGAGGATGGATTTACACGATCAAGGATATAAATGGCTTTGAGTGAGTCCTTAGTTATAAGGTCTGTGATTCTTCGTAATTGACATGGCTTTCCCTTGTCATTCAGACTGACAGCAGTAAGGCAGTAAGGATGTGGAGCTGCTGCCGTTGTCACAGGAGCCCTAGGAGCCCATGTGGATACCGCCGTGAGGATTCTGAACCGTGTGCAGGAGAACACTGCCTGCCTCCCGGGCAGTCTGTATGCCTCTGTGGTTTTGAATGTTTTTCAGCATTTGAAAAATTTTGGCTGGAGCATTAGCTATACCCTGCCCTTACTCATTTGTATGACATAGAGAAGAGAATGTGACCAATGGTTTTTTTTTTCTCCAAGTGTGAATATATGTATATATATCTGTGTTTTGAGACTAAGATGGAAATGTTCTCATGCCACGCATTATGGTTTAGGCTTAAAAGGCATATTCTAATGAGGAGACAGGAAAAAAGTGTATTTTCTTCAGCTTAAAATGTTTTGGATGGACTACTGAGTGTCTACCTTCCAAAGCATCATGGATATTTGCACACTCTGGGAAGATCTGGGTGCATATGATTTCCTTTGGCCATCAGGGAGAGTGTGGAGAAAGGAGAAAGGGTACCCTCTGTGTGCCTTGATTTATGTGTGTTGATGTCAGTGGGGAGGGTGAGGTTTTTGGTTCCATGACTGTATGTCAAGTATATTTTAAAAATGTGACCTAAACCTAGAGACAGTGTTAGCAACAATCAAAGACTTTTCCATTAAAATTTTAAGTTATTTTTGGTATCTTATTGGGCTTTTTAAATAGCGGCAAAAGTTGTGAACATTAGTTTGAAGGTTAGTGGCAATTTAGAAAGCAGCAACACTGCCTAAGCTTCAGTCAGAGCAGCGTTGTAGCTTTGATGAAGCTGGGCTGTGGGAATGTAGGTCTTTAGCTTAGGGTGGTTATGATTTTACTTTATTTTTTTTAAGGTGGAGAGATGAATGGGGCATGCATTCATGTTTTTCACCTAGGCCAAGTGGAAGACTTTGCAGTGATGTAACCCATTAGGTTGGAGAAGCTTTTCTGTGGAGCTGCCCCGCGGTGCTGAGAATAAGTTATGAATGCTGCACTGTTTCAGCGCAGAGGGCCTTGCCGGGAAGAGAGCGGTGTGCCTGGGCCCCAGCTATTGAGAAGATGCCAGTCAGGGATGAAAACGTCTTTCATGAAACTATAGCTAACTTCCCTGTGACACATTACCATAAAGCAGAGAGTATTTTTAAAACCAATAGTGTGCTAATAAGCAAATACCTTATAAAAGTCAGAAGGCTTTATTTTAAAGTATGCATGTTGGATGACTAAAAATATACAGGTTTGTGTCGGAATTCTTTTCAGTGAATTGGTCTAAGCAGTTTTCCTCCTCTCTCCCTCTCTCCTTGTTCACAGCTCTGATTTCTTTTGCCTTTTGGTTACAACTACAAAAGATGTCTTCTGAGACAAATGCTGGTGCATGACATCAGGACGAAGGAATGCTCAGCCCAGTCCAGCATGTTTAAAAGCATCAGCTGCTTGAAAAATGTTACATTTTTCAGGATGGATTAAAAAAAATTAAGATGATCCCTGAGAGGGGGGAGTTAGGCACAGACTTTTACAGAAGTTTTTTGTTATTATTTCCAGTGATCAGAGACATACTAAGATTGGAATTAGATTTTGAATGTTAGTCGTATAGTGTTTTTCCTCAAACAGAAGATGATCTGCGGTCTTTATAAAACAAGTGACGATAATAACAATAGGATAGCAGAGGTTGTCAATTTTGTAAAAATTATAGACTTAAAATTGTAAATTTTAACTACTGAATTTTTACTTTGGTTTTAGACTGTATAGTTTTATGAATTTAGAAGACTAGTTACTAAATAATTGTATGTCAAAATAATTTTAATTTCTGGTTTGACTCAGGTTTCGGCACCAAAAAATTTTTCTTTAATTTCTTTTTGTTTTTCTTAGGTATTACCATGACTTAATTTTGAGCATTTTTCATGCAATTCCCAATACTTGGGTAAACTGTATATTAATTAATATAACAACTAAAAATTTTGTCACAGTTCAGCATACAAAAGAAGCGTATTTCTTTTTTTAAAGAAACTATCAGTATCCTTATAAAGTTAATTATTCTTACTAATTTCCATTCTTAGTTCAATAGAAGACAATGGAAGTTCTGGAAAAATTTTAACAACTGCATTTTCAATAAAATATATCAAAATATAAAATATTCAGATCAGATTGAAGAAGTCATTGTTTTGGTGGTTTATTGCCTCTATATTTAAGAATTATAAATCTCTAAATGTTGCAGTTCTCTGTTAAGTGATAGCATAAAGTATTGATCATGTTAAAAGGTAAACTGAGTCACATTAAAAATTTTAAAGAGTTGATTTGAGCGTGACTCGATTTGAATCTGGCAGCCCCAACTGAAGGTGGTTAGGAGGGCTCCACTGACAGGAACTAGGAGCAGTATTTTTGTAGATTAGACACTGAAACAGAGCATAAAATGATTTGATGGTTGTAGCTTAAGCAGTCGCCTTATTTGGGAAAGGCCAGTGGGCTGTTTGTGATTGGTCGTTCTCACATTTCACTTTCTTGGATTCCAGCGCATGACTCTGACGTAGGTTTTGCTTGCTTATGTAGCTACCAAGGCATTAGAGCCACCCCAGTCTAATGGCCTCCTTGTTTAATTAGTTGGAAGGAAAAACTGAGGAAGGAGACAACTGAGGCATGCAGGCTGAACAGGGAGAGGCCAGTGAGTGCCCTATGGCAGTTTGAAGTGTGTATATGCCTCTTGAGCAGGAAAGGGGAGTTTGTGGGAGGAGGAGTTTGCTTACTTCACTAGGCCTTGAGTCTCAGAGTTGACAGAGGCCAGCAAAAGGCAACTTCTGTCTACTTTTTGTATGTTCTTTCTGGAAATTGAGCTTTTAGAAGTGACAAGAAAGTGATGGGACTGGAATGACCCTTCACTGTACACTTTGTATCTTGGCCATAGCTTCATGCTTGCTAATGGCTTTTCCTTGGGGCAAGACCATTTCTGCCTTAATTTAGAACAGAATAGGGGGAAGTTTATACGTACAGAAGATAAAGCAAATAACTCTGATATACTTCTGGATAAGTTTTCCAATTGAACTGTGAGTTGAAGACATTTACTTTTCAACAGTCACTGCCTCTCTGACTTTCCTTTTTCTAATAGATTTTTCTATGCATTAATATCTCTACAGTGAGTATGTGCTTGCATTTTTCTAGGTACATTGTAAAGCATTTGGGGATTTTACAGCTGTTTATAGCACTCAAAAATACTTTGGGAATAACAGGAAAAATTCCTAGTTGAGCATTTGGCATAGTTAATCTGGTGATCATTTAACTGAAAAAATGTTTATTTTTATCCTGTAAGACTGTGTTTTTCTCCATGCGCATAGCAGACCTCTGTCAAAGAACAGACTCAATAGGACAGTTTTCTGTAATCTTTCATATTCTCAGTTTAAAAAAATCTAAATGTAATTCCATTTGTTTTATGTCAATAGTATAGAAACAAACACATCCCATATGTTGACAGTGATTGATTAAGATATAGTAATGAATAACAATCTGACTACTTTAGAAACATGTTTAGGATTCAAGCTTTTGACCAGTCTGTTATTGCATGAAAAGAATGAAAAAATCTTACATTTATATAATATCTTTCTTATTAGGACCCTGAAGGATGAATTTTGTTTTATACCACTAATGGGGTATGTCATCTTTAGGGGTATCACCAACCACTAGCACCACCAATAACTAAGTAGATTGGACATCTGTCACTTTTGTTGTCTTCACTGTTATACCACTGATGTCACTTGACTTGTGTTCTCTGAAACTTTTCTAGGGTTTACTTAATCTCTCAAACCTCATTTGTACTGTTCAAGCAAGATCTTTCCATTTATATTTTCCTCGAGTTTATTTTTTCTACATATCCAGTTGTGAAACCCATGGCCCAAATCCTATAGAAATCTTTCCCATACTATAGTCATTCAGCATGTATTTATTTATTGCTAGAAATCACAGATGAACTGCCTGTGGTACCTGCCACCTAGGATCTCTCAGTCCGAGTGTGGGGAGGGGCAGGAGTGGAGACAGACAGATGTGCAAAGCAATAGTTGCAACTAGCATGATGTATGCTGTGGAAGAGGCAGGTGCAGAATGTTCTGGTGCCATAGAATTGGGACACCAGACCCACTGTAGAGGCTCAGGAATGAATGTCAGGAGCATGGGAGCCCTTTAAATCTTGAAGGATGAGAAGGAACTAGGCAGGTAGATAAAGTGGAAAAGGATGTTCTATACACAGAGGCAGAAAAGCCATAGGGAAATCTATATAGGCTGTTGTTATTGGACACATATAGTCATATGACAGGAAACAAGGCTGGAAAGCTATAGTTTGGGAAATCATTAGAACTTGTATTTTGTGCAGTGGGTTTTGAACTTTTATTTTATACTTCCTATCATAGTGCTGGTGAATTGAATTAAACTGAAAGAGCTACAAAGGATCAGCTTGGGAGTGAGCTGGTTAGATTTGAATTTTAGAAGGCTAACTCCAGTGGTGATGTGGAGGAGAGAGGAGGGAGGTGAAATTAGAGGAAGGAGATGCCAGTGTGAGGCTGTGCAGTCCTCCAGGCAAGAGATGGCATGCTGGTCAAAGGCAGTATGAGTAAGGATGGGCTTGAAAAATTGTAGGAGGCAGAATCTACAGAAATTAGTAACTGAGTGGGTGTGAGGGGTGAGGGAGAAGGAGAGAGTCATGATAAGCAAAGATTTCTTACTCAGTGGATTGTGTTTTTATTCCCTGAAATGGGGTATGTAGGAAAATGAGCAGATTAGTGCCAGAGGACAGTGAATCCCGTTTTGGATGTTTTGAGGCTGAGGACTTCCATTAAAAAGTGAGATGGCAGAAATGCAAATATTTGCAGACCAATCCAGCATGTGAAAACAATCGAATGTGTTTGATAAGTGTATGCTTGTTGAACGATTGAATGGATGTGTAGATTAGCCATTAATTCATTATATTCTATTTTAATTTTCTTCCAGTTTTATTGAGATACAATTGACATACAGCACTGTATAAGTTTAAGGTGTACAACATAATGATTTGCCTTACAAACATCATGAAATGATTATAACAATAAGTCTAGTGAACATCCATCATCTCATATAGATAAAAAACTAAAAAAAAAAAAAAGAAAAAACATTTTCCTTGTGATGAGAACTCTTAGAACTCTCTTTACAACTTGCATGTATAATATACAGCAGTGTTAATTATATTTATCATATTGCACATTACATCCTTAGCACTTCATCTTATAACTGGCAGTTTGTACCTTTCAACTACCTTCATCCAGTTCCCTCTTCCCCCATCCCCGACCTCTGGTAACCACAATCTGATCTCGTTTTCTATGAGTTTTTTTGTTTGCTTATTTGTGAAGTATAATTGACCAACAACACTATGTTAGTTTTTGTTACACAACATAGTGACTCAGTATTTCTATGCGTTTCAAAATGATCACTACGATAAGTTTAGTTACCATTTGTCACTGTACAAAGATATTACATAGTTATTGACTATATTCCCCAGACCATACATCTCATACCTGTGACTTATTTATTTTGCAACTGGAAGTTCGTATCTCTTAATCTCTCTCACCTATTTCTTTCCTTCCTCCACCCTCCTCCCCTCTGGCAACCACCTGTTTGTTCTCAGTATCTGTGACTGTTTCTGTTTCATTATGTTTTTTCATTACATTTTAAGTGACTATTATTGATAACTATTTTAAAACCATACAGCACAATAGGAAGCATTCTAATTATTATAAAAGCAAAAGAATAAGTAGCAGATATTGTCATGTTCTCACTTATTCCTGACTCCACTTTTCCTCTGTTCCTATATTCTCTCCACAGCAGCCAGAGTGATCTTCATATTTTTAGTATTATATCTCTTGTTACGTCTTTGTTGCTTAAAATCCTTCTGTGGCTCCACATTTTCAGAATAAAGCCTATGATCCTTAGCCTGATATGCAAAGCCACCCATCTGTAATCTCATTCCTCTTTTGTTCCTCAGTCCCCTCTATACTTACTTGTTCTAAATTACTATTAATTTCTTGAGCAGCTACACCCACATTTCCAAAACTTTGTGTCTGCTTCTGACTCAACCCTCTACTTTAGGAACTCCTTGTAAGTTTTTCTTAAGGTCCTGGGCATACATATACAATAGCAATTATCATATGCATTATAATGATCCATCTTCCCACCTGCATTAGACCAGGACTCCTTTAGTGAAGATCCTATGTCTTATTTATTTTTGTATCTCCAGGATTCAGAATAATTCCTGGCTCATAAAAAAAGAAAACTACTCTGTTGCTGTGAAGCACTTTAATACGGAATATTTTTTGTGAGCAAAGCTTCCTTCAGTACACTACAAAGTAATGAATGCTTATAAATTGACTTCCAAAATGTACCTGATTTACTTATAGGACTTTCGGCTCTAGGAAAATCACTTATTTTCAAAAGTGAATCTCCTATGCAGGGAAAGGAGATTTGATTTAAAATGAGAAAAACTACCATCGTTTACCTTGTTTTGAGAAATAGGTGAGAACAGAATAAATGCCAAGGAAAAAGAAATATACTGGGCATTCACTTTAATATCAAGAAAAAATGGAATTTTTATAGAATGAGTCTGGCAATACCCCCACCTAAGAAAGTATGAAGTATAGAAAGGGGGCAAAAGCAGTTCATACGACATGAATTAAACCCTCTGGTCCTCATGTGAAGCTGGGTGTAATTCTCATCAGTAACACAGGAATGAAATGGCTGCCCATCTAGTTTTACAAGTCTGTGATGAGGCTTGGGTGAGAAAAACTATATGAGACCATTTTGTAAAGTACGCAATGCTATCAAATGTAAGATTTAAGAACATTGCAAAAAAAAAAAAAAAAGCAAAGAAAGAATAAGTAGCAGAAACAATTCTTTCTGTTGCATAAAAATTTCCAGATGGGTTAATGTGACTATACATAACCCTGCACTTAAAATTGATTAGTCTGGGTGCTACCATTTTCCCCTTCCCTGATGGCCAGTGTTTGGAACGTCTTAATAACAATGGAAGGCTACTAGTGGGTGAATTCAGTAGATAGAGGAATAAACTTGAAGAGAAGTAACCAATTAAAAACTTGAAAACTAGGAGTGAGTATAGTTTCTTCAAAGCTAATGGGGGATTAATACATTTGGATTTGTTTGTTCTTGGTGAGATTGATTACTGGAGACTTGTCAGGATCAATGAGATAAGTAGAGGATAGTTTTAAATGGCCCTATAGAGGTATATTTCTGATCATTTTGTGATAAGGAATGATATTCTTGATATCCCCTCTGGCTATTGTAAACAGTGCTTGATTCTAAAGAATCAAGAGTCTCAGGTTGAGGGATACCTGGCCCTTTGGTTTCTAGCTTCCTGTCTATCTGCCATAGTTTCCCCAACAACATTAGTAGCATCTTCCTTTGAAACTGTATAAGGTACTGGCTTGTATCCTTGCAAGGGCAGTGGAGACTGAATGTAGGTAGAATTCTTGCCCCTGGCCTTCCAAAACTATTAACATAACACACATTATCCACGTCTCTGCAAATGGCACTATTTGGTTCTCTTTTATGGCTGAGTAATATTCCACATCTTCTTTATCCATTCATCTGTTGATGGACATTTAGGTTGTTTCCATGTCCTGGCTATTGTAAACAGTGCTGCAGTGAACATTGGGGTACGTGTATCTTTTTGAATTATGGTTTCCTCCGGGTATACGCCCAGGAGTGAGATTACTGGGTCATATGGTAGCTCTAGTTTTAGTTTTTTGAGGAACCTCCATACTGTTCTCCATAGTGGCTGTACCAATTTACATTCCCACCAACAGTGTAGGAGGGTTCCCTTTTCTCCACATCCTCTCCAGCCTGAGACGTGGATAGACCTAGAGACTGTCATACAGAATGAAGTAAGTCAGAAAGAGAAAAACAAATATCGTATAATATCACTTATATGTGGAATCTAGAAAAATGGTACAGGTGAATTTATTTACAAAGCAGAAATAGAGACACAGATGTAGAGAACAAATTAATGGATACCAAGAGGGGAAGGGGAGGTGGGATAAATTGGGAGATTGGGATTGACATATACACACTACTATGTATAAAATAGATAACTAATGAGAACCTACCGTATAGCACAGGGAACTCTACCCAGTGCTTGTGGTGACCTAACTGGGAAGGAGATCCGAAAAAGAGGGGATATATGTATATGTATAGCTGATTCACTTTGCTGTACAGCAGAAACTAACACAACATTGTAAAGCAACTCTAGTCCAATAGAAATTAATTTAAAAGAACACATTATTCATTTAATGACTAGATGACAAAAATTTCAGTGATACTTACCATCTCTTTTTTTTTTTTTTTTTTTTTTTTTTTTGCTCCGCGGCATGTGGGATCCTCCCAGACCGGGGCACGAACCCGCGTCCCCTGCATCGGCAGGCGGACGCGCAACCACTGCGCCACCAGGGAAGCCCCTTACCATCTCTTAATTGGCATCATTCAGATCATATCCCATGACTAATTCAAAACAATTTTATTGGATTGTAAATGCTATCCCCTGTATTCAACATGAAAAAAATATCATTCAGGGTTGGTTACAAAATACTTACTATTGCATTCCCCTTTAGGCCTCACAGTAAGGCATTTATTGCCCTGGTTATTTGACTGTGTCTGGCACAGGGTCTGCCACTCAGCTCAGCCAACTTGGAAGTCTGGTGGCAGCACTTAGAGGGCAGATCCATCTCTCTCAGGTGGATTCACATTAACCACAGTCATGCGGCCAGTAAAACCAGAATGCCAAATTATTCATTTACAATGAGAAATAAAATCACACAGATGGAATGCTTATCTTAGCAAGACCCTAACATTCTTTTCCTGCATGGAAAGCAGACACGCAGAAGCCTCTAGTGAGCATGGAATCAGAATAGGGGAATAAGATGAATCACAGTAAAAGCCCTGTGCTGCTTAGAGACTGTAGATTGGTCAATAGGGCAGGACTCCTCAAAGTCTGTTAACCGAGACTGCTCCTCCGTGTACAGTACATGGAAGGGCACATCCAGCATTTGTCTCTGTGGCTCTCATTTCCTAAGTAGTATCTGTGGTTAAGTAATCCCTTTCTGAGTTTCATATTCTTTTTTTAAGTCATCAGGTAATAACCAAATCTTGATGTGGCTTAGAATTCATTCTGCTTCTTTATGATGACTTTGCCCTTTTTTTGCTCTATGGTTTATTGTTATGGTAGACATTTCATAGGTCAGTTTAATTTCTCTATGGAGGATGACACTGGTTAGCCTGCAGGTACAAGTAGTGTCAAGAACTGAGGTAGTGGGAGATGACCAGCAAAGGCCAGCTCACTGGCTGTCTCTGGCCTTGGAACCACACCTGTCTGAGAGCCTGACATGACGCTGTCAGCAGGTAAGTTGCTGTGGTTATTATTGCTTTAGGAGTAAGCAGGGAGCCAGGGAATACAGTGAAAATATTTTCTGAGCCCAAAGGCACAAGCTATTGTATACATTTACATGAAGGCGTTAAACATTCATGAATTATCTTTATTGAAAAAATTATATGAAATATACATAATATCCTGATTAAATTCAGAATGAACAAGAGGAATTAGTCAAAGATGACTGAAAAGTTTTGTATAACCAGAAGAATGGTGATATCAATTAATCAAAATAGGTGGCCTGAGAAATGGAGCTAGTTTGGCAAAGAAACTGATGATTCTCTTGGGACTATTCTGAGTGTGAACTGTGTGAGAGGGCAGGGGTGCAGATATAGGTTTGTGAGTGACCAGTTTTAGAGCGTTGAGAGTAGGAAGAACAAAGGGACTCTAAAAAAATAAATGTTCATGGAAGTGGCTAAAGAATAGGTCAGGAAATGCAAGAGGTAAGAAATTCTAAAAGAAAAATGTAATCAAATACAATCAAATTCCCTGCTTTGTGTAGGGTCAGGAGATGGAGGAGACGAGAAGTGGAAGAGAAAATCATAGGCGAATACACGAAGGGGAAAGAAGATTCTGAACCTGAAAATGGCCACTGAATTTGATAATAATATCACATATGACAAAAGATCCATTTATTAGCCATTTTGTACTTTTTATTCAACTATGGGTTATTTTCCATTTGACAGGCAGAAGTGCTGGACTTCACTGACAGATTGTGGCCTCTTTTCTTCCTGTAAATTAATCATTCTCTCCAGTTAATTTTCAAAGAACTTGATTTAAATTTTGAATGAAGAGGAACTTAGTATTACAAAAAGAAATAAAAGCATTGAAAAATTAAAATATTGTTACCTTTTTGAAGACGGAGCTATCTTCATGGCTTCAGAGATATAGTAACATTTTGATTAATAAAACGGTGGCATGAGAATCTTTCCAGTCTTTCTGATATTATCAGATATGCTTTTAATTAAGCACTTTTGTTTACATAAACAGGATCTTAGCTTATCTTATCCCAGAAGGAATTTGAAGAGGAAGATTTTTAAGTCAAATTAATTACCTTCTGCCCCAGGGAAAGGGAACCAGCAAGTTTTCGGAGATAGCCTCCTTTGAGTTTTCCAAGTGAGTTCTTAAGAGCTGATAGAGAGGCTGGGTGCTCTCTGGGGGGAGGGAGGAGAGGGAGGTACGGATGACGGGCTGGGATAGTTATTATTTTGTTTGAAATACAATGTTATGAGTACCACAAATATGCAAGTACTTGTATTTGTGCTTAAATGTAGATACTGTTGGGATGCCATGGTACTTCAATATTTTGTTCAAACAGATACTTGCAGACTGACTTGCAGGATATTAAATTAATATCCTGTTAACAAAGAGTTAAGAGTGGTTAATACTACTCATACCTCTCCTTCAGCAAAAGACAAGCATAGTACGTCAAAACTACAATAACTGGGCTTCCCTGGTGGCGCAGTGGTTGAGAGTCCGCCTGCCGATGCAGGGGATGTGGGTTCGTGCCCCGGTCCGCGAAGATCCCACATGCCGCGGAGCGGCTGGGCCCTTGGGCCATGGCCGCTGGGCCTGCGCGTACGGAGCCTGTGCTCTGCAGCGGGAGAGGCCACAGCAGTGAGGGGCCCACGTACAGCAAAACGAAACAAACTTTCACTGATAAGAATGTATCAGCCGCTGTGGGAAACACTTTGGTGGTTCGTCACAAAGTTACCCAGCAATTCCACTGCTAAGTATCTACCTGAAAGATTTGAAAACAGGTACACAAACATTTCCAGGTACACGCATGTCCATAGCAGCACTGTTCACAGTAGCCAAAAGGTGGAAACAACCCTAATACCCATCAACACGTAAATGAATAAGGAAATTTTGGAAAATTTGGTATACATAAAATGGAATATTACTCAGTCATTAAAATGAATGAAGTAGGGATACATGTACCAAAGCGGATGAACCTCAAAAATGTTGGACTAAGTGAAAAAGGCCAGACACAAAACCTCACATATTGTATGATTACACTTATGTAAAGAGGTACACCTAGGGAGACGGAACACATTGATAGTTGCCAGGATATAGGGGAAGGAGCAATAGCTTAATAGGTATAGGTTTCCCTACTAACATGGTGAAAATATTTTTAAACTAGTAAAGGTGGTATTTACATGTCTCATTTACTAAATGATATTGTTTACTGTAAAATGATTAATTTTATACTATGTGCATTTTACTTCAACTTTTAAAAACCCAGCAAACTTTCACTGGCTCCCCCTTGTGTACAGAATGAAGCTCTAGGATCTCCAGCTTTCTCTATATGACCCTGCACAAACTGGCTGCCACCTAAATTTCCCATTCCCGTCCTGCTATTCCTTCCTCCAAGTCTCTCTCCTTCCCATATGGGAAGAGTTGCTTCTCCCTAAACACTTAGTATTTTTTCACCATTCTCTGCTTTGCTTTATGCTGTTTTCTCTGTCTCCTTTCTTGGTAAAGCCCAGCTGCATCCTTTGAGGAAGAGCAGAAATTCCAGCTCCTCTGTAAATATCCCCTTCTCGTGTGACTTACCCAGGAGATAGCTATTCTCCCTCCCCTTCCTTGTTTTCCTAGGCCCTGAAAACAGCCTGTATCATGCTGCATCGAGGATAGCGGTGTCCTTCTCACTTTCCTTCGTTAGACTGTATGCTCCTTCAGGGCTGGAGCTTCATATGATTTATATTTGTACGCATTGTGCCCCATACAGTGTAAGGACCACAGTGGGTACTTAAAGTTGGCTTTTAGGTCTTATTTTTAAAGAGTAATGTTTGCTTCTTTAATTTCAGTTATTGACTGTGGTAAAAAAAAAAAATCCAGTTGAACTTCTTTTCTATCCCTTGATTTATAATAGGAGTACCGTGAGGAATTAGATGAGGCTTATTATAAATATTTTACTTCTGTCAAACACAGTTGCATTTTGTAAATGGTTATCCAGTGTATGTCTCCATCCTGGCATGTATTTATTTGTAATAATTACAGGTATATATATTTTTTACTTTATTTTAAAAATGTGTTTTTCTTCCAGTTTTATTGAGATATAATTGACATACAGCACCCTATAAGTTTAAGATGTACAGAATAATGATTTAACTTACATACATCATGAAATGATTATCACAGTACATTTAGTGAACACGCATCCTCTCATATATATCCAACATTAAAGAAATAGAAAAAAAATGTTGTCCTTGTAATGAGAACTCTTAGCATTTACTCTTAACAACTTTCATATATAACATACAGCAGTTATGTTAATTATATTTATCATATTCTATGTTATATACCTAGTACTTATTTATCTTGTAACTGGAAGTTTGTACCTTTTTTTTCTTTTTTTTTGCGGTACGCGGGCCTCTCACTGTTGTGGCCTCTCCCGTTGCGGAGCACAGGCTCTGGACACGCAGGCTCAGCGGCCACGGCTCACGGGCCCAGCCGCGCCGCGGCATGTGGGATCCTCCCGGACCGGGGCACGAACCCCTGTCCCCTTCATTGGCAGGCGGACTCTCAACCACTGCTCCACCAGGGAAGCCCGAAGTTTGTACCTTTTGACTGTCTTCATTCACTGCCTCCTCCCTCCACACCCCACTTCTAGTAACCACAAATATGATCTCGTTTTCTATGAGTTCGTTTTTGAAATATAATTGACATACAACACTCTGTTAGTTCTGGGTATATAATGTAGTGATTCAGTATTTCTATATATTTCAAAATGATCACCACGATAAGTCTAGTTACCATCTGTCACCATTCAAAGATATTACATAATTATTGACTATATTCACCACATTGTACACGTCATACCTGTGACTCATTTATTTTGTAATTGGAAGTGTATACCTTGTAATCTCCCTCACCTATTACAGGTATATTTTAAAAATTATTTCCTTTGATATTTTGGATAATAAACAATTTAAACTTAAGTTTCTTACTTTTGGTAAAGATGATCTAAAAATTGCATATTTGGGGAAAAATCTGTTAATCATGTATTTTCCTAGGCCCAATTATCTTTACTGTTACTTGGTTCCTTTTTTTCCCCCCTTATACTTGTTTAGATTGGGTTTCTCTTGCTTGTGGTTAAAAAAAAAAAATACCCCGAATAATGTAACTTAGTGTGCTACAAATGCTACATTGGCTCTGGGGCTTTGACCAGATTCAGTCCTTGTCCTAAGGTGTTGGCAGTGGGTTTGGGTGAAGTAGATAGGAAAGCCCACAGTCACTACCTTGTGTACAATTGACATTTATACAAAATCACCTAGTATCACAAAAGAGGGAGCCCCTCACTCTGCTAGGGGAACAGAGGAGGTGGCACAGGTGCCATGTTATGCAGTTGAATCTTAAAGAATGAGTTGGCGGCAGCAGGGTCTGTTGGGGCCTGGAGAGTGTCAACAGCCTCTAATTTAAAATATTTTTACCAGTTGTTGCCAGGTCAGACAGGTGTAAACCAATTTGGATCAATTTGAACTTGTTTGCTACCAAATGTCTCGTAGTGACCTATTTTAACGACCATTGCCAAAATGAGATTTAGTAGAGAGCATTTCAGGCTCAGATGCCAGGTAGATGTGCTGTGTTGTCCAGCCTCTGTTTTCCTCCATGCTGCATTATATTTGATTGCTAAGATTAACTCTGTGGGCCAGCTTCTTCCCCAGTGATGCTGGATAAACGAGGGTGCCACTGCAAGACTGTGTGTGTTTATGTTATTGATGCAGATTTTGTGAGTTGTTAATGCATCTGGTGCAAGTACACGAGTAGAAGTTCAAACTTCAATTAGTTGAGTTTATGAAGCACTGACAGTGTAGGGCAATATATGAGGCATGTAGGAAATTACAAAGGGAACAGGAAATGCAATCTTTGTTCATATTGAGTTTATAATCTAATGGAACAAATATAAATGGAGATACATGATAGCAGATAAAATAAACATAAAAACATAGTTATAACCAGTTACAGATGGATAGAGATATTTGCACAAGTGCTGTGGGGCTGGGAAAATGATTGCAGTGACTACTGTCAGCTGGGGTAAGTCAGGAACTGTTTTAGTACAGGACGTAAAACTAAGGCAAAAATACTAAGAACAGGAAGGACAAGGATTAGTGTGGGGGAAATCATTCTAGGAAGTATGAATGACAATGGATAAAATGAATAAAAACAGAGGGAGTGGGCAGGTTCTTTGTAGATGGCAATAAGGTTTGCTTGAACATTGGGGGTTTTGTAGGATAGAGATTTATTTTGGAAAACCTTACAGTAGGCTCACTGCTGTAACAAAGAATCCAAAATATCAGTGACTTAAAGGCTATTTCTCACATCAGATCCAATGGGAATCTGTGTGTGTGTGTGTGTCTCTATTCTGCTCAGTTATTCAGGGTTCCCGGCTCCTTCCAGCTAAGTTTTAAGTTCAAGGAGTCTTCTAGGTTTTGAGAGTGTTTCATTCAGTTGGTGAAGGGGGTGGGCAATGGAGAAGAGTCGGTGGGACGTATATGTGGGCCCAGCTTGGCAGTAGCCCTGCACACACCCCACTGGCCAGCACTCAGCCATGTGGCCGTACCTCTATGCAACAGGCTAGGAAGGGTAATCTAGCTGGGTGCCCAGGAAGAAAAAGGCGTGAGTTTGGGGAAATACGTAGTGGTCTCTCTATCGTTTTTATGCTAGTATCCTCTGAATCTGGATCACATCCTTATTTTTCACCTGAAGTTTACTTTGTTCTTTCCAATTTGCCTGTTGAGCTTAGAGGCCCTGCCATCACCTCAAACCCACCAGTCCTTCCTTTCCTAGCTTCATTATTCATTAGTTTTTAATCAACAGCTCTTCGTTCTTTTATTGCTTTAGCATGATACCTCAGAGTCACTGTTAACCTTTCTCTTCTTTATGTATTTAACAGTGTTCCTTCAGAATGCCTGCTCAGTGTATTCTTTTTCTTCTTTTTCCATCTTCCATACACTCTTGGCAGTGACCTCATGTCCTAACAGTTGCACTGGTATAATAATTTCCTACCTAGTGTTCCACCCTGAATATTGCTACTACATAAATAATCACGTTCATCTTTTTATATCCTTCTTAGTAATCCTTTTGCCTCCTGTGTGTGTGAAGATGAATTCCAAATTCCTAAGTTATACTTAGGAATCACTGTTATCCTTCCTCTATCTCCTTTCCAGCCTCATTTCTGACCACTGAGCACAAGAAGGCTGTACTCCAGGCAGGCTGGGTATATTAGCCTCTGAATCTAGAGGATGCTAATTCTTACCCTGGAGAAAAGAGCTTTCCCTGGAGAACGAGCTATTCTGCACCTTTTGGAGCAAGCCCCAGCTCATGTTATGTATAACTCATGAAGCCTTGAACAAACACATTGGCTCCTAGTAATCTTTGACTTGCCTGTTCCACTCACTCCTGTGGGTACTTAATCATATACAGCCTCGTTTTGCTGTAAAAATGTTTAGTGTGTGCACATTTTGTCTTTCCACATTGATTGTTCAGATCCATAAGGGCAGGGATGATGTCATATACCTTATAATTTCCTACAGGGCCTAATATACAACTAGACACAAAGTAATTACTCAACAGCTACTTGCTGAATAAATGTATTGAATGGAGATAAAGGCACTTAGGTGTGAAGGTAATCATTTGGATGGGGGTTTTCATTTGATTCAAGAGGCATTTGGGAGCCATTTTTGGCTTCTGAAAATAGGAATCAAAAGTTACTCAGGGAAGAGGATTCTTATGGTTGTATGTAGGATCCTCTCAAGTTGAAAATAGATAAATACCAAATGTTAAAGATGGAGTTAAAACAAACAGCCTGGTTTGTTCATGTAAACAGTGTAGGGCCTCTGTTCCCTGTAGGATTGGAGAAGGTGTAAGTCTGAAACCACAGAAGATTCCTGCTAGGCTTTCTGGGTTTGAAACATAAGACATAAAAGTAAATGATAGAAAAAAGAAGGTAAGTGATAGGACTTATTGATGCCCAGAAAGCAAAGGAGAGAAATGGCTCCCACAAAACCTGACCGCAGTATACTACCAAATAGTATTTGATGGCACCAAACTGGGAATGAGTGATGATTTGAATGAACGTAATATGTTGATTTAATATGAGTTTAGTTTCAGGTTGCAAAGGCCTTTCAGATGCAGATAGGTGTTCTACAGACATTGGCAGGATGATATGTTTGAAAGAACTCTGATTGCAGAGTTAGGAGACCAGTCATCTAGTCCTGACTTTATTGTCACTGGGGTTTGTAATCTTGTGCAAGTCATTCAAGCTTTCTGCGTAATGTGGGGTAGGCATTTTCATGGGGTGGAGCAACTGAAAAAAGATTCCGTAGTCAATACATTTTGGAAATGCTGTATATTTTTCAACATTTTAGTGAACATTTCAAGCATACAGAGTAGTTAAAATACTTTTAGAGTAGGCGTCTATGTACCTGTCACTTAGATTTGACAGTGAACATTTTACTGTGCTTGTTATATATCTGTTCATCTGTCTATTAATTTATCCATTCATCGTTTTGTTTTCATCTCTTCTTCCTCCTCCTCTCCCTTCTCCTTGTCCTTCTCTTATTATTACTATGTATAATGCTGGTCAAAAAGAGAATGCATAGTAGTAATGAACTACAAAGTTATAGATGAGTTTATTACTTGTAAAGAATTTAGTTTGCTTACATCTGAATCCCTGGAGTCATCTTTGAACATTTTCTTATATCCTATATCCAGTCCAACATCTTCATTCTTTTTTTTTTTTTTTTTTTTTTTTTTTTGCGGTACGCGGGCCTCTCACTGTTGTGGCCTCTCCCGTTGCGGAGCACAGGCTCGGACGCGCAGGCTCAGCGGCCATGGCTCACGGGCCTAGCCGCTCCACGGCATGTGGGATCTTCCCAGACCGGGGCACGAACCCGTGTCCCCTGCATCGGCAGGCGGACTCTCAACCACTGCGCCACCAGGGAAGCCCCATCATCTTCATTCTTGAATCATCTATTCTGTACTCTACATTCTGTTCATCTCTTTGATTCTACTTTCAAAATACATCCCAAATCCATTTATTTCTTGCCATCGTCACTACTGCCCTGTGCCAAGCTACTGTTTTCCCCCATTGGATACCTAGTCCCCTGTTGTCACTTTTGCTTATCTACAGTTTCTTCCTTGCAGAGAAATAAGAATTATTCTTTCAAAATAAAAATCAGAACAAGTCACTCTATTGCTCAAAATCTTCCATTCACATTAGTGTGGCCCAGTAGGCCCTGTATGATTTGCTCCCTGGCTCATACTTTGATGACATTTTCTACCACCCTTTCTCTTGCTTATTCGACTGTGTCCACAGGTTCCTACCTCAGGGCCTTTGCACTTGCCTGGAATCCTCTTTACCTAGATAAGTTATGATTCCCATACTAAACTCTTTTAGGATTCTGCTCTAATGTCTCCTTATCATGAGGGCTTTCTTGATCAACCTATCTAATATATATATATATATATATATTTTTTTTTTTCACTCCATTTTCTCATCTTATTTTTCTTTTCTTCATGGCATGTATATTTATTTGTTCATTTTTTTCTCTCCATGAGGACAGATATGATCACTATCTATTCCGGGGGGGGTATAGAACAATAATTGGCCCATAGTAAATACTTAACACATACTTGTTGAATATGTAAATGAACTGAAGATAAATGACATAGACCTAGAGGACATAGAAGATAAAAAACATAGACCCTGCACATTTTCTCATTTCTTTTCTTCATGGCATGTATATTTATTTGTTCATTTTTTTCTCTCCATGAGGACAGATATGATCACTATCTATTCCGGGGGGGGTATAGAACAATAATTGGCCCATAGTAAATACTTAACACATACTTGTTGAATATGTAAATGAACTGAAGATAAATGACATAGACCTAGAGGACATAGAAGATAAAAAACATAGACCCTGCACTGATGTGGTGGCTTTCGAAATTAATACAAGTAAACTTGCTGAGTTTATAACACATACTGATGTCGTCTAAAACAGCAGAGTCCCAGGTATGACATGAGAGTGAATTTTACTGAAGTTGTCCCTGGCTTTTTCCCATCTGCATTCGTCAGTGAGGAAGAAGATGGTGTGGGGCAAGCCTTGGTCAACAGTGATAGAAAATCACATGCTGGTAAAAGTTGATATGAAGTGAGTTGATGATCAAATCTAGGAATTGAGAAGCACAGTAAGAGGAGGATTAAAATCTGGCAGAAACCCCCTATATTTTTCTAAGTCAGTAATTGACAATTTGAGTTCCAACTAGCCTTAGTATGTTTTCGTTAAGCCAAGCCATTTTGCATTCAGGTATTGACTTTATTGAGCATAGATGCAAGGATTCCCCTGTATAGGCATGTATCATAGCAACTTGGGAATTCTAATAAAAATAATAATTTTATTCATAATATTTGTTTCATTTTTTGCTCAATTTAAGACATGAGAATTTCTTTCCTTTCTTTCTTTTTTTGCTATAAATATATTTTAGTATTAGCCCTTTTAAATCCCTTCCACCTTTTAACCACATCCACAAAATAAATACTTATCAGTTACTGAGAAATTGGAATGTAAGCTCAATTATGTTCAAAACTAATGGGTAACACTAACACATAGTAACAGCTTCTTTTGCAATATTTATTCTCTTGGTGATAAAAGAAAAAAAAATAAGCCCAACAGCCCACTGCTGCAGAAGGAATTTAGCTACAAGTTTATCAATTTGAGCAGGCCAACTGCACAACTAAATGCATGTGAAACTTAACAAATCCCTTGGGGAAGCTGACTAAAAATTTTCTAGTCTGTGTTGAGTTACTGAGGTGTGACATGGTGGATTGGACTTAATGCCTTAGGCAAGCACAATCAAATAAGAGACAGTTTAAGATTTTTCTGTGTCCATGAAGGGATCTCTGGTAGATGTCTAAATGTAGCTTTCAGAAAGGAATATAACACCATCATGAGCTCTCTTTCCTGAATATTTTGCTGGGTTATTTTGGTTTAGAAGAAATCCAAGTAAGATTTATGCAGGGTAGGCTTTGTAACAGTTGAAAGATTTAAGATTGTGATTTGCTTCATAGGGATATGGGAAAATACAAAGCATTTCCCCTTAAATTTTAATTTTTAAGAAGAAAATTCAAGAATAGTACATGTGATTTACTGGAATTACTTTGGGCTATGGCATGTGATTTTGTGATCTCTTAAAGTTGACCCACCCACCTCAGAATTTCAGAAGAATTTAGTGTAAGAGAGTTACTGTCGGTAAAGTCATTGAGTGGAAAGGGCCTGGAGCCTGATGACCTTGATTCGAATCCCAGTTATACCACCTATTAATGTGTGACTTAGGGCAAATTAGTTAACCTCAGTTTTCTAATCTGTAAAATGGAAATAACACCATCAATCTTAGGGTTGTGTGAAGATTAAGTGAATTAATAAAAGTGAAGCATTTAGAATAGAGCTTGACCATAGCACTCAGTAAGTGTTAGCTATACAGCAATGACTGTAATAATAATTTTTAGTATGATTATCCTGTGATCACTCAGGACATCTAGTGCAGTTTCTCAGGAGCATGAGTCATGTCGTGTCACAGTCCTTCAGCTGCCCAGTGCTTAGCTTATGACAATCTATATGAGACATAGGTTTGCGAGTTGGATCCCCAGCCCCTGAGAGTGTTGGAACCCGCACCATATGAGGTTTCCCAACTTATAGAGGAAACTCACTCTGTAATCATATGTATCACAAAATAGAACCTTTTACTCTAGAGAAGAGGATCAGCAGACTAGAGTTGAAGCGGGGAGTTGTCCTAGCTTTAAAGACAATGGACATCTCAAAATTGTTAAAGTAACTGCTCCTTGGACATTACTTGGCTGTTGGGTCTTCAGGATTCATAGAGCTTTCCCCCATTTTTCAAACATCAGTTACCATGATAGCCCTGAAGCATCTTCACAGTCACTTCAGTTCTTTGGACAAGTCCTTTCAATTTTCTCCTGTGACCTGTCCTCATGATACCGACCTATGGCCCTGACCACAGTCTTCCCACAGGAACCCTGCCCCTGACACTTAACCTTCCAGCCTAGACAGCCAACCTTGGAAGCATGCAGTTCCCTCCCTGTGACCTGGTTGACTGACCAGAAAGCAGGAAGCCATTGACATTGACCTCTGACCCTGTCATTTACCACTTTTACTTCCTCTTGCCCTCTGGATTTCAGGAGCCCTGCTTGTCTCTGACTCTGGACATTGCTTTTTCCAACCCTGTGTTTCCCCTTTTTTCCTTCAGCACTTGCCTAATCAAGACTGTCGAAGAAGAGGGGGAGAAGAGACCCCAGAGGAGGCAAAGATGAAGGGGAATGGCTGGGCCTAAAGAGGGCAACCACATAATTTATGGTTCAACCTGGAATATTTTGAGGGGAAAGTGGGGGCTATTAATAATTACACTAGGACAACCTGACATAAACCTTGTTGTCCTGGGCAGACTGGATCCTTGGCCCACCCTGGGCCTAAGACTGTGGGGAAAGCAGTTATTTCCCCATCCCTTTTCCTTATTCTTTCCACTCAGTAATAGCACCACCGACACGTGAATGCACTGATTTTTTTGTTGTCGTTGTTAAGTAGTTGCTGTGGGGAGGAGGGGCAGTCGTGGGTTACCACAGTGCTCATTTAAAAGACTAAGTAATCATGTCAGCAAAAGCGGTCTCTAAAAAGTCTGCCAAACGTCAGTCTACAAATAGTTGAGAAGTAATTATCATTACTATTATTTTTGATTAAATAGAACCATAAGACTTATTTCTCCATTCTTTTTCTCTCTGTATGGGAGAACACAATGGGAATTCAGTCCTTTGTACAATTGTTGGGACCCTTTTTATAGTCTTTATAAAGTTTCATAGTGAGGAATGCTGAAAAAGCCTTTTAACGTTTACAACACAGGACAAGGGCTGGAAGCATGGTTCCCTCTTTCTACAAATGTGGCAAGACCTGGAAATTTAGTTGAAAGTAATGAAAACATTTATATTTCTAATAAAAGCAAATTTATTTGTACATGCTTTGGGTCTCCTAATATTGTTTAAATGAGTGGTAGTTTCTATTAGTAATTAACTCTGTAAATACCAGTTCATTGTGCATGAGCATAGAATACATACATTCAAATTGTACCTTTTTTAATCCGTTAGGACCTATTTTCCAACTTAAACCTAAATTTTACAGTCGGCAACAGCATAAAATAATAGAGCATGTCAGTGAACGTTGTGATAATTTTAAGTATTAATTTAAGTAAATGAAGTTCCTGTTATAAGTTCCTGCTTCTAAGTGTGAATAGTAGGTGCCAGAGAATGTGTGAGCTGGGACAGATCTTAGATATCACCTAGTGCAACCACCTGAGATGCCAAAGGGTGCAGGGGTCACTTGGCTTAAATCACTAGTTGCCTCACTCTATAATTTTGTTCCTTGTTTCCAATATTAGTAAATACTACTAGGCTGTAGTAGGTAAATCACCTAAAAATTTTGTATTTTGCTTCAGAATAGCAACCTAGATCACCAGTAAGGCTTAGGGCCAACCTGCTGTTTTTAAGTGGACTCCCTAATTTAATTAATTCACTCAATGTCTTCAAAAGTTATGAAGGACTTGGAGAAGTTATGGCTTTATATTGCATATTTTCAATTTTGGATTTCAACCAAAAGTGATACCATCGTGTTCAGCAGATATGGACTTCCTCTTTGCTTTTTAGTAGCAAATGCCACTACAAATGTCTTATAATTAAAACATAAAGATACTGATCCTTTAACTTGCCCTTTGTAGAAATAGAAGAAGCTTGCCAGAGAAAG
This sequence comes from Lipotes vexillifer, assembly GCF_000442215.2. Lineage (NCBI taxonomy): Eukaryota > Metazoa > Chordata > Mammalia > Artiodactyla > Lipotidae > Lipotes > Lipotes vexillifer. The sequence continues at coordinate 1,223,049 of NW_006775731.1, forward strand.
ACTATTTCATCTTCACCAAACTTTTTTGGTCAAGGGACTGATAGTAAATATTTCTGGCTTTGTGGGCCATATGGTCTTTGTCACAACTACTTGGCTCTGCTGTTGGAGTGCAAGAGCAGTCTTAGACAGTGTGTAAAGAACGAGCATGGCTGTGTTCCATTCAAACTTTATTTTCAAGACAGGCAGTGGATGGGATAAAAGCAGGCACTGTGGGCCATAGTTTGCCAACTCCTGTCCTTTTGTGATGATAGGTCTCAATTTAATGTTCACATAGATGAAAGCTATATTTTAAATTTATTTAAAGAAAAAAATCTTTATCGTATCATTTATTCAGGGATTATATATGATTAGATGCATGCTTAATTAAAATGATTTCTAATAAGATAGCATAGAGAACAATAGAGGAGTACTAGCAAGGGTAATCACTGCAACATTATTTGTAACAGCAATGAAGGGAAACAACCTCAATGTTCATTGATAAAGAACTGGTTAAGTAAACTGTGGAAATCTGCACAGTTAAAAAGAATGAACTACAAGTATTTTAACTGACAAGGAATTGTCTCTCCAACACCATTATTTTGATGGACAAAAAAGAGAGTTATAGATGTATACAGTGTGACACCATTTATGCCAAGTGAACAAGTCACAAAAGACTACTGCAGATTCTCTGTGGATACAGATGACTGTAAATTTATGGAGAAAAGCTCTAGGGGAATGAATACCAGCCTGACAGCAGTGATTACCTCCGGGGAGGGACTGAGTTTAGGGGTGTTAGTCAAATAGAATGTGAAACCACCCATTTTAAAAAGACATTAGAGAATGACATGCACAAAACTGCTAGACAGACATTTACGTTCTGAAACAGTATAAGAAATGAGGACTTTTAATGTTTAAGTTTAAAATTATAGTACATGAATTTATGGTACATGAAATTTATAGTCTTTATAATTTTGAGGATTCTATAAGAAATGAATGTTAGGTAAGAATCTACTTCCAATGAAAAGGGCATGTGATTTATTTATTGCGTAAGCCTTGGTCTACAGAAATACTTTGAACGTTAGGAAATTTGAGAAACTCAGTAACTTTGCAAGGGTAGTAGACTGACCACAGTGGTCAGCAATTTATGAGCTGTATGTCAACGTTATGCTCAGTCTGGCCTTCGGAATTTACACCTGTGCTAGTGTCACACTTTGACAGGGAAACTTATTTTGTAACATGCCACCTTCTCAAGTGAAATCTGTGCGGATGTGATGCCAGTATACCTCAATTTAGCACAGCCCCCAAACGAATGTAGTATGTGAGTCTAGATATAAGACGGATGATGTAAAGCAAAAACATGCTTATTTATGGCTGAGACGAGACTGTATTTTCGCAGGTACTTGTTGCAGACCTGCTGTGAGCTCCTCACTGTTTTGGAAAAGTCTATAAAAAAATGTGAATAGCCTCTTTTCTGAAAACCATCTCATTGGGGAATAAGGAGAAATTAGATAACATCAAAAGATACCGTATTTTAAAATGCCATCTTGAGAATCCAGGAATATATACAGCAGATGAGGGGACCAACGTGGGCTGGAACTGTTGAGTGTCAGCTTCTTAAGATAGTTGCGTCTTGTTTTGGGTCTCAAAGTAAAGTTTGGATAGACAGGGGAGATGAAAAGGCAGATTTTAAGAAGGAGGGAGCTTGTGGGCAACTATGGTGAGTCAGAGAGCAAGTTTAGGCGTCTGTTCTGAAGAGGAGCGTGGTGTAGTAACGATGATGATGGTGGCAGTAATGACCCGCTGCGGCTGCTGGTAATGGAAGCATCAGTAGCAGCATTTATAGTATAACCAGTATAATACGAGGGTCACCTTTTTAGCTGAAGTATAATTGACTTAGAATATTATATTAGTTTCAGGTCTACAACACAGTGATTCAATATTTTTATACATCATGAAATGTTCACCACGGTAAGTCAAGTCACCATCTGTCACCATACAAAGTTATTATAATACTATTGACTATACTATATTCCCTATGTGTACATTATATCCCTGTGACTTATTTTGTAACTGGAAATTTGTACCTCTTAATCCCCTTGACCTATTTCACCCATCCCCTCATCTTCCTCCCCTCTGGCAACTACCCATCTGTTCTCTGTGTCTGTGAGTCTGATTTCACTTATATGTGGAATCTAAAGATAAAACAAATGAACAAGTATAACAAAATAGGGTCCCATTTTTTTTTGACCAAGAGTTTTATGCCAGGCAAGGTACTGTTTCACATACCTTTTTAATTTTCACTAAGCCCAGGGCCATGGTACAACTCTTCCCTCCCATCCTACAGGTGAGGAATCAAGGTTTTTAGAGGTAAAATAACTTCACAAAGAACATTTAGCTGGTGAGTGCCAAAGCCAATATGTTTTTGGCTGCCTGACTATAAAGCCCTGGACCACCTAAGGCCAAGCTGACCCAGAGGACAACCATTCCACTGCTGGTTCTGACACTTAAGTACCCCTTGACTCATTTTCCTCCAACCTGAAGTAAAGGCACTGGACAGCACAATCTCTAAGACTCATTACACTCACCCTGTGATTTAGTTGCCTTATCAGAAAGTGGGACTATAATTGTACTGTGCAGATAAAACAATGAGAGGATACATGGAACAGTGTCAGGCAAATAGTACACACTCAATAAAATTTTAGAGTCCAATAAATAGAACATTGCTGTCATCATCTAATCATCAGTCAGTCAGTCTAGATAATTGCTTCAGCATTTGTTCTACTAGATTCATCCTAAACTTTGGATGAAAGAGACGTAGAAGGGTTAGCATGAACCTTTCTATTTACCCTAAAGATGTGGGTCATAACCAGGGGAGAGAACTTGTTCAAGATCTTCTTAACTTCATTGAAATCTAACTGCCTGTATATTGTATATGGGTCTTAGTTGCGGCATGCGGGGTCTTGTTGAGGCATGCGGGGTCTTCCGTTGCGGGCTGTGGGCTCTCTCGTGACGCCAGGCTTCTCTCTAGTTGTGGCGTGTGGGTTTTCTCTTCTCTACTTGTGGCATGCGGGCTCCAGGGCGTGTGGGCTCTGTAGTTGTGGCACACGGAGTCCAGAGCACGTGGGCTCTGTAGTTTGTGTCACGCGGGCTTAAGTTGTCCCGCGGCATGTGGGATCTTAGTTCCCCCACCAGGGATCGGACCCGTGTCCCCTGCTTTGGAAGGTGGATTCTTTACCACTGGACCACCAGGAAAGTCCCTCTATATGTATATATTTTTAAAAATTGTATTTTATTATCACATATTCGGCTTTTTAAATTAATATATTGTGGAAATCTCCACAAGATAATATAACTCTCTCTATAGTTGCACAGTATTTAATTGCATAATATTTCATGTAAGCAGTTCCTTATTAATGGGTATTTAAACTGATTTTAGTGTTTTGTTTTTATAAAAATTCTGTGGATATCTTTTTGCATTTGTGTGTGTATATGTTTAATTATTAGATTTGCTTGGGATAAATTTATCAGGGTTTTTTTTAATTATTATTTTTTATTTTTATTTTATTTTTTATATAATTGTGTTTATTTTTACTTGTTGACAGTTTGCTTTATTTATTTATTTATGGCTGTGTTGGGTCTTCGTTTCTGTGCGAGGGCTTTCTCTAGTTGTGGCAAGCGGGGGCCACTCTTCATCGCGGTGCGCGGGCCTCTCACTCTCGCGGCCTCTCTTGTTGCGGAGCACAGGCTCCAGACGCGCAGGCTCAGTAGTTGTGGCTCACAGGCCCAGTTGCTCCGTGGCATGTGGGATCTTCCCAGACCAGGGCTCGAACCCGTGTTCCCTGCATTAGCAGGCAGGTTCTCAACCACTGCGCCACCAGGGAAGCCCTGCTTGGGATAAATTTAAAGAAATAGAATATGCATTTAAATTTTGATAAGTATTGTTAAAGTGCGCTCCAAAATTTTTGTCATTTTCTTTTCATGTTAGTAATAACAAGGAGATGTCACAAATAAGCCAAAATACGAAATAAGACCATTTTCACTTTTCTATATACATTCAAGTAATGAAGACACAAAGAAATCAATCTGAAATGTCTTCAGTGCAGGATCAGTAGAGTTGATCTTACTGCTTACTTCCAATACACCATTACTCAAATCAGAAAAGCAAATATTAAAAAAAAATAACCCCCATAATTTTGTTTAGGATAGGCAAAGAGATAAAATGTTAATTTTTGGATAATTTAAAGATATACAGTGTCATGTAGTTTTTGGGAGGATGTGAATATGCATTTTATGCCAGAGACACAGATAAGGGACAGAGGAAATTGTACTGCTTGTTTCCAGAGTAGATTATTCGTTTAAGGACTATATTTCATAACATCATGATTTTAATACTAAAAAAAGATAGAAATAATAGTTGTGGAGAAATATATGTTTGCTTTCTGTTCCTGTTTAAGTTCATATGTTTGTAATTAATATCCTAAATTTAAAATAAACTACTCAAATACCAAAATAGTAACCAAATGTTATATACCATTCTTTTGAACTAATCTTTTTTTTTTTTTTTTTATGGAATGTGGGCCTCTCACTGTTGTGGCCTCTCCCGTTGCGGAGCACAGGCTCCGGACGTGCAGGCTCAGCGGCCATGGCTCACGGGCCCAGCCGCTGCGTGGCATGTGAGACCTTCCCGGACCGGGGCACGAACCCGTATCCCCTGCATCGGCAGGCGGACTCTCAACCACTGCGCCACCAGGGAAGCCCTGAACTACTCTTAAAATGATGATCACATACTGATAAGAAAATCATTATTAATGTAATCTCTGTAATGTGATCTGTTATGTATCTAAAATGACCAAATGACATGTAGTCAAAGCTTAGTGTGTTAAGTAAAAAATCATATTCGTTCTTTTAGTAAATAAACTTATTGGACTATAGAGAGTTTTGCTTGTTTTAGATATCTGAGTGATAATACTTGTTCTTAGATTATTTTTTGATCAGGGCAAACAATGGAACAAATATTCAGAGAAGAAAAAAAACATCAGAGGGCAATTATAAACCAACATCAAGATGTTGGTGAGTGTAGGAACTTGATTCCACGTGGAAAGAGAAGAGGCAGTTCTGCCACACCAGAGCTGTGCAGCAGATGTGAGCTGTTCCCCAGGAGGATGAGGCTGAGCCTTCTGAGGAAGCACTGTTCCATTCTGTGCTTGACAATGATCAGTGTTTACAGAGGAGTCTCATACAGGGACTCCAGATGCTTCCGTGGTCTCTCTTGAGAAGTGGAAGGAGGCTGGATGTAGACCTGAAATGGCTTAATGAGAAATACACCACATTTTTGGAGTGAGAATATTAGAATTGATGGGTGGTCTGTTTTTAAATCTCATTGAACCCAAGGGCTGAGGGATGCATAATGCATAAAGGGGGGGTGGTTAGAAGGGGCTGAGAATGTATCTTCAGAGTTCTGAATGTGAACTTACATGCCTGAGATAAGGTAGCATCTTCATCTGTTTTTCCAGTTTTCAGGACTGGGAAGAATGGGCTTGACAGGGGTCTTATTATTAGGGCCAAGAGGGCTTTCAATTGAAATTTGGAGCTAGTAAAGAGAAGAAAATGGAACAAAATGAGCACAACATAGATTTAATTTAATTTAACTAATGAAGAAGCAGCGTGAATGAAGACCCTGGAAGTTCTCTAGAAACCATAGCAGGGCATAATAATGGGGATGGGGTCAATATGACCAGATATGTTTATGCTGGGTATAAAGTAGATTTAGGGAGAAAACTTGATTATGGCTTAAGGGTCTAAGCAAGTCTTAGCTCAAGGACTAAGGGGAAGGACTAACAATGGAAGGACTGCAGTGGAAGGGCTTTCCCTTGCAAGAAGCAGGTTAAAAAAATTATGCAGAGACTGACACGCTGTATATTACATAGGTAAAACACTCAGTGCGGGCTTCCCTGGCGGCGCAGTGGTTGGGAGTCCGCCTGCCGATGCAGGGGACGCAGGTTCGTGCCCCAGTCCGGGAAGATCCCACAGGCCGCGGAGCGGCTGGGCCCGTGAGCCATGGCCGCTGAGCCTGCACGTCTGGAGCCTGTGCTCAGCAGCAGGAGAGGCCACAACAGTGAGAGGCCTGCATACTGCAAAAACAAAAAACAAAAAACAAAAAACATACAGCACACGCACATATACACACACACAGGATATATATGCGTACATAGACACATATGTGCGTATTCACACACTTATCTACATGTATTCAGGAAGGAAATACACCAAAAATCTTAAAGAAATTACCTTCAGGAGGGAAGATTTTGAATAATTATGTTGTTCTTCTGCTTTTCTATATTTTCAAATGCTTCAGCAGTAAGCATCTATTACTTTGATAATGAAAATAGTATTTAAGTAATATTTTTGAATACCAAAACACACATTTGAGTAGAAAGCATTTGGGTGTGGATTAAATAATTAGAAGTAGTTGTTGGCCGCCTTTTGAAATGGACAATAGGGATGATGCTTTAATTATTGAGATTGTAAAACTGTTAATGAGGTAGGCATAGTAAATGTTGGGGAGTTTCATTTCTACAAGTGGTCTGCCAAGATTCTGAAAAATTTATGATGAACTTAAAAAAAAATCTCTCAAATAATTGAGGAAACACTGGAGTAATTGGCCACTCTTGATTGAAGTCTAAATTAAGGCAGAATTTGTTGGTCAAGTGAAGGCTGTACATAGTTAGAACTGTAGCCTGAGACTTTAGGAAGCAGATTTCTAAAAATCCAAGAAAAAAAAAAGATTTTAGTTTCTTAAATCCAGGGCCCCAGTGGCCTTGTAATAATTGGTCCAGAGTGGATAATCTAAAAATATTATAGTTATGATTCAATGACTTAAGACTTTAAAAGACTGCCTGGTATTTAGTAGACAGTAATATTTGTGTCGCAAATGAATGAATCAGTGAATGAATGAATGGGAGTTTGAGTAAAGATGGGTCATTGGTGGGGAGGCTCTGATAATAAAAATCTGACAATAATAGATGACCCCAACAGAGAAAAGAGTGATTGCCCCCAACATATCACACACAAGTTTTCTGTAGAACTATGAGAAAAGACTTAAAGTTATGTTTGGAAACGTAAAAGATGGGAAATAAGAGATCTAGCTCCTTTAATTGGCTGCTCCCCTATGGCATCCCTTAGTAGCTTGTTTGTTCTCTTACGTTTCAATTTTCTTTTGTGTTAACTTGACCCTTTCTGTCTCTGTGAATCTGCTTCCCGGTTTTTAAGCACAGTGTGTCATTATTGTGTTCCCTTCGTTCTCATCAAAAATACTTGCACATTCTAGGTGCTCCATAAATATTTGCTGATTTGCATTGTTTGGAACAGATGGCATAATGTAAAAAGATGACTAAAGAGAAGGAAACACTACTAAATCCTATTTAACTTCTGTTTTCTCTGTAAAGGATAATGATTTTTCAAATTGTAAAGGGCAGCACAACCATAACGACAAGAACCTGAAAACTTAAGTTTCAGCTCCTAGTTGCTTTAAACTGGTACAGATTCATCTATTGAACTGAAGAAGTTGTTATGTGGGGTTGGGGAACTACTTCTGGAAATCTTTGGAGAAACCAGGAAAGAGGAGACATGAGCCAACATCCTGATATTCTGAATAAACTGAATGCCTAAATTTAGACTTGTTCTAGGATAGGAACTATTAAGTAAATGGATGAATTGACAGCGCTTGGGAAAAACAATAGTCATTAGATAACAGTGAGGGTGCCAAGGTAACCTCACTTCCTTTTAAAAAATATGATTACTGAATCTGTAGATTAGGGAAACTCCTAAGACAGCCTGTCTTAGTTTGTGTGGGTCATTGAGAAAGTGTCTTGTTATAGTTGTGTGCTTTTTGTGGATATATGCATTATGTGGTGAGGGATTCAGGATTTTTGAGTTAATGGTCCCTCAGAGGTAAACTAATCAAACTGGAGGCTGATCTTTAAAGAGACACTGCTTTAATCTGATTCTGTTCAGTAATTTTATCATAAGCCTATTTATTAATGTTTTACAAGGTAGGAAATTAAGAAGAATGGTCATTGATAGTATATTGGCTAAGGGTGGCCTGAACTCAGACCTAGGCCCTGTGACTAGCTGAGTGACCTTGAGCAAATTATGGAAACTTTCTGAGCCTTAGTATTTTCATTTGTGGAATGGAAATAATGGTACTTACCTTACTTGTGTGTGGTGCACATAGGGCCCTTAGCACTGTGCCTGGCACTTGACAAATAATGTCGTAAATGGTATCTAGTGCTTGTTGAGAATTTACTGTGCTAATGAGCCTTTTATACACAAGGAAACTAAGGGCTTAGAGAGATTAAATAGCATCAAATAGACAGGAATGAATTTCCTCAGGGTTAATAATGGACTAAGAAAATGTAATCTAAGAGCAATAAATCAAAATTCATAAAATTTGTACTTTTGTTAAAAATCACTTATGTAAAATTGACATAGAGGTTTTAATTGACTATGAGATGAATATTATCCATTGTTATATCCTGGCTTAAAAATTAGGATCAGGGAAAAAACTGGTCCAATTGCACTTGGATAATTTGACCACATCTGGAATACGTTTGTTTTTTTTCCCCCTCCAAGCATTTGTTAAGAGGGACAGATTGTGGAGGATGGACGCAATCCTGGGAACTAGATGGATGCAATCCTGGGAACTAGCTGGAAGAACCAGAGTTAGTAAGTCTGGAAAAGAGGAACCTTTGATGGAAGCATGATAGCTGTCTTAAAATATTTGGAAGGGATCATTTGAAAGAGGGATCAATTTATTCTGTGATACTCCAGTGTGGGTTCCAGTGGTAGAAGTTGTGGGAAGGCCAGTTAGACCTTTTGATTTTTGCTGACCTTTGGAACCATTCAGAAGTGGGATGGTGTGCCTTTCAAGGTAGGAAACATCATGTTCTCCAAGTTGTGGCAAAGGCAGGATTCTCTGAGAGATACTGTCGAGGGAATTTTCGAATTGGATGAGGGTAGATGACCTCTCTATTCTCTTCCAAATCTAAGAATTCATTGTTCTCTGAGAGATTGAATCTTTCAAAATAATGCATTTCTTAAAAATGCATGTTACTGGTTTAAGGCACCTACTTTCCTTTAACTTTATGAATTTAATTGATTTTTGAGAACATAAACACGTTGCAAATGTAAGAAGTGTATTTTTCATTCTGGAAAATGATGACTATTTCAGTGTTATTGGGAAAACCATAATTTTAGTTAGTAAAATTCAAAGCACTGAATTCATTACAAGAAAGGCAATTTCCTCTTCACTATTAATTGTAAGACATTTCTTCCATTATTGAAGAGAAATCATCTGTGTTTGAAAAGCATTTATGTTAAGAAGGTGACATTTCTTTGACGTTTGTGTGTACATAAAGGTAGCTTGTAGAGAAATGTAAGAACACAAGAAGTGCAAACTTGTAAAAAATAACTTTCACGTGCAAAGCCATTTGATATGTATTAAATATACACTAGACTTCATAGGTTATTCATTTTAGAACCTGGATTTTCTTTCTTTTTTTAAAAAAAAAATCTCTTAAGATTACTGAGTGCAGTATTATCTTGCCCAGATTTATAACCTTGTTAGAATTTTACTGAATAAAAATGAATCTGATTTTAGTAGTGAAATGTGCTTGATTCATACCCTCCCCTCCCCACCCAGGTGTCAGGCCAACCCAAGCTGTTTAGCACAATGAAAGTTCTTGTTTGACCATAACTGCACATCTCACTCCACAGGCAATCAGCATTTTAATTAGTGATTCAAAGGAAAGTCATTGTCGTCTAGTTGCTTTATCATAATTGCCAAATAATTTTCCATTGAATAAATAAGTAATGTAAAGGAGAAACCTCCCCTCATAATGCTGTCATTAAGGCTTCATTTTTTTACCCCCTCATTTGTATTTGTGTTAACACACAGCCCACTTGAAAAGGAGTAATTATAATGGCTTTCTGACGGTAGCCTGTGCTTTTTAAAAACTGGGGATGGTTTCCTTCTCTATCACCACTTTGCACTGCATGGCTTATTTTGAGGTTTAGATAAAGGAAGCTCATGGTGGCTCGTGTCTCTTCAAAGGTGTGTGAAAGTGAATGATTGATTTGCTGTGTGCATCATTGGAACTAGGTAACTTGCATTATGACTCTGATGTACTGTGTAATTGTTGCAAGTCCTTTCATAGTATTCTGAGATTGAAATCAATATTCATTTGGAGTGCAACAGCTGTAATAAACTACATTCCTTTTGTAAGCAGTGGTCTAAGGCTTTGTAAAGGATCAGTTAGGAGTGACAGATTAACATTTCGGTTGGGCTGGGGTCTGTTTGAATAGATATGAACAATGTCTTCAAAACAACCCTGGCTGGTTTCATGAAATTAACTTTTTGATTTTGTTGTGTAGAAACTCTTTTTGCTTTTCCTTTATATGAGTCTGTCTTCTCTCCGATTACAAACCTGGACCCAATGGAAAGAAGGAATAATAATTATTTCATAAATAAGTTGATTTTCATGAATATCACCACGGATATTATTTATATACCTTGACAGATTTTTTAAATGTCTTGTCTTTAGTGTTACCCCTTTCAAAATATTAATGCTTGGCAATTGGATTTGCACTCTTTGTTAAAAATGGATATGCCTTGACAGTATCTAGTACCGACTAAAACTTCAGATACCAAAGAGATGCATCCTGAATAAAGAAATCAATATCAATGAATTCTTACAATCAGATAGGATATTTATCATTTTAAATATAGCCATGAGAGAGTTACCATAGTTTGGAGGTCAAAAGTGCTGGTTCAGAGGTCAAATAAATTTGAGTTCAAATCCTGGCCCTACTTCTGACCAGCTGTATGACCTTGGGCAAGTGACCTAAACCTTAGCCCGGGTTTACTAATCTGCAAAATGCAAATGAAAACAGTAACTACCCCTCAGTAACACCTGGATAATTAAATAAAGTAATTAGCATAAAAACCACTTGGCACATTTTAAGCACTTGATAAATGTTAGTGAACTATAAGACAATGAATCATGCCCCTCTCTTCTTTTTGGATCCGAGTTCCTTCCTCTCCATCCCATTTCTACCACCTTGAAAGTGCCCCTAGCCCGTCACTGCCTGCGTAAGACTCTCAGTGCCCATTTTGCTTCCTGGCTGGCCTGTTCCTGCCAGACCAATCCTTTTTAAATGGTGGTCTACCCAAAACAGTTCATAGTGATTACTTTTACTATAACAAGTCCAACATTTTCCTGTTCAACCCTATGCCACCTACCATCTCCAATATGTGGCCCTGTGGGTTGCAGGGTGATTGTGAAGAACAGATGACGCTGTGAAAGTACATCACATAGGACCTGTTGCTACATCATCATCATCGTCATTATCATTATCCTCATCATCACCAAAATCGAAGCCAAGGTTTGAGTGTTTACTACTTTTAGGCAATGTTCCAAGTGCTCTCCCTGAATTAAGGACTATTATCCCCATTTTACAGAAGAGGCAGTTGAGACATGGAGGGTAATTGGCACATAGCAGTTGCTCAGAAATTGGTGGTTATTTTTAACCTTAACCTCACCTGTGTCTGAGTAGTTTTCTCCAAATAGTACATTTCTTGAGTGTCAGGAGTCACAAATGATGGCCAAGCTTACAGACACAGGTACAAGATTTTAGTAACCAGGAATTTTCACACAAAAATGCCTTTCACACATGTGCTCCCACCCTCTCACCCTTCTAATCCTCCCAAATCCTACCTTTTTTCTTTTTAAAGCAAAAGTCAAATCCCTTACTGAAGTCTTCCCTAATTATTTGTACCCAGTGTTATCTTTTCCTCCCTGAGCTCCTCCAGTACTTTTAGTATTTTCACACATGTAATATTAAATTATGTAATAAATAGAATATGTAATATTTTGTGCTATAGACTGTGTGATGTGCTTTATTCACTTAGGTTCTTTTTTTATCTTTACTGTTACTTATTTTTTTAAATTAATTTTTATTGGAATATAGCCGCTTTACAATGCTGGGTTAGCTTCTGTTGCACAGCAAAATGAATCAGCCATACATACACATATATCCCCTCCCTTTTGGTTTCCCCTACTATTTAGGACACCACAGTGCATTAAGCAGAGTTCCCTGTGTTATACAGTAGGTTCCCATCAGTTGTCTATTTTATACATAGTATCAATAGTATATATGTGTCATGTGGCAAGGGACAGTATAACAGTAGTAGGAGTGGTATTACACAGTAATTGTTATGACTTGTGAAAAGCACATATTTTACACATATAAAGACCACCCATGAAACCACATATCAGGGTAGATATCATAGTCCCCAGTGCACTGATGGGTACTACATGGAGCCTCACCAAGGTTAGGTAGTAAACCCAAAGTCACAGAAGGCTGGACTGACATTCAAACCAGGGGTCTTTCAGACCCCAAATCCATACGTCTTCTACCACGTTCACCAGGCTGCCTCTTTTCTGTAGCCTCCTTCCTGCTCACTTACCAAATTTTAAAGCATGTTAGAGGAATCATGTCTTTGGCCTTTTATAGGTATATTTACATTAGCTAACAAAATACAAGCTATAAGCCTTCTAACGTCCATAGGAAAATGTTGAAGACAGAGATTCTGAATCAATACAAAGTAATTTGAAGAACCCACTGGAGCATATGTTTTGAAGATGAAACAAAAGTGTATACAAGCCATTTAAGTATCATCCAGCAAGTCATTTCCACTAAACTTGTTAGAAATTACACGTTTTCAGAGATTTAAAAAATATTACTTTTGTATAGAAAACCCTAGTCACGGTTTAACCAGTGCATAACTATAAACTTTGTAATGGTTCCTTCCCCTAATTCCTTATAACTTTTTAAAGGGATAAATAATATATTTTACTGTTATTGATATTCATCAAAATAGGATTATGGGGCTTCCCTGGTGGCGCAGTGGTTGAGAGTCTGCCTGCCGATGCAGGGGACACGGGTTCGTGCCCCGGTCCGGGAAGATCCCATATGCCGCGGAGCGGCTGGGCCCGTGAGCCATGGCCACTGAGCCTGCGCGTCCGGAGCCTGTGCTCCGCAATGGGAGAGGCCACAGCAGTGAGAGGCCCACGTACCGCAAAAAAAAAAAAAGGGATTATGATAGTTTATTTTATTTGACAAATTCGTTCAGACTGTTTTGTTCTGTAGTTGGTTTGCAGTGAGTTACCATGTTTTAGTCAGAAGTTGCCTTTCTGAGTGCTGACAGAATCCATTGCCTTTAAGTTTTTAATCCAAGACTGTTAACGGTTTTGTAAAAAGAGGCAGTTCTGTCTGAGGGCTGCCCTCAATAACATCTGTACTCTTCCAGGTAGACATAACAAAAATAGTGGCAAACACGAGTTTAAAATAAAAAGAGGCTACACTAAAACCCTTTTCAGCCCTGTCTTCTGGTTGTCCCTATCAAATATGGCTACCAGTTAAGATCACATTTCGCATCTCTGACACAGACGGTTTGACAAGAAGCAATCAGAAGGCTTTCAGAAAGAAATCTGTCTGTGGTAGTTTCTGTGTGATATAAATATTACAAGGTCAAATTCATTTTTTTCCAGTGAGACAAAATGTTAACCTTACACTTGGATTCAAAGCTGACCCATGACATCACTTTTAGAATGAATATTTCTTTTCATTGGAAGGTGTGACCTAATCTCCATATTTCTTCTATGTATTTTATTTCCTAATTTGACTTTGAGTCAGAATCACCTTTTTTCATACATGTATTGATGCTTTCTGCTGCTGGAAATGGATCTGTAGGCTGTTAACAATTACTGTCGTTCCTAATACATTCTAAAAATGCATTATAAAGGTGGATTGATTCTGTAGTTTTATAATAACCTGAATGTGGCACTGGTAAAGTGGATGGGAAGAATATTCAGAAAATATTCTTTTCACATTAGACATTTAAATTTTTCAGTAGTTTTGGAGTTTTAGGAAAACATCTTTTCCTGGTCTTGATATAAAGTATTGACAAATATGAGCTTTTGTCTTGAATACTATTTTCTGTTTACTTACAATATTTCTATTAAAGTTGAGAGGTTAGACTTGTTTGTTTATTGTGCATATATTTATGGACATATGTAGCCTTGCCTTTTTTGTCCAGTAAGTCTCAGGCATACGTTCAGATCAACCAGCAAACATTTATTGAACATTTACTATATGTCAGACACTAAAGCAGGGGTAAAAAGATGAATAAGACACTGGTTTTGTTGTTAGATGTTCATAATATGGATTAATCACAGGGAAAACAGATATTTTCAAATGGTTTTAAAAGGAGAGTCACTTGGTATGCCTTTTGGACAGGACAATATGGTAATATACATTCGAGTCCTTATACTTAAATAGTCACGTGTGATTAGTGACTACCATATTGCATAGCACAAGTCTATAGGATAAGAATACCTTTCATTCATTGAAAACCTTGTTCTTAAATACTATGGGGTTGTAAGGAAGTACTTACCATATAATGTTAAATGAATGAAAGTGGTTACAAAACATTATTCACAATTTTGATCTTAGTTAAAAATTATATACACATATATTGATTCACACATAGGAATATAGAAATATACTAAAATTTTCACATGGAATAACTCTGAATATTGGGATTATGGATGATCTTTGCTTATATTTACCTGTAGTTTCAAACTCTTTATAATGAACATGTATTACTTTTATATGTTAACAGAGCCTATATACCAGCAATGGTCTGAATGCTTTCCCCATTTTTTTTGGTTCTTCTCTGCTCACCTTGTTCTTCTTGCTGGTTTTTCACATTTTTTCTGAAGAGCTGGGGAGGACTCTAAATCTCTGATCTTACCTGTCCCCATTTTAGCTCTTCCTCCCAATGGATTTGTCACTCTTGTTACTGTTGCTTCCAGGTCTCTCTTCTACTTTACAATCTTCCTCTTAGCTGTAGTGTACTAGTTCATCAGTCAGCTAGTTTAAATATATTTGCAGTCTCTCTTACACCTTTTTTTTTTTTTTTGATTAATTAATTTACTTATTTACTCTTTGGCTGCATTGGGTCTTCGCTGCTGCGCGCAGGCTTTCTGTAGTTGCAGTGAGCGGGGGCTACTCTTCGTGGCGGTGCGCTGTCTTCTCATTGTGGTGGCTTCTCTTGTTGCGGAGCACAGGCTTCTAGGTGCGCGGGCTTCAGTAGTTGTAGCTCATGGGCTCTAGAGCACAGGCTCAGTAGTTGCGGCGCATGGGCTTAATTGCTCCGCAGGCATGTGGGATCTTCCCGGACCCGGGCTCAAACCCGTGTCCCCTGCATTGGCAGGCGGATTCTTAACCACTGCGCCACCAGGGAAGTCCTCTCTTAACACTTCTCGATTGATTCTATTAATTAACATTTTGGGTAAATAAAAAGAGATTTGGCTGCTTGAATCCAGAGCTCAGAGAGTTCCCCCTCCTTTCCCTGGGACTCTTCCTCTTTTTTTCCTCTCAACCACTGAAGCTGCTTCTCTCATTACAGAGTCTAGCAAGGCTTAATCCTTTGCAGCTAAATTCCAGGGGCTCTTTAGGACCTGCCAACTCAGGGGAAGGGGTGGTGTTAAGTATGATGTGCTTCATGCCCTTCCTTCCTGTGGTTGAGTGTATCATTTTCTCCAGTTGACCCAGTGAAGGAAGGTTAGCAAAACGCTTCTAATTCCTAGGTCAGATCAAAGCCTCCAGGCTGGACCACCAACGTTGGCAGGGGATTGGGTCACTGCCAGACACTTGGAGGTATGCACAAGGGCTCTATTTTTCTTGGGCTGAATTGAGGAGTATTCCTGCTCCCTCCTTTTCTAGGAGTTTACATAGATGGAAAATAAGTTTTCTCTTCTGGTGAAATAGCAAGGCAGTTCAGAGAAAGACGTGTTTGGGCACTGAGTCAGGAGGAATAGGAATCATTGGAAAAGATGGTAAAGCTGTAGTCTATTCATTTTTTTCCCTGATTTTCCAGGCTTTTTTTCTTTTTTTTAAGTTCCTTTCCACTGCCCCCCACACACTGCCCCCACCCCGCTTCTCTGGAAGTTTGTGTTGGTACACAATGAGTTTCAAGATTGTTTAAAATTTTTTTACTTTAAGAAACTCTCAAGGGCTTCCCTGGTGGCCCAGTGGTTAAGAATCCACCTGCCAATGCAGGGGACACAGGTTTGAGCCCTGGTCCGGGAAGATCCCACGTGCCGCGCAGCGACTAAGCCCATGCACCACAACTACTGAGCCAACACTCTAGAGCCCGTGAGCCACAGCTACTGAGCTCACATGCTGCAACTACTGAAGCCCTTGCACCTAGAGCCTGTGCTCCGCAACAAGAGAAGCCACCGCAAGGAGAAGCCCACGCACCACAATGAAGAGTAGCCCCCGCTCGCTGCAACTAGAGAAAGCCTGTGTGCAACAACGAAGACCCAACACAGCCAAAATTAAATAAATAAATAAATTTATATTAAAAAAATTATTTTAAAAACTCAAATACTTAACACCTGGTTGACTACATATTCAGATTAGGTTAAGTTGGTCTCTCTCTTTCTCTCTCTCTCATTCTCTCTTTTTATTTCTTTGTCTTTGCTATTCTAGTAGCCCAGCTTCCACTTAATTTTGGCAGCTTGGAGATCCCATTTTATTTTATGATTGTTCATAGAACAGAGGTAATATATATGCCCCCACCCTCTAAGCCGTCTACATTTGTTTTCTGTGTTATATGATTTAGTGCTTGGCTATAAATGACTCTATTACAGATTCCTTTCCCTTCTATGCTACCCTTTAATATGTGAATTTACAAGGGGCAGTAGATTTCCCAGAAGCAGTATACATATTTTTAACAGTATATGGGGAGGCTGAACCAAGTTATGCTGAGAGTAATGGACTAGATATGAAGGAAATAGGGATTGGCACAAATAGCTGACCTCAGTTTCAACCTTTTCCTATACCTTCTTTGCTATACCATATAGTACTATGTCCAAAGTATATTGTGACAGATGGATCTCGATAGTTCTGCTTTACAGGGAAAAGCTTGAACAATGTTGGGAATGATAAAATGAAAAAGAACAAGTTAGTGAAGGTCACCACAAAGTAAACACAAAAGGGAACTTGATAATGGAAGCTGCTGCTTTTTTCTTCTTTTCATGCTGGGATCTCAATTTGAGATAATTTTCGTCATTTGGGGTATTTTGGACTCTGTGGAATTTTATTTATTTTGTTCCCATAAGAACCTAGTATCTATGGCAGTTAACATAGGCAGACAGGTAGAGAAATAACAAAGATAGTCTTTTATATGCTCTGGCCTGGAATTGTTGTGTGCAGGTACTATGGGAACACCAAGGAAGGGGTAAATATATTTATGTGGGAAAATCAAAGAAGACTTCACAGAGGAGCTGATGGGGGAGATATTTTGAAAAAATCAGAGTTTGACTAGGTGGAAGTGATCAGAAAATCATTTAGCCAAATAGCACAAATGTGCAAAGGCAGAATCGAGGAAGGGCCTGTAGTGATAGAACGACATGGAACTGATTCGTGGGGCTAGACAGAGGGTCCCCAGGACTGATGGGCAGCCGTGAGTTTTGCACAGCAGCACTTGAAAGGCAGGTATGTGACTAGGACTTTCTCTGATATGCAGTGGGGGGCACTGACTTTCTAATGATTTAGAGTCAGTTTCTTAGGATAACATCGATTTTAATATTTAAAAATGAATTGGAAGGTGAAGAGAGTCTTTTGAAGTAAAACTGAAGGGTGACCTTGATGAAAGTGAAGGAGATCCTCTAATACTGTAGAGAAAACTATTTGTTGCATGGGTTCCAGATTCTTAGGAGAGCTCTTGAATCTCCAAAAATGAATAATGATTATCAGCCAAGTATTTCCACTAATGTTTCTCTTTTATTAAGGAGGCTTGTATTTAAGGATTTAAAAAATATGATATCTAAAAAAAATATGATATATTATTCACTCTTTATCATACTCTCTAGAATATGAGTTGGAAAGGTAGCATTTCTAGCCTTTTGTTCAGACTCTCTTGACATTATGGTCCTGGAAGGAAGTGAGGACCACCGAACCTCCTGATGAGATGAAGTTGGGTCATTTCATTTCTGTAGCTGGGGAAGCCCACTCCACTGCTGAATGTTCCTGATATAATCATGGTGTGAAAATACGGACTGCCAAAAGCAAAATGAGAAGACCTGAGTGCTGCCCATTAAGAAACCATCCCAGACGATTAAATGTACCAAAACCCCCCTACATCCTTTTTGCCCTCCAAATGGATTGTGCCAATTTATACGTTATGTGTTTGTTGATATTGTCAGGGTAGTGGTGGTGGAGTTACAACTTTAAATCAGGCTTTCCCAATTAAACTAATGATTCAAGTGGTCTTAACTGTCTCAGTGAGTTCTACCTCCCTTTGGCAGTGCTTAATAAATGCAAATCTAAAATGCTGGCATTATAGCTTTTAAAATATGCTGTTGAGAAAAGTAAAAAGTAAACCTGAATACTTGGATTTCAACCATTGAAGCAAAGACAGAAAGATGATTGAATTCAGTCTTAAATTTCATAGAACTAAATTTAATGGTGAGCACAATCGCACTCTGGTGATTGTTTTCAGTGCTGCTTTATTAAGTTATGTAATGGCAGGAGTTCAAACTCAGTGATTGTTGAAATGGTAGATTTAAGGAGTATTTGAGATTGCCTGCCAATATGCAAGTGTAAGAGGTTTCAAAGTGCAGAAAATATTATTTCTACCTTCCCATTTCTGTAGCTTATATTTCTTATTCAAATAGTTTTTAGGGATTATATTTAATACACTGGCTTAAAAATGTTTAAAAATCTCATTTTATTCCCCAAAGATTTGTTTTTTGCTGTTGCGATTAGATGATGACAGCTAGCTGGCTTTTAAAATTGATCAGGAAGTATTCTGGCAGTCATTCAGTGTTGTAATAGCACTTTAATGGATATGAGCTATTCACCCAGATCAGACTCAATGTCAAAACAGGCGAAAATACAGCTGTCACTCTGGACAACAAGATACTCATATGCAAGCAGCTGCTTAATATACTGTAGAAAGGCAGCCTTTTAGTAATATTTAAAAGGTGTGTCAATGCCAGTATATGAATATACTGTGAAGTTGGGGTGTGCCATTTAGAAAAGAGGAGGACGAAGACGTGCAACTATTTTATCCGTACACTTATTCAAGTACATCCTATGAAAATCATCTGTGTATGCACTATAGACAAGCAGGAGAGCCTTACAAAATTTCTTCTTTCTTTTAATAGACCTTTTTGTTTTTAAATATGTACAAACACACACACACACACACACACACACACACACACACACACACACACACACAAATGCCTGCTTGACTGTTGGTTGATGCATGGTGTTAATGAGGTCAGTGTCCTTCATTCAGTCACCATATGAGGCTAGTTAACCCTGTTCTGAACTAAATTCAAATGCTGATCCCTCTCCCCAGCTAGTCAACTTATACATACAGTACAGGCATTGATTTTAAGGAGAACTGAAACTGAGGACGGCACAATCAGAACAGATACTAGTAAAACTACTCACAGCATCGCAGCAGTGGGTTGGTGTCGTCTCTATCATTACCTGAAGGACAGTGCCTCACTATGATAACACCAATAACTTGTGATGTTCAGTCACTAAACGTTTAAAGGCAACTTCACAGATATTAATTTATTTAATTCTTGGGTTAGCTATGTGAAATGTGTAGCAGAGGGCAGTTTATTTTCCACTTTTATGGGTGAGGCAACTGAGATGCAGAATGGCTAAGTGAATGCCAATGTCACACACCTAGTTATAACTGCAGCTTAGGTGTCAGGCTCCAAGTTTAATTCCCTTTTTATGACACAATGGCACCTTTCTACAGTCATAGTTTCAATTCACACGTGTTTTGTGAGCATCTATTGCATGGCAAGTATTGTTCTAGATACTGTAGGTGAAACAAAGTGAGTAAAATAAAGATCTTGATCTCAAAGAGCTGTTAATGTAGAAGGAGAGTGAAGACAACTATTGCATATAAACAGACCTTATCCAAGCCTGATAAATGCCAGGGTAGAGAAGGGAATCAGATGCTGTGAAAGTACAGAAAGGAGCACATGTAAGGAAAGCCCACATGAAGGAGACTCATCTCCTTAGACAACTATAGGCATCCTTTGAAATAGACTGTGATAAAGTCTAGATTTTCTCAGGTGAAGAGTAAGATGTGAGCAAGGACAAAAGTGTATTTGGGTGAATAGTGACTGCTCCTATTGACTAGAATAAGATAAGTACAGGAGAGATTGAAATGGAGAGAGTAGGTACATGAGAAGACCAGTTAGAAGGTGTTTACAACATTCAAGGCTAAAGGAAATGAAGGCCCCAGCTAGGGTGGCAGCCTGTCTATGGGTTTCTATATGGAGCTTCTGAATGCATTAGAACAGCAGTCCCCAACTTTTTGGCACCAGGGACTGGTTTCATGGAAGACAGTTTTTCCACGGACGGGGGTGGGGCGGTGT
>NW_006775731.1:1243588-1261088 GCF_000442215.2 Lipotes vexillifer
TGGGGCGGTGTGGGGGGGTGGGAGGGATGCTTCAGGTAGTAATGCAAGTGATGGGGAGCAATGGGAACGGCAGATGAAGCTTCGCTCACTCACCTGCCACTCACCTCCTGCTGTGCGGCCCGGGGTGGGGGGTTGGGGGCCCCGCGTTAGAACACCATAGTACACATGATTAATGCCCACAGCTTGACTTCTAACTGGCAGCATTCTTGCTCCAGGGCTTTCTCTGGCTGCTGAAGCCCTTGCCAGGGAATTGACACAGTCCCCAGTGACCGATGGAAATAGCGTATAAGTACACCAGCTCCTTCGCCCCTTGGATGGAATTCCTGAGGTGTAGTTTCCATTGACTCCCACAGTTTCTTGGTGGGATAGGCTTCAGTGGCTCATAGTGGTAGTTTTGATTTCATATTCTTATTGCCTCCTTCCTTTTTCCTGTTTCACTTCCCCAACACCCTGCCAGTACTTCCTTCACCTCCAAAAAGTTATTTGCGCTCAGACCTTTATCTCATGGTCTGCTTTTGGGAGATCTCAGAGACAAACTCAAGTTCCAATTTGACCTTGTGAGCTTATATTTTATAATACAGTATATGAGGTTTTGAGTCAGAAACTTTCACAAGTTCGAACTTTGGTTCAGACTACAAATTATAATTTGTTTAATTTGTAATCCAAAAATAGTTTCAGGGTATCTATAATTTTCTCATGATACCCACGTTAGATTATCACATCAAATAGAAACTCTGAGCAATGATTTGGCCCAATATCTTTGTGTATACAGATGAATGTAGATTTGAAAATGTGTTCATGGAAAATAGAAGTACAATTAAGCCTTAGGTTGTGGTATATTGATATCTTCATTTTACTTAAATACATAGAGCTATTTGTACATGAATATGCACTACCTATTGTATATATCCTCATTAAAATCTGTGAACCAGTTAATGTCCATCGCCTATCAGAAAATTAGTAGATCGTGCCCATGGTGTCACATCTATTCTCTGCCCAATGGTTCGTTTGCTTAACTGATGACCACTCTCTCCCATTAAGAGCTATCATACATCATAGAATAAAGATATCTTCCATATTTACAGTCCACTGCTATAGCAGTTACCTCTCAATCACATTCTAACATTGGCCAGATGTCAAGCCTTGCTTATATTTACTCCTTTGTCCCCATAGTTGGTATATTGACGTACTTCTAATGTGTAAAGAACATTTAGTAAATTGTTAAATTAAAACGAAAATTGTCATTGTAGGTACACTAGTCCACTGGCCCTTAGCCTTTAAACTTCATGCATACTGTACAACTACAGTTGTTTAATGATGTTTAGAGACCTTATTTGAAAACACAATATCAAAGATAATTTATGATGTATTGAAGTAATGATGATTATATAAATCAGATAATCAGTCACTCTGAGGATAAACAAATAAAATGCTTTTTAATCACTGTACTTTTTGTGCTAGGCTTATGGAATTTTCTATTTTGAATGAAGGGCTATTTTTTTTCTATTTTGAATGAATGGTTCAGGTTTATTTCTGAGTTTTTTCTTCACTTTAAAGATATTATCATAGAATTAGGCTATGAAAATATGCATTATTATATGAAATCAGGAGTCAAATTACAATAGTGTTTCTAAAGTAGGATCAACAGCTTGAAATTTTAAAAATATTTTATCTTAAAATATTGCAAAAAAGGTTATATAACATTGTAAATAAAACCTTGAGTCTTTTATGCTCATTCTGTTAAATATGATTAACTTCATCTATACTTGGTGGTATACTTCGTATATTCTCAGCTGGAAAATAAGACTAAAGATGGCATTTTAATATGTAAAACTATATATTAGTAGAGTTGTTAATATATAGCTGTTGCTTTAGGTATTTAAAATGTAAATGTATTTGCCTACAGAGCGCACACACACACATGCATTATGTAAATTGTATATATATATACAATTTTTAGAGACAGTTAAAAGCAGTGTTGGGCATAGTATGTATATTTTCAAAGAAAGTTTTTTACTATAAATATTAAAGTAATTATATTTAATTTGGTAATCCCAGGTAGTCCTTTCTGGGAGCAATTGCACATGGGGCCCTCAGAAAGCATCTTACTCTGACCTCATTTCATGAATGAAAAAACTAAGGTGAGGAGAGGATAATGACTTGGGTAAGGAGCCCACGCAACCTGTGATAGGCTACACCTTGGGACACTTCTCTCCTTGTCTTCTGAACCCAGCTCAACAATTCCGATTCCTTGCAAAGGTTTTTTTAAGACAAAGTTATTATTTTCTTTTAAGAACATCTGTCAGTTTATAAGGAGCCAATTTCATAGAAAATTAAAAAGAAAAAATTCAGTCGGGCTCGCTGTGTTTAACCAATGCCAGCCAATCACATTGATCGGATGAATTTCTTTTACTTAATGACTGAACTGATCAGTTATTTTGATATTTTGCAGACACCTAATGAAAGGGCATCATTTAAAAAGTTGGTCTTATTTTCTGACTGTATTTAGTGAATTTTGCATATAAATTAAGCCTAGCAAACTATCTATTTAATACATACATAATATTCACTACACGGGCAAGCAAAAATCAAGGGCCTTTTAGAGGACATTTTCTAAATTGGCAGTGATCTCTTTGACTTATTTTTATCTGTGTTATTATTACTTGAAGGCAGATTTTTGTCTGTTTTGATGGGGCTAGGACTTGCCTTGGGAGAATAACAGCCTTACACCCCGAGATGGAAACACTTGCTGGTATTTTTTGACATTTCAAGTATTTTCATGTTGTATTAGAGCTTAACCTCTACTGTGTACATATCTGATCTCCCCAACCAAATTGTAAGCGCAGTCTTTTACATCTTTAAATCCCTGAAGTCCCAGCAAAGTGCTTCCTAGTTGCTGCTCAATAAATATTTGTTGTTTATTTCAGAACTGGTTTTAATCTTTGTTGTCATTCAGGGCTTTGAAAATATTTATAACAGACATTAGGCAGAAACTTGAAATACTTTTTAATCAGTTGGTGCAGCATTTTTCAACTACTTTGCAAAAAAGACTTCCGAGGGATGTTTTAGAATTGTCTGGGCTACCAATATGGCTTTAAGGATAAACAGACTTTTCATTGACATGAGCTCTTTTCTTTGCACCAGTTGTGTGTTTGCCTCCTTAACATCATCCCTACAGTCCTGGGCTTCAGGTAAGGGGGACACTTTTGCTTCTATGGAAGTTCCCCAGTGCTGTTTGGTTGCTTCTTAGTGTATATGTGGTTTTAATAAAATTGCCATATAGGAGGCTAGTTTCTTGGTCTGAAGGAGGAATAGAGAATAGGATAACAAAAGCCAAAGCACCTTATGCTTTCCTAATTTGTTTTGAATCTGCCTTGGAAGCCACTTCCTTTTTAACCTGTGAAGTTTATACAAGACCTATAGTCCTTCAGTTGGCCTTTCCTGGCATTTGGGAGGAAGGATACCCGTGCTATTCCACAGCCATATTCATCATGTTTCCCGGAGTCTGCTTCTAAGGCAAAGATCTCTGGAAAGCAGAGGAGTCAGAATTCTGGTTATGAGGGTGGGGATGGGAGAGGGTAGGGTGCTGTCATTCTTAAGTTTCTAGCAATGACTTCAGTAATGATAGGGGACCCAAGGATCACAAGTTCTGGGCCAGTTCTCTGAAGAGTGAGAGTTATATTACTAAAGTATATGATAATGGTAGCAGCTTGGTAAGAACAAGGTGCTCACAGAGAATTGTGATCAAGGTGATGGAGGAGGTCCCCCAGGAAGGAGGAATATCACAGTATCACTGCTTGGGACATGATGGGGTTGATACTATAACGCCCTTCGGCCAAAAAGAGGGTCTGGACGCCTAAAGGAGTTAGGAGTTATAAGGTAAAAAAGCTAATGGGTGTATTTGTAAAGCAACTATACTTCAATAAAAATTAAAAAAACAGAAAAAAGTCAACTTATTTTGAAAGTTCTGCATTTTCTCTCAGATTTTCCCATTTAGGGGTTTAAATATTTAACATTAAAAAAAAAAAAAAGGAATGTTGGACATACAGCAATGGAAGGAAATCTTTTTGTCTACTTCCAGCTTAAAAACAGTAAAAAAACAAAATCAATCTTTATCAAGAAACCAGAAGAGACTCTTTGAAGGATGCAGAAAGAATAAATGTTTTCAGGTACCTGAACTGAACGAATTATATGGAAATATACTACTGACTTGCTCTGTTTTAGACCGATAAGGGGCTACGTGCACACAAATCTAGGCATCTTATTCAAGTGATCATAATTATTATGTTGCAGAAAAGCCATGGACACCTTTTGAACTGGTGATGCAGTTTAAAGCTGTACCTCTGACTAAGCCTCATCTTTTTAACCTTGGAGTTTTTTGGTTTGGAGATTGAACTGCTGAGCTTTTGCTTAGAATGCACTTCGATACCATGGCTCTGGACTGAAAGTGTATATGGAATGGGGAGAATATCTAAACAGAAGCCAAGAATGATCATCTCAGGAATGAATTTGAGAACTAGCTACCTTAATTAGGTTTAAAAAATGTTAGCATCAATTAAAAATGGTCAAAAAATATTAGCAATACATTCATGAGTTTGCGTACGTATTGGAGTTCCATTAATTCTTTCTGAATTCATATTGTGTGTTAAGATAGGTGGTTGAGATTTGTCAGACTTATCAAAATTACTATGCTAGCCAAAATATTTCTTGAAGTAATGACACCTATTGTGTATATTCAGAATTCTCTAAAGATATATGGCCAATACTGAAAGACTCAGTGAACTGCCTAGAGAAGTTGGACTGATGTCTTGAAACCAATTGAAGGAAAGGTGATATGTCAGCCAAATTTCATAAATAGTTTAACAGGAAGTTTCTATACTGCTCTCTACTTTGGTTGTTTTCTCTATTAAATTGATTGTCCTCCTAGATGACTGATTGGATTGATTAGCCTTATAGCTTCCTGTGGATGTTTGGACTTTGTTGATACTTCGGAGTCAAATTAGAGGAAATTTGGTCTAGAAAAGTATCATGTCACTTGATTTCCATCTAACTTTTCCCTACCTCTGTGTAGTTTCTTCTTATTTGTCAGCTTTCTTTGTGGGAAGAATCTATTTCTTTCTTCCTCTTCTCTGTTTTAATGTTTCTACCCATCTGAGCTTTTTAGCTTTCTTTTGTAGGATAAAATGGAAATGTGCTATTTCCCTCTCAGTTTTTAAACTCCTTAGGAAAGGAGGCTTGGGAACTAATGAAATGATTTTTAAAAAATCTGTCAATATATATGGCTTAATTGCCACATTTTTATTTCTGTGGCAGATAGAAAATTGATCCTCCCCACTTATAAAATAACAAACAAGAGGCATGCAGGAAGAAGGGGCAATACAAAGGCCTACGTGGATGCCTGGGATCAGTTTAAGAGCAATAATGGTTAGGTGGAGAAATGATATAAATAATTTAGGAGGATGTTTCTATGCTCTTTCTAATATAATCTTGGTTCTCTGAAAAGAGAAAATATTTGTTTCTAAACAGGAAAGACAAACAGTCTAAAAATAATATTTAAAATATATATACTATGTATAGTGAAATTAGTAATTTTTTAAAGGGATAATGCTGTTATCATTACAAGTAAATTATTTTCCACACTAGCTGGGTGTCATTGGGGGTTAGCTGGACTAATGTGGTGAGTGCATACTTGGAAAAATCCATTTTTTCCAATGGGAAGATGGATAACCAGGCTGCCCTCTTTCCATTTGTTTATAATCATAAACATCTAGCAGCCATTTTATTTTCCTAAGCTCACCCAACTGATCTAAATTTTGAAGGTGGAAAAATGCTGACGGTCACCGACAAGGCAGAATACAAAGTTGTTGTTGTAAATTAATGACATTCATTGGAAACAAACATTAGAGTTTACCAGTTATCTTAGGCCAACTTGAAGCAGGATTAAATTTGGTATACATAAATTGATTCCTAAATCTTATTCAGTATGAATGACTTTTCAGAGATGATGAGGAAGAAAAGTCCATGTGCAACGTGGGAACACAAAATGACATTTTTGGATGCCATCAGTATCCCATGTGCGACTTCAAATATTTACTCTTGAGGCCATGACCCAAAATTCTTTTCTTGAGAGGTTTATTTCTATTAATCGACTTCTTTCATCGAGTAATCTATAGCATCATTCTTACCACATAAATGATGCTCATTGTGAGGTTATTCTGCAGAGCTCATCACTTGTATACGTTTTATGCCTTTACATTCATGTCTGCTTTTGTTGCATTTTAGTAAGTGGAGGAAATGAACTTCCCATAACATGGGTACCTTTTTTTAAGGTACCTTCTTGCTACTGTCAGAAGCCTAATTTCCATTATATTCACTCTGCTACAGAAATACTTAATGCCAGGAAGGAAATATTTACTGGAATCCACCAGTCCAGAATTCATCATGATTCAGTGTGAAATCTGCTGCCCTTTGCTCCCCACCCCCTCTCAGACTGGAATGAAATGTGCCTTAAACTGAAGTGAAATACATCACATGCAGCAACAGTGGGCCCTTGCTTTGCCTCTATTCCTGGTGTGAAATCGATACACTATCTTTCCTCCTGACCTGTTCCATGACCTCCATTGCAGCTTTCATGCTGCACAGCAATTGCTTTGAACAGTCT
This sequence comes from Lipotes vexillifer, assembly GCF_000442215.2. Lineage (NCBI taxonomy): Eukaryota > Metazoa > Chordata > Mammalia > Artiodactyla > Lipotidae > Lipotes > Lipotes vexillifer. The sequence continues at coordinate 1,250,250 of NW_006775731.1, forward strand.
GGGTCTGCCACAGCTCACAAATGATTCTCAGCTTCTGTCTAAAACTGGTGCTGATAACAAAGGCTTGATTTTAAATAGTGCAGTTGTAGTAGTCTTCTAATTATGAATTACATAAAGTGCAAGCTCCTCTATTATTAAACACTTTCAATAGCAGGCACAGTACATGTGCAGGGTACACACAAGGGCCTGGGGCCTGGGAATCAGGCCTTTACGTTTCCTTGGCTATATTTGGATTGATAGAGAAGGAGGAAGAGACATAAGGTATATTTACACCTTTCAGTCATTTCTTTCATAGAGTTCTGTTTGGTGATACATTAATTTTTTCCCATGTGAAGCTCTATTTTATACTTAAGGAAACATTTTTGAATACTACATTATAAGATCTTACACAAGAAAGGGCTAATTGACAAATATGTGTTTTTTGACAAAGTGGATTTTACTAAAGAAATTCCAGAGTTAGGCTGTTAGGATTCTGACTTACTGGCAGTAATGACAGTCACCTGCAAGGATATTCCTCTTTTTGATCACCCTGTAACTGAATTGGGGGAAGTAGAAATATCTTATGATGGTCTTTTAGCCACTTTCAGGAGGCTACTGAATGGAGGAATTTATTGTATCAAGGAAACAACAGGAACTTTTACTTGTACTAAGAAAATGACTGTGTAATTAGCTGAGTTGCTTTACTTGGCTTTGCCAGACTAGAAATCAAAGGGATGAGTGAAGTGGTGGGTAGGAGTGGAGTTTTTCCAAATAACTTGGTGTGAGATAAGGATAACAGGAGACTTTGGGGGTACCTTGTAAAACAATCATATATAAAATGAATAATTCTTATTTTTATTTGGTTAGTGCTAATGAAATGAAATTTGTTTAATAATGAAGGGCACATAATCTCCACAAAATATTCCATATAATAGCAATTGTATAATCAATGATACTTTAACAGCACACACACATACACACACACACCCCTATATACGAGGAGGCATTAATCCATATGTGATTTTGTTTATTACTTCATTCCACGAGTTGAGTGGAATCATGGAAAGAATATTAGAGTCCTAGGGTGCTGTTCTTAAGACAATCTGCCTTTTATTCTAACTTGAGTTTCTCACTTGTAAAATGTGGTTAGTGAATGAGGTTATCTTTAACATTTTTCCCAGTTTCAGATTTAGGTAATCATAACACAATAACAACCCTTCACGTTTTCACAGAACTTTCCAGTGATTTTCCCATGCATCTGCCCTTCTCAAGCACCCCGTTAGGCAGCCAGAGCTTGTTATTGTTCCCAATTTCTTGAACAGGAATCCAAGACACAAAACAGTTTGAGTTTGTCAAGGCTACCCTGGTAGTAAGTGGTAGGCCTTAAAGTAGAGCTGGGGCTTCCCTGGTGGCGCAGTGGTTGAGAATCTGCCTGCTAATGCAGGGGACACGGGTTCGAGCCCTGGTCTGGGAGCCACAACTGCTGAGCCTGCGCGTCTGGAGCCTGTGCTCCGCAACAGGAGAGGCTGCGATAGTGAGAGGCCCGCGCACCGCGATGAAGAGTGGCCCCTGCTTGCCACAACTGGAGAAAGCCCTCGCACAGAAACGAAGACCCAACACAGCCAATAAATAAATGAATGAGTGAATGAATGAATGAAGAGCTGAATTAGCTGACAGCTAGTCCAGAGCTTATTGGGATGGAAAAGAGAGGGTGAGGATCCGTTATTAATATCAGAGCTTGAAAGGTAGAGACTTATAAACTCTCCATACTTTTTGCTCAAATGAAGTAATTCCTTTAAAATTTAGTACATACTAACAAGACCATCTCCAGTGGTGTTCATTGTTCTAACTAAATGTCTAATGACAATAATGTTCTGTCTTGGGACCAGCTCCAGGTCAGTTACTTACAAGACAAATTATGTGTATAAACACATGAGAATATATACTTCAATGCACTGGTACTGAACACAGGGAGATATTTATGAATGTAGTGACATACAGTCGAAGCATGACTAAGATTCTGCTAAGACCCAGTGGTTTTGTGATGATGATGATTTCTTCACAATGGGATGTAACTTGAATCATTTGAGTTAGCAAATTGAAAGTTCCCAACAAAGTGTTATGTTCTCTTTCCAAATATTTTCTCCTTGTGGGCACATTAAAAAGTGCTTTGAAAGTGTAAATAAAAATGACGGGATACCTGAGGCTATATATCTAAGCCAAAAAGAAGGAAATACCAAGATTAGAACATGTACTATCATATTTCCCCATCTTTGAAGGGAGAAGTGTGGGTCCTATGTCCTAGGAAACATTTGACTATGGGAACTTCCCATTATTCCTCCATGCAAGACAATTCCTGTTGTACTGAGACTTCCTCATGGCACCTGTGGGGCTATTGTGACGAGGTGGATTGCCTAAGTAATTAGAAATCACACACGGCGAGGAAAAGAGAGTGTGATGAAATGGATGTTTGTACCCTGGGTGTAGAATTCTCTACTTAGAAGCACCTTTGCTGACCATGCGTGAATATGTTCCATGATGAGAAGGACAAATGTATTCAACAAGAACCTCCCCACACACCAGGCATGTAAGGAGTTTTCAGGTCATTTTGTGAAAATCTTACTAACATAAAACTGTCTACTCAAAGTGAGGTAGAAAATCCCTGCCAAAATAGAACCATCATTTGCCAAAATATCGGAAGAATGGAGACGTTTTTCTTGTTTTCCGTCCCATTCTGTTTAATTATATGCATTATTATCGCTACGCTTTAACATGCCACTTCACTCAGCCATTGTGAACCTGGTCTAAGCATTGATATTATCCTTGATCACACTTCAGCATTTCAATTTTAAAGTCCCCATTTGAAGGTCTGCTATCCCCATTAAGAGTTTTTCCATGAAAAGAGTTAATCTTAGCTAAAATTCAGTGGTAATTAAGCTTAACCAAGATAGGAAAAGCCTTTTTTTTCACAGTAGTTATTTTGAGACAGTTGAGTACAGAAATGTGGGTTCTAGAGACAGAAAAATATAAACTTTTATGCAGAGCCTTTTTTTTTTTTTCATTTAAAGAAGACAGTGCTAATAAATCTTATTGAATCAAGACCTTGAAAGAAACTGAAAAATATGTACAGATCTCAGATATACCCACGAAAAGTACTTTATATAACCTTGCTGCTGCTGCTTCATAATGTAGTTTTAGTTGAATGTAATCTCTTCCACTCAAATTTATTTTCGAGAAATTGCCACACTGAAAGTTGAAACCATTTTTGTCATTCAAAAGAAGTGGAAGATCAATACTGAAGCTCTCCTATTAGTTGGTACAGTCTACTTTAGTGTTAAAAGATTTATGATAAGAACACATTTCTAAATATATATTACATACCAGTGGTACAGTAAAACTCTTTTTTGTTTTTTCAGGAGAAAGAGGTGGTCTATTTGTTATTGAAATGCTACACTAAACTATAATTCAGTGATATTTTATTCCAATTAAATTCTCCTTAGTAGTAATCCTTTTTTATGATAAACAAAACTGAATAATGCAGGGTATGTTCCCTCCAATGAATTGTTGTGTAACAAGACTTGATGGTAATTCTACCTTTTCCAAAATCTGATATCAGGCAATTTATCTTCTAAATAATACTCCTGAGTACTAAAGCTGAAATGTTTTGGCTTCAACCCAAATCAAACTCGAGGAAGCAGATTCTCCAGAGTATTTCCCTAACTCTGTAAATTTAATTGTTATAATGAATAGAATACATGTGTCAAGATTACTTGTGATATTACCTGTTTACTTCTCTTCCTAAAACAGAAGGAGCAACATGGCAAAGGCTGTTAACTCTTACTGGAGTTTAAAAAAAAAAGTACTGGAACCTCCCTGGTGGGGCAGTGGTTAAGAATCTGACTGCCAGTGCAGGGGACACGGGTTGGAGCCCTGGTCCAGGAAGTCTCACACGATGCGGAGCAACTAAGCCCGTGCACCACAACTACTGAGCCTGCGCTCTAGAGCCTGTGAGCCACAACTACTGAGCCTATGCGCTGCAACTACTGAAGGCTGCACGCCTAGGGCCGGTGATCTGCAACAAGAGAAGCCACTGCAATGAGAAGCCCGTGCACCGCAACAAAGAGTAGCCCCCGCTCGCCGCAACTAGAGAAAACTCACACGCAGCAACGAAGACCCAACGTAGCCAAAAACTAAATAGATAAATTAATTAATTAATTTTTAAAAAGTACTTAATATAGCACATGATCATTAAACTTAAACTAATTTTAAAGGTCCCATTCCAGTTAATTTAAGAACAGTTAAGTTTAAAAATCTATTGTTATGCCACAGTAAAATAGACTGATGGAAGTTAAAAACCTTCCACAAATATTTGTCTGTAAGGCACAGAATATTCAGATAAAAATATTTGCATATGCAAAGGGCATCTTCTACTACTCCACTTCATAGTAATTAGTCACATTGCCTCATCTTCAATTTCTGTTTTTTCATATGCCTGCAAACATGATATATTTCTTATATTTGACTTTTGTGCAATATTTTTTCATAGACAATGAAATCCAGTGTTATACTTGAATCAAACCAGTATTAGTATCGCTGGCATTCATGCCAGAAGTCATACAGAGGTTAAAGTTCGTTACTTCTTTTTGCAACTTATTTTAAAAACTGGAAAGGTGGGCTTCCCTGGTGGAGCAGCGGTTGAGAGTCCGCCTGCCGATGCAGGGGACACGGGTTCGTGCCCCGGTCCAGGAAGATCCCACATGCCGCGGAGCGGCTGGGCCCGTGAGCCATGGCCGCTGAGCCTGCGTGTCCGGAGCCTGTGCTCCGCAACGGGAGAGGCCACAACAGTGAGAGGCCCACGTACCGCAAAAAAAACCCCACCCAAAACTGGAAAGGTAATTGGGGAGAAGGCCAAAGCTTCTATACCTCATTACCATGGATAATCATATTAATTTTAATAACAAAAATAATCAACATTAAGTATATGTTGCTAATGTAGAGTAATTTATCAAAGGTTCTTTTTTTGCCATTTCTTGCCTTTGTTTAATTGTAGTTATCTTAAAATCGTTATTACTCATATATTTGAACTGTGGTTTTTAGATGAGGCAACCACTACATTTACTAATATTTCTATTAGAGAGAAAGACCGTGCCCCTTGGAAGACTTGAACATTTCTTCTAATGCTGAGCAGCATGATTACTGTTGAGTGTGAGCTGACAAATGTGTATATCAACAAATATTATTTACTTTCAGTCGATCCAGGAGAGTCTATATCGTTTTCAACTTGATTTATTCATTTAGGATTCATTAAGCCACAAACTTGTGCCAAGCGTTGTGCAAAACATAGCATATGATAAATTCTTGCCTCCAGAATTCTAAGAGTTAGTTCTTTAGGGGAGGCAGAAGGGTAAACAAACCATTGCAATAAGCTGTGCTGACAGATGTAACAGAGATGAGAACAGAGGGCTATGGTGACGGGGAAGAGGGGTATATATGCCATAGTTGTCTCAGAAAGATTCCACAGGAGAGACTTTTTTGAAGAGGAATGGAAAAACTTGGATAGGTGTTATTCGTTAGGTAAAAGCTAAGAGGGTGTAACAAACAGACTATAAAATACAGAAGCTGAAAGAACGTTGAGGTTTATTTCTCTTTTATTTAATAGTTCAAGGTGAGTGGCCCAGTTGAGGGGGTGGCTCTGCTCCACAGGGTCATTCAGGGCCCCAGGGTCCTTGTCTTTTGTTGCTCTGCCATCAGCCTTATTCTTGTCTGCATGGTCAAAGCTGGATTTTTGTTACTTTGATACAGTTCAAGGGAAGAAAAAGGTATGGAGGAGCACATACCTAGTATCTTACGGCCCAGACCTGGGAGTGGTCCTCATTGCTGCCTCTTCTACTCTCCTGTTGAGAATATAGTCATAAGACCATATCCAGCCACAAGGGAGGCTGAGTATCTAGTTACAGTGCTATTACAGTGACCTTCAGTGGACAGAGGCCAGATCACCAGGGGCCCCATATGTCATCCTGAACTAGGAAAAAGACTTAAGTTGCTTTTTTCCATGTGAGTCTTTATTTCTGAGATTTGCTGGAGAAATGTTAGTATTTTGCAGCCCCCTTCTCACCTTTGAAAGCTTAACCTCTAAGTTGTAATTTGCCATGAAGTGTTTTCCTTTATGTTAATCTCAGAGGACTTTACATTTCTGATTTTATTTTTGGTCAGTAGGACAAATTGATTTAATTCATTTTGCAGGTGACTGAAATTCTAGATACTATCTCTCTCTTAACCATGCTAGTTAGCAAACAATCCTGCTAATGGTAGGATATATACCTTTTACCCCAGGTTGTGTTCACATCTTGTAGAGATGAGGCTGATCCATTCTATTCTAAGGTTTTCATTTTTGTTTTAGTCAAGATTGTTGTTAAGCTTAGTTCAGTTGGGCAAGAAGGCTGCAGAGAAGGGTCCCATGAGCAGTTCTTTTCTGGGTGGATGAATTTTTATTCAGCTAAAAATATTTTAGGGTAAGGCTTAACAAAGAGCCTCTAATTAGGTCTTAAGGCTTTGTAGGAAAAGATTAGAGTAATTGCCTTATAAAGAAGAAACCTTTATTTCTAGAGTCTTTAGACTACACAAGAGGGAATCTGGGCTGAGTTGGGGGTGGATATTCATAGACCATAGACATGTTTTGTCTTAATCCTCTTGTGAGTCTTTCCTGAGGTGGTTTTAGATATGGAGGATATAGAACTACTACCCTGTACATATTCACTGGGCTCTTTGGCTTTACAACAGTTTTTAGAATTGGAATTCTAAAATGTAAAGCATGTTCTCAACTAGAGTACCTATTTTAACAAAACAAAACAGAACAACGGAAGCTTCCATAAAGGAGATTTTGAAAGATGTGCTCTGCTTTCTGATGCTGGTCAAGTTGAAGTCATGAAGTAGATAAGTCCTGAAAGATACATGGAAGTCAGCCAGAGAAGTAAGAGGTAAGGTCATTGGAGGAGAGAAAAGGGCACCTGCAAAGGCATGTAGGCACATGTAGAAAGTGGAAGTGGTATGGGCTAGTGATAAGCAGAGGATAGATATGGGGGGATGGTGATAGGTGAAGCTGCAGAGGTAGGGCTGGGGTCAGATCAACATGAGCCAAGCTGTGATGCTGGAGAGACACTATAGGGCAGTGACGCAATCAGACTTGCATTTAGAAAGCCTGTTTCTGTGTGGTGGATGGAGTGAAGGATGGTGAGTCTAAGCCAGCAGAACTCGGAGGAGGATATTTATCCAGATGAGGTGACCTACCTGAGCTAAGAATAGAGCACTGTGAATGGAGAAGTGACTTTGCAGAGAAATGTAGGAGAAAAATGAGAAAGGGCTTGGTGACTCCTGCAAATGGAGGGTGAGAGGAGGAAAGAGTATAGGGCCAGTATGTGGCACCTGGGCGACCGTGCGGGGCTGATCCCTGAGGTAATTCCAACAGGGGATAAAAGAGCCAGTTAGGGAAGATGACGGGTTCTGTTTTAAAAAGATAAATGGAAACTCTAAGTAGAAATGTCCAACAGATAGATGAATATACAGGCCTTAGGTTTGGGATTAAGAAGAGAACTGAGGATAGAGAATTGGGAGTCATTAGCATATAGGTAAAAGTCAAAGCCAAATGTTGTATGTGGTTAAAATCAGCCTGAGAACAAGTATAGTGGTTATTAGTTAAAACAATTCTTAAAGAACTCTTATAACATATTGTTTTTCCATTGATACTTCAGTAATTCCCCAAAGCCAAACAATTTCATTGACTAAAATATTTCTTAAAGCATGTGCAAGGTTAATCAGCAATGATGAAGTTGCTTGGTAATCAATAAGAGAATTGAAATGTGGCAACGACTCTCATGAAACCCATATCCCCACTGTGCATGCAGCTGTCGTCTCCCACCCAAGCCAAGAGCCGTAAAGAAATCACGTGGAAACCAGAGGCCCTCATAACAGGGAATAGAATTTAGGTGAACCTTAACTAATGCATTTGGAACTGTTTAACAATGTGCACCTATTTCTAGTGAGTCTTGGACACATGACTGTTCTGAAAACAAGGTGAAAAGTGGAAAGTACAATGCTGGTAGGTGAGAATATAAGCCTCCAACCGCTTCAAAACAGATCCTGAAGAATGTAGACAGGTTCAATAGAGGGTGATCAGAAAAACCTTGCAACATGAATGCTGAGGTTTCTTAAGCACAAAAATTTTTTTTTTAATGTTTTTTGGACTTCCCTGGTGGTGCAGTGGTTAAGAATCTGCCTGCCAGTGCAGGGTACACGGGTTCGAGCCCTGGACTGGGAAGATCCCACTTGCCCTGGAGCCATGAAGCCTGTGTGCCACAACTATTGAGCCTGCGCTCTAGAGCCCACAAGCCACAGCTACTGAGCCCACGTCCCACAGCTACTGAAGCCTGCATGCCTAGAGCCCGTGCTCCACAACAAGAGCAGCCACCGCAATGAGAAGCCTGCGCACCACAACGAAGAGTATCCCCGGCTCACCGTAACTAGAGAAAGCCCGTGCACAGCAACGAAGACCCAACACAGCCCCCAAAATAAATAAATAAATAAATATTTGTTGAAGGCTTTTTGGCACTGTCATCAAAATTAAAGAATATTGCTCTGGAACTCATAGAGTATCTGAGTCTACATCCAGCTCTGTTACTCTGTTAGTACTTCTCTCTGGCATGCCCCTTGACCTTTCTGAGTCTCAGTTTCCTCAGTGAACATTCAGGTTTGTGCTAGGTGTTTCTTCTAGGTCTGAAAGCTGTCCACCTGGGATTCAGTGCATAGGGTACTCTTTGTTAATGGGAAAAAAAGGGGGTTTATGGAATCATAATAATTTAGAGATTATTATTTGCATTGCCGATGGATTGTCCTATTTATAACAGAATTTGCTGGTGGGATAGTACTTTTTAGAAAATTGGCTGTTGTCTGTTGAAAGAAGTATTGGGCTTGGGGTCAAAAGAGCTGCTCTGGGACAGGCTGTACTCTTCATTAGTTGTATGACTTAAAAGCTTTAAGTCTCAGTTTCCTTACTTTAAAATTAAAATACTAACAAAAACACCTGGCTACTGTACAGATCATTTTGAAGGCTGTAAGGCACATAAATGTAAGTTATTCTCATTCAAAGGAGACAGTTATCCTAACCTAATATGTATACACGTAATTCCCTTAGTGTTGGAGACTGGTTCTTGGAAATGGGCTCTTAGTGGGTCAGCACTGTAGGGACCCACCGTGGATGGCATAGCCCTTCAGGACAAATGACAAGCATTTTATATTGGAAATTGCTCTTCCCTTCTCTTCACATCCCTGATGTTGGGCCATGCCTTCAGGCGTAGCTTCTTTCCACAGTCATTGTTTCTGAAGTTGTTGGTCCAGCCTCCTGAGCTGCCTTGACCTTGGGAGGATTCCCACCAATCTCTCTGTGCCAGCAGATCTCTACCCACCCTTTCACCACCATTAACATGACAGTGCCTCAAGCCATGTAGAGCTTGCATTTTAATGTCTTTCGTTTCTTTGTCCAGTTCCAGGTATAGCACTGGCATAATGTTTTCAGCCATTGTAGTTCAAAACTATTTCCCAGATCTGAAAACTAATGGAGAAAGAGAGGTCAGAGTGGTAAATAGCCCACTCTGCTGGGCATACTCCTCTCTGAATGGGACTGAGAATGCTGCTGGCTGAGAGGTTCTGCAGTGTGGCTTTCTAACACTTACTGAATGAGAGTTCCAAATACAGCTAGTACCCTTGCTCTTATTTGCCAAGAGGGTATATAGCACTCGGTGTGAAAGAAGATGATGTGTTATACATATCTGGGGAGGAAGGCTTTTGATGGAGGGATTTCAGCTCCTTTCAAGGCACTGACCTACAAAATGTAGATCAGAGCTGTTCTAGAGTTTACCTTTTTGTGATTACACATCTCCGAGGTCCACTGAAGTTCCCGTTTATGGTCCCAATCAGCAGTGCTGTCTGTGGGCTTCATGGGTGTCAAACTCCTGTGGAGTGTCGATAGCATCTCTTGATGTACAATGCCTGACATGGATAACTCTCAGTAAATGTTGAATGAGTGAAGTCATAATTATGATGGTTACTGTATTTTATTCCAGGCATCGTGATAAATGCTTTATATCATCATCTCTAATTTGCATGAAATAAAATTTATATTAATTATGGGTGAGGAAAGTGAGGCTGAGAGAGGTAACACTCCTTTTTCAATGTCACAGCTAGTATGTGGCAGAGCTGAAATTTGCATTCAGGTCTGCCTGGTTTCAAAGCTTGGGCTGCTAAGCGTGCTTAGACATGTCTCCCAACATATGGACAAATGCGGGAGTCCTCAAACATCAGGGAGGTAAGAGGACAGAGGAATAGAGAGAGGGGCCCATCTAATTACTTCCGTTGTGTCTGATCCACTGAAGTCTAATTGCACTGGATGTTCAATACTTTCCAAGTTATCCTCTTAGGTTTTTTGTTTGTTTTTACACTGAGGTAAAAGCTTGTTAGATTTCCAGAATTAATAGGAACTACAGGAATACTTCTGTATTAGCACTGAGTTAGCACTGAGAGAGTTCTGTAGATACGTTATGATCTAGGGGGAAAAGTCTAATTGGAGACACAGACTCTCAGGTTTTGTTAAAAGTCAGGTATTCCAATCTTCAGTTTGGTGTTTGAGCCCTTTGGTCCAGAAGTTGGCCGAGTGGGTATCTTCCCTGGTTCAGAACACTACCTGTGACAGGGAGCTGACCAGTCTGAACACAGCTCATTTCGTCCCTGACTAGATTTGGCCATCATGAATTTTTTCTTATATTACCCTGGAATTTGTCTCCTTATGTCTTCAGTCCATTGGACCCAAGC
>NW_006775731.1:1266088-1285519 GCF_000442215.2 Lipotes vexillifer
CAAGTACTTATATGCAAGAAAATCTCGGCAAAATACATTGCACAGGTGCTATGCATCTTAGGGATTTGAAAGGTGTGTTATGTATAAATTAGCTGTCACTTTTTTCCAGTCCTGTAATGGAATGATGAGTTGTAATTTGCATAATCCTTTAAGAAGTCAAATTATACTGTCATGTAGCAGACTTAACATGCTAGCTAAGATTTCAGAGCTTTGCAGCTAATTACTATGTACCTTACAGGACAGTTAAATTGAAGTTGAGTCCTCTGCCTTTGCTGCCATTTGCTTGGTCCATTACTTAACAGAATCTGCACTGTTGGTAACCAGGTGTTGTTGCTATCAGTGAAATAAACACTGATCTGGGAAGGAAAGGTATTTTAATGTATCTTAGCTTGACTTGTATTGCTTTTGCTAAGAAGAAAGTTTTTGGTTTTTGTTTGTCTAACACAATAATCTAAATTGGAGTCTTCCCCAAAATGAAAAAATTTATGCTTTCCAGAAAAGTTGTGAAATATTGATGGAAGCAACATTTACTTTTAATTAATTAAATCCCCCTATAGAAAATGTAAAGTAAGGTAAACATAATTTCACTGAAAGGCATTAGCCTTTCTGGATATAGTTTTCAAATATACTTTGGTGTGTTTTTGACTTCAAACTCTTCTTTGGCAATAGAGTTTCATTATTGAAAAAAGTACCCTTTTTCCTTAAACCTCCTTTCTGAATACAAGCTGGTGAGTTCTACTTTTATTTACTTCTCCAATTGGATGTAGAGCGTTTTCTTTCATGGTTTCCATTTTATAAAATATCAAGAAATCCTGGAGCCCCTGGAGGATGCTCTCTGAAATGGATGCAAAATGGATGGCACTGGGACTCTTTCCTGTATCTTTGCAACTTATTTATCTCTGGCTTTATTTCTTGATAATCTGTTGTCTAGATAGTGTTATTCTCTCCATCAGAATTAGTGTAATTATAATGCAGATTTTTTCTGATGAATATTTTTTGAAACTTCTTATTATCTGTGAGTCATAATTACTGAGGCTCTTGGTGGTCAGGTTTCTGTAATTTGTTAGTGATTTTGTGACTTTGCTGTGATTCGTGGATACTTTGAGGAAGCCTTTTGTTGTAGAAGAAGGGGGTCATTTAAAGACGGAATTAAAGCAGCTGTTAATTGTTGACCATTCAGCCAACTGTTGTTCATTTGTAATTAAGCCAGTGTCACGTGTCTGACACTCCTATCTACTTCAAGGCTGAGGTTTGTCTGTTTAAATTCCCGAGAGTGTGGATGGCGTCTCCTCCGTCTCCAGGAATTCAGTCCACAGCAAGGCTTCTCTTCTAACCGTAGGTGTCATCTGAAGGGCTTGCTTTTTTAAGAATTGGTGTTATTTGTAGTCAAGGTAGACACAGTAGGCAGCACAGCTGTGACTGCCAGAGAAAGTCACTAGGGGGATATTCATAACAAGGAAATATTGGCAAATAAATGATGAAGAAGGGGAGGAAATCCCCAAGATGTTAAATTGGAGCATTGTCACTGAGATGATTAATGGCGCTGTGTATTTTAGTGAAGATGCTTATCTGGATTGTCTTGAAACTATAGTGTACATTTAATAGCACCTATAAAAAAGCATGTGGTGCAAGAGCACAGTGAAGAGAAAAAGCTGTGGATCCTGACTTTTTATTTTCCTGAGTGTTTTCTCCAGCTACACCTTTGGCTGCTGGTTATTGGAAAGGTGGTGTTAATATATGTTATATATAGGAGTATGTATATTCTATATATTTAATATTAACCGGCCTTTATATAGGTCCCCTCCCTGGACGATTGAAAATGTTTTGTGAAAAAGATGGGTATCTTTTCAACACTTTTTAGGGGTGAACATTATCAGTAAAAAGGAAATGCTGATTACTCAGATTTGCCTAGTCATCCTAGGCAGACGGGCCGTGCTGGCCCTAAGGCTACAGTGGGTAAACGGCCAAAGTTCCATCATTGATGACTTTAGTACAATTAAAAAAATTTTCCATTAATTTCTGCTGAAGGAGTGGCTGTCTTAGAAGACCCTCTAGCTTTCTGTGTCAAGCCATGAACATCCTGATTCTGTGTAATGAATTATCACTTGCCTTGAGGGCTCTTTTATCAAAGATGGCAGGTTCATCTTCGGGCAGTTACTTAACCTTCTTGGGCCTCAATAATTACTACTAGACACAGGGCTAGACATAGACAAGAGACATATAATCCTATCTTCAATGAGCTTAGCGTCTAGTAGAGCACTGTTTTTTAATTTGGGGGGCCCTACTGGAATATTGGGGTATGAATCCAATTTGGTGGATCAAGATTAGATATTTAAAAACGAGATGGAAGATAATAGAAAATTTTAGTGTATTGCACTTAGGAAGAGTGTGTTTTATCTTGTGAAGCTTCCGGTTTTTATGTGTGTGTATGTGCACCTAAAACTGCATGTATGTGTGTACATGGGGTGTGGTTATCACTTAAAATATGTTTGTCACTGTTTTATATCCAAAAAAAGATTGAAAGTCACTATAGTAGCTGGTAGGTAGACATGTAAACATAATGACGTATGGGTATTACATCAGTAAGTGTTCAGGGTACCGTGGGTTATAAAGAAATGGTCAGTCTGTGGAAAGGGTTGAGGACTGTCTGGTCTCATATCTAGGATGTGCTGGAGCCAACTTGGGATAGGCTCATGAGAGCAGGCTGTATGCTCATCTTTCCAACTCTTTGACCCCTGACCTCATACTGGTGACTTGAAATTGGGCAAAGTATTTCCACTATGGAAATTGGAAAATGCTGCAAATTAGACGCTTTCCTACCCCCACGTAGTTGTTAAATATTTACCAGCATATATCACTTAAGAGGAGTGATATTCCTTCCAACTGTAATTCTATGGCTTTATAATTATTGTGAATTATTTTACATTTTAAAGCATTTTATATGTTGCATTTAGATGTTACTGGGAATTATTAAAATAATTAAATCATTTCCATGATATTGAAGTTTAAAGTGTATAGGAATATGAAACCTGTGATTAATTATTTCAAAATGTCCATAATTTATGGTTTCAGAATAATGGTAGTTACCCTAACTTCTTACATTAAATGACTGTGTCATGGACAGTTTAAAACTTCAAACTGTAATTGGTGATATTAAGCTTTTTGGCAAAGGGTAGGAATACAGTGTTTTCAAGAATGCTAACCACATTGTAAATACTTTATAAATTTCATTGCTTTATGTTAAGCTGTCATTTCGCTAAGTACTGAAACTTTTAAATCCCAGACCCCTCTCTCCATTTTTAGCTCTCCTTATAGTTTGCAATAGTATCTTTAGATTTTAGTGAACCCATCTATAAAGTAGTAGACTGGATTGGGAGATGACATGGTTACTTGTAATTAAAACAGTTGTCTTTTTTTTTTTTAATATTTTCAGTCATAAAAGTAAAAGTAGTACAGAGAGTTGGGAAAAAAAGATATCCCCCTCCATAATAATTATGATGACTTTAAACTTTATTTTTAAAGAAAGACAAGAAAATATTTGAGTCACAGGAAAGGAAACTTTCCCAGACATGAGATGGAATTGTAGCAATAAATTCATCAAATTACCTGTGTTAATATGTGATTGTGGGGAAAGATAACTAGGTAGGAAAGAGTCAGCTGAGAAAGGCCTTTAGGGCCTTAAAGTTTGTCACAATTTAGCTATCTGGTTGGATACGACCGTAGAGGGATTCGAGGAAGATTGGGCATCCTTGAAATGACTGTTGTTGAGCACAGCTTTAAGACGAGTCTGGGGAGACTGGAAATTAAGTTACTGATATTTATTGAGCCTATGCCATGCCAAGTCAATAGGCACTGCTGTACCTATTTTGAACAAAGAGGTTTAACTCAGGGTTTCTAGTCTCAAAGTGCAGCCAAGATTGAGAAGGTGCTTGTAATTGACTATACCAGTATCACCTAAAGAGAAGCAGACACTGGCAAGTTTGTGAGGGTTGTCTTTGTTTCCTGTCTTCTCCATTCCAAGCCCATCTTCGTCCTCTGTGAAATTCACTCCACCTGGATACCTGGGTAGTGTTTCATACCTGGGCCTTTCCCCAAAGAGGTGGGGCATACATTTTTTGTCTGTCCCCCTCACTGAGGGTCAGGTGTTGTTAACTGATAATGTTACTCTTCCATTTGAGTTTTAATAAGCAACTCCAAGTAAAGAATTCAAGCAAAAATGGGTGGCTTCTCCAACAGAGTAATTTTCAGACACCATGACAGGGATTGGAGAAATTAACCTGGGCCTGGAGGGACAAACCCAGAAGGAGGGTGTTCTCCTGTTTGGGACAGTATTGAGGCTGGCCTTTGCCACGAAGTAGGGGTTTGGAAATGGGAAGATTCAGACTCAGAAGAGGGAAGGAATTAACAGGGTCCAGGAGTAAGAGGAGAATGAATGAAGAAAGAAGAAATTCACCAGTCTTCATTTGCTGTGTTGTGCCAGACAGAGTGCTAACCACTTGCACGTGTCCTCCCAATTAAGGAGAACAAGACAGGTGCCTTGTCAGGCAGGCTGCTGGGGGATAGATGGTCACCAGTGCTGAAGGGGAGGGAAAGGTCAAGGAGGCTCCAGTGGCAGCAGCAAGTTCTTTTACTGGTTGTTTAACCCGATTGATTGATTGCTATTATACTGGATCCTCATCCCCCACCTCACGCACATTAGAATAATTTACACCAGTTGTGTTTGGATCAGTAAATAGCTAAGAATTGAGAAAAGAGAAATATACAGTGAACTTCATAAAGAGCTCTAATGGAATCTGCATGTTAAACAGACATTGAACTTTGTAGCAAGAACTGCTTCAAGCCCTTCAACGTCCAAATGAATTCTGATTTCCGCATCATGCCTTTCAGACCTCAGCATGTTTCTGGTGGTTTCTCCCAGTTAATTTTAGCATCGCACCAATGATTTTGCCTGCAAATGACTTGAAGTGGCGTATCTTGGTAATGTGATGGCATAAAAGTGTATTATTTAGGACTAGCTTTAAAAGGAACTAATTTAATCATTTAACGAATGTATTTTTTAAATTTTATTTATTTATTTTTTAACATCTTTATTGGGGTATAATTATTTTACAATGGTGTATTAGTTTCTGCTTTATAACAGAGTGAATCAGTTATACATATGTTCCCATATCTCTTCCCTCTTTGTCTCCCTCCCTCTCCCACCCTCCCTATCCCACCCCTCCAGGCAGCGACATGGACATATGTATACTAACAAACGTAAGGTAGATAGCCAGTGGGAAGCAGCCGCATGGCACAGGGATATCGGCTCGGTTCTTTAACGAATGTGTCTTGATGGCCACCCACGAGTCAGGTGCTATTTTACACAAACTGACTTAGTCAAAGGTGACTAAGAGACTTCTGCCCTCCAGAAGCCTAGAAGACTGAGATGTAAACGAGTAACTGGGGTTCCATGTGAGAGCTGCCTCTGGTGAGATGAGTGCAAACTGTGGAAGTGGCACCATGCAAGAGGTATTTTTAATAGTCAAGGTGGGCCGTGGAGTCTTCATGGTGGAGGAGATACCTGATTTGGGGGAGGGGTGCCTGAGGTAGTGATTTAGGCTAAAAGAAGAGTATTTCTTGTGTAGCAGATCACAAATGGCACATGTCAGGAGTGGAGGGCTGGGGAAAAGGTGACAGTTAAGGTTGGAGAAGAAAGGGGAGCAAAGGCGTCTGGTAGATTGCCCTCCTGTGGGGCCCTGGAGGCGTTTTCAGGAGGGGCGGAGTGTGGAACGGACTGCCTGTTAGAGAACAGCTCTGGAAGCAGCTTAGACCTGAGGCAGGAAACCTGCTGCGGAGTGGCCCATGGCCTCGGCGCCTCCTCTGTTTAGAAAGTTATTTAGTGTGCTTTGCATGGAAGAGTGTGCAGTCATCCTGTGTTTGTTAGTTTGAAGTTATTTTTGATTTATAAACATCTTGGAGGACTCTCCCAATATGAAATCCAGTTCAGGACCTATCCACAAATTCACTGCTTTTCTTGGCTTGAGGTGCTCCATATTTGCCTTTCTCCTCACAGACCCCTTGTAATTCAAGATAAAGGAATGCCAGAGAGTAAAAATGCACAGGCACAGGAGGCATGATTTAAAATGAAAGAATATTAATTGGCTTCACCGGAGTGTATATTTTCATTATGAGAGAAGTGACTGCCTAGATTTTTAAAAATAATTGGTTAGTGACACCTGCAGTATGTATGAGAACTCTAGAAACTTGAGAGCAGAAAGTAAAGGTCAGGGTTACAGGAATAGAGCTACAATGAGCCTTTTGTAGGCATGCTGTTCAACTACAGTGTTCAAAATCGCTAACGGGTGGTTTCAGAGAGGGTCGGAGACTAATGTGCTTGTGCCCAGATTTAAAAAATAATAGAGCAAACTTATCTATAAACCGTGGTTTTAATAAATTCTCTTCACCTTAAGAACAGCTTGCTCTGTGTGTTGTTTGTAAAGGTGTCTTTAGTGACTTTTTGGTCTTAGTTTATGCATCAGAGTAGAAGAATTATGCTTTAGTCTAATTTAGATCCACAAGTCCACGCAATAATATTTAATCATTGCTAGAGAAAGCTAAACCTCCTGGAAATGGATCTGAGTTTGATCCTAGCCCCACAATTATCTGTTAGATGTGGGACAGTGGCCAAGTTACTGAACTCTTTAAGCTTCTGTTTTCTCACCTCTGAAATGGAGGCAAAAATGATAATTATCTCATAGTTGTTTTGAGGATCAATGTGATGATAAAGATGATGATAATGGCTAACATTACTAATCTTTTACCAGATACTGATGTCTGGCAGTGGGCTAGTAGCTTAATATATATATTTTAAAAGTCTTTACAATAAACGTAGGCACTAGGTATGTTTATTACCACCATTTTACAGATAACTTATAGAGTAGCTCACTCAAGGTTAAGAAGGTAGGATATGGTGGGATTTGGATCAGCATCACTAAACTATGGCTCACTGGCCACATCTGTTGCCCCTTCCCACTGCCTGTTTTTGTAAATAAAGTTTTATTAGAACACTTCTACACCCATTCGCTTATGCACTGTCTATGTATGCTTTTGTGCTACCATGACAGAGTTGAGTAGTGGTGACGGAGACCATATGGCCCACAAAGCCTCAAATGTTTCCTGTGTGGCCCTTTACAGAAAAGTTTACCGACCCTTGCATTAGACCTCTGATCTGTCTGACTGCAGAGTGTAAGGTCTAAACCACAAAAACATTTACTATGGTGCTTGGCAGATAGTAAAAACTCACTAAATGAGCAGTGCTTTGTTACTCATCTAACTTAGGGTACAACTATTCACCTCATAAAACTCTTGTTTACAAAATGGAAATAATCATTTAGCCTCCAGCAAGATAAGCCGTTGTGACTATGGAAATGTTGAATTTAACGTTCCTAAAGGTACACATCCTGAGTTGTATGTTAAATTTGCCACTTATTACCATGTGTTATGTAATATAGATGCAAGAATTTCCACTTTCATAGCATTCAAAATACAGTATTCCATTATAAGGAATAATTGTGAACTTTAGTGAATATTCAGGATCACGTTAATTTCATACACCAGAAAATTTCATATGCTTAGGAAGATTATATTTTCTTAAATTTCCAGTGGAAAATACATTAAAATGGAAATGCCACTTGAAAAGTATTATGATCTGTGTTAAAAGTATGTATAAGCTTACAGAAGAAAAAATGCAACAGGATGTTTTTATCCACTTAAATGAGAAGATACATAATCAGCATACCCCCCTTAATAGTCTTACCAACAACCAAGGGAAGAGATTGTTTTCAACTTTACTCAGAACTTTTATTTCCATGTATTTGTCTATTGATTCAGGGAATTCCCTGTCCTCTGCTCAGTAATGACCTTGTATTTGTGTTACTTTGGAGCTTATCGAGTACACTGTGGCAGGACATCAACTTGTGTTAAGGGGATACTCTTGGAATTACCTTTCATTAAGTCCAATGCCATGGCTCTGGGTTGGTGGCCTGGGGGGTGGGTTGCGATTGCTAGATTAGTTATATTGTTTGCTTTCGGAAAAGCTCTTTTTGAATAGAGATGCAACCCATTTCATTCCAGAGCATTTAGAAAATGCATATAAACATAAAGAAAAAAACATAGCATTTGTAATCGCACCACCCATAGACAGCTACCACTAACAATTTGGTGTCTATCCTTATGTATAATTGTGTTTATATGCATGTCATCTTTGATAGTTCTATATCCACATATATAGGTTTTCCTTGTGAATCCATCCACAAGTTGCCTCAGCTGGCAGATATCTGGGGCCAAGTGTTCTAATTTGTCCACAAGCAATTTATTTAAGGGAAGTTGGAAACTAGTCAACTTCCATATAGAAACTACATTCTGCAGAGATTTGCTATCTTGACACAACGTATATTTTTTCCTGTTGCAGTTTTCGTTTCCTTTCTGAACTTTTACTACTTTATTGTGTGGGGAATTTAAATTCTTTTGTTAGAAAAAACAAGAGAACTCTAGCAAGAACTAGTGATAAAATTTTCAGCAGAAAAATCCTTCTCTATCCTCTCAGTATTTTAATCTAGAGAGTCCATCATTGAAAGGTAGAAAGTTAGAGGATGAAGCTAATGGTGAGAAGGGTATAGTGGGCTCGAGAAACGTACAGCTTTTTAAAAAAAATTATTAATCAATTTATTATTTAGTTTGGCTGCGTTGGGTCTTTGTTGCTGGCTTTCTCTAGTTGTGGCGAGCGGGGGCTACTCTTCATAGCAGTGCGTGGGCTTCTCATTGCGGTGGCTTCTCGTTGTGGAGCATGGGCTCTAGGCGCGTGGCCTTCAGTAGTTGCAGCGCATGGGCTCAGTAGTTGTGGTTCGCGGGCTCTAGAGTGCAGGCTCAGTAGTTGTGGCGCACGGGCTTAGTTGCTCCGCGGCATGTGGGATCTTCCTGGATCAGGGGTCTAACCCGTGTCCCCTGCATTGACAGGTGGATTCTTAACCACTGCACCACCAGGGAAGTCCCATACAGCTTTTTTTAGATCAGAATATGTACATGTATGAGAGGTAACCGTTAAGTGATTAGACGGAGTTTTCTGGCTACTTTACAAACTCATTCTCTCACATGCCACATCTGCTACATCAATCCTTAGGTTGCTTAAAAAGAATGCTACTTACTGTGTTCAGCATTGAGATGTTTTCATCTAGCTCTCAAAGCAGAGAGAGGTCTGGTTTCTAGGAGGATTTTGGTTCAATAACCAGAGTGTAAGGAAAGTATACTTGAGTGATTTTCTGTTGGCCAACTTGAGACCTTTGTGATTCACATATTAGTGTGAGGATTCTTTGGAATTGAGCGCTTGATATTTATGTGATTAAATAGACTATCATCGTATCTTATTTAAAACCTAATTTCCCTTCCCTTCCTTCAGCTCATTTATAAAGGCTCCCTGCAATAAATACTAAATGCAGTAGTATTTATATAGAAGATTTTATATATAGGGCCTCACTCTTCGCTTTTTCTCATTAGGTACCAATGACGAGAGGCCTGTTTCTCTCTCTAGCAATTCTTATCACTTGCATTTCAACCAACATAAGCTTCCATAACAGCCTCATTTCCTTGACTATTGCCTGTCAGGGGTGCTCAGAGTGAATCACAGCCAGTTGCATGCCTTGGACTTTAAACCAGAAGAGGTGCATGATCTTTTTGATGATTCTTCTCTTTGCTTCCACTCTCCAACCACACTAACAAAGTTGCTTTAGGAGTGAAATTGAGTTGGCATGGCTCTGTTGGGCACAGCTTCCCATTCCATGTGCTTTAGACACCAGCTGGATCTCCTGATGAAGAATTAACATGTGCAGTGCAGGATTCCCTTGCCATCACAAAGCAGAGCATTCCTAGGAAAGCCTTTGTAAGCCAAAATGATGTAAAGCGAAGAAGCAATTACCTTAGGACCCGTTTTGCTAACAGATGCACAAAATAAATGGAGATGAAGACACATGCTCACAAACACAGTTCAAAGCTATGAGGGTTTGATGCTGAGATGCAGAGCGTAGTTCCTGGGGAAGGAACTTGGTGGTGCCTCTCACTGCTCAGGGTGAGCTTACTGCCTCTGTAACTTCTCACCGCGAAACAAACACTGAAGGCTATTTTCGCTTTTGCCTTTTCCCCGAATGTGAAAGTCCTCTTCCGATTTTTTTCAGTTATTGAAAACAGGTACTAATGTAGCCTTTCATAAAAGCAAAGTGGTGTAAAGCAAATTTTAGAAAAGCGGAGGATACCTGTAATAACAGGGTGGTCTTTGCTCACTTCCAGGGAAGCAGCATGCTTTTCCAGGGACTGCCTAACTGCTTGATGGCTTGCAAGGGGAAAATAAGCAGCAGCTACAGTTCTCATCCCCTGGAGAAATTCACCAGGTGTCCTAAGTCTTGAATTAATATCAGTGAAAGTAGTGGTGGTCATGTCACCATGTTTTTAAAAGGAGAGATTTGGAGACACATCCAGTGGGGATGAAAGTGGAGGCTAGGGGAAATTCTTGAGTTCTTGTAAAACTGACGATCTATAAATTCATCTGATAGCAAGATTGTTTACCCTCTTTTCTGAATGCCGCTTGCCCAAAGCTAGTAACAATTTATATGAGGCTGGTAGGAATGAAGAATGCTGTTTTGTCTTTTTTTTTTTAAATTTATCGCACTTGTGAAATGCCTTGGGGAAGGGGAGACTAAACTAAAATTATGGGCGGGAAGATTTTAAGTAGCATATTTTTAAAAATTTATTATTTTTGGCTGCGTTGGGTCTTTGTTGCTGCGCGCAGGCTTTCTCTAGTTGCGGCAAGCAGGGTCTACTCTTCGTTGCGGTGCGTGGGCTTCTCATTGCAGTGGCTTCTCGTTGCAGAGCACAGGCTCTAGGTGTGTGGGCTTCAGTAGTTGTGGACACAGGCTCAGTAGTTGTGGACACAGGCTCAGTAGTTGTGGCTTGCGGGCTCTAGAGTGCAGGCTCAGTAGTTGAGGCACATGGGACTTAGTTGCTGCATGGCATGTGGGGTCTTCCTGGACCAGGGATCGAATCCGTGTCCCCTGCATTGGCAGGGGGGTATTTTTTTTTTTTTTTTTGCGGTATGCGGGCCTCTCGCTGTTGTGGCCTCTCCCGTTGCAGAGCACAGGCTCCGGACGCGCAGGCTCAGCGGCCGTGGCTCACGGGCCCAACCGCTCCGCGGCATGTGGGATCTTCCCGGACCGGGGCACGAACCCGCGTCTCCTATATCGGCAGGTGGACTCTCAACCACTGCGCCACCAGGGAAGCCCGGCAGGTGGATATCTTAACCACTGCATCACCAGGGAAGTCTAGTTGTGTATTTTTATAAGGATCTAGTGGCAAGTTTGGTTCACTTGCACCACAGATACCTTTATTCGCTCTGTTCAGGAGAAATTGGCAGGACACAAATGACTGCTGTGGTACAGAGTGTCCTCAAAATTTGAGGCTCTGAGACATAGACAATACAGCTGGATTTATTCTGCCATCAAAAGGAAATACCCATTGATGCTGAGGCCTTTCATTGTGAGGCTAAATTGATCCTTCTGCGGACAAGAGAAGTTTTAACTCTTGATAATGAAGTTAGGTTTCAGTTTCACCACTCTTGCTTCTGTGTTGGCTGGTTTTCCATAACTAGTAATACAGATGTGGTAATTGATTAGCTTAAATCAGAAGGAAAGGAAGTAACAGGTTCCAACTGTGGTGTTCTGTGGTTTTTTAGGCATTATGATAATTGACCCAAATAACTTTTTTTTTTTTTTTTTTTTTTTTTTTGCGGTATGCGGGCCTCTCACTGTTGTGGCCTCTCCTGTTGCAGAGCACAGGCTACTGATGTGCAGGCTCAGCGGCCATGGCTCACAGGCCTAGCTGCTCTGCGGCATGTGGCATCTTCCCGGACCAGGGCACGAACCCCTGTCCCCTGCATCAGCAGGCGGGACTCTCAACCACTGTGCCACCAGGGAAGCCCCCCAAATAACCATTTTTGAAGTAAGTAAGTAGTATACTAATTTTGCAGTGAAGAAAATGAAGGCTCAGAGACGGTAGGCCAGTTGCTTGGTTTACACAGCTAATAAAGTTTAATCTGGTGACTATTTATAGCAGAATAATCTGAGTCAGTCTGGCCCAGCAGTTTATCCCCTTTAAACAGAGTGATGTGGCCCTTTGGAGCAGGATGATAGTTTTCCTCAGGAAAACATTCATCCTCTACTGAAGGATAGTCTAATGAAATCTATTGCTGCAAAAGAATAAGACTCTGAGGAACTTAAAGCCTTACGTGTAGAGGAGGGAAGTTTCTTATATTTGAACATTAGTCACTTAAACATTCAGTGTCCTTTGTGTTCCCAGCTGTGTACCCTTGAGTGTGGAGGCAAATTAGGTCTCCCCTTTGGAAACTTCATCTGCTGTTACATTGCAGTTATCACACAGAAATGGATGAATCCAAAACCTTTATATCAAGCCCTACCTCTTTCCAAATTCAAGTTTTATATTTCTAAACTGCTTGATGTCTCTGCTTGTGATCCACTTTATGTCAACCTCTGCATCTAAAGACCAACAAATTTGCAAGCACTTCTTGGTGTTTCGCAATTGATCTCAAAGCAACCCAGTGAACTGTATTTTATCTCCATTTTACATGGAAAAAACCTTAAACCAAGCAAATGAACAAACAAAAAGCCCTCGAGCGGGAGGGGGAGTAAGGTCTCCCCCTTACTCGTCTTATCTCCCATCTCATTCAGTTTTTTTAAAATTAATTAATTAATTTACTTTTGGCTGCGTTGGGTCTTCGTTGCCGCACGTGGGCTTTCTCTAGTTGCGGTGAGCGGGCTTCTCATTGCGGTGCCTTCTCTTGTTGTGGAGCATGGGCTCTAGGCGCACAGGCTTCAGTAGTTGTGGCTCGCGGGCTCTAGAGCGCAGGCTCAGTAGTTGTGGCGCATGGGCTTAGTTGCTCTGTGGCATGTGGGGTCTTCCTGGTCTGGGGCTCGAACCCGTGTTCCTTGCATTGGCAAGCAGATTCTTAACCACTGCACCACCAGGGAAGCCCTCATTCAGTTTTATTAAGCACCTGAGTTTACTGTACACAAAGTACCTTGCAAGACAGTACAAATTTCCTTTCTGGGCTACCTTAAACAGTTATCAGATTAAAGTAATGTTTCTAGCAAATTTCCTTGCTCAAAATCATTGACTGTTCATTCTCACCACATGGTGTCTATAGCTTAGTGTTTAAAACCCACCAGTCTTGCTCTAGTTTGCCTCCCCTTCTTCCCCAAGGTCTTTCTCAACCCAGACTCTCTGCTCCTACCTGTGAAACGTGTCTACTTGTGTTAGGTACAAGACATGCACTATCTCTGTGCCTTGGCTTTATCCACAGTGGTTTCTTTCCTCTCTTAATTCAACACATTAATTGGGTACATTCTATAAATAGGAACTATTGTTTGGGATATGTTGAAGAAGAAAGACCAAAATCTTCGCCCTCCAAGTTTGAGGGCATTAGAGACAGGCAGTAAACAACAAATGTTGAAAACCAAGTAGATCACATAGTCTGTTTGGTGGTCAATGCTATGGAACAAAAATACAGGTTAAGAAGAAATTAGGGGTGTTGAGGTGAAGTTTTTGGTATGGTTTCAAATAGGTGAGGCTCCATTTAAATGTATGACATTTTCCTCCAAGGATGTGAGGGAGTTAAGCATCTGGATAGGCAGGGGAAGATACTCTAGGCAGAGTGAAGGCTTTGCGGCTCAAGCGTTCTTGATGTGTTCAAAGACCACGAGGACAGTGTGGTGGGGTCTGTATGAGCATGGAGGACAGTAGCAGGGGACAGTTCATCGAGGTGATAGGGAGGTCACACATAGGACCCTGGCAGGCCACGTAAGGCTTTTGGCTTTTACTCCACTTAAAATGGGGCCTTGGGAAGATTTTTGAATTGAGGAGTAATGGGACATAATGTAATTTTTAGGATCAGTCTGGCGGCTGGCTGAGCATATGCTTCAGGGGGGATGAGGTTGGAAGAAGGGAGACCAGGTTGGAGACTATGACCATAAGCAAGGTGGTGCATACCAATGGTGGAGAAGTGGAGGTGATGAGAAGACTTAGGATTCTGACCTATTCTGAAGGAAGAGCCAACAGGATTTCCTGATAGAGTGGATTGAGGGGGGATAGAGAAGAGAGGGAAGTCAATATTGAGCCCAAGATTAAATCCTCACGTATCATTTACTCTGTATCACATGTTTGGGGGCACTCAATCATATATATGTAAATATATACCTTTAGGAACTCATACACAGAGTGGCGAGGCATGACATAAACTTCTAAAAGTTAAAGGATAAAAGAGAGAGAGTGTGTGTGTGTGTGTGTGTGTATAATATCTTCTCAATAAAATTGCAAGTTCCTTAGAGATGTTAATTCATTTATTTACTCCACAAATCTTAAGGTGCTTATTAAAGGCCAGTGATTGTCTTACCTCTTCAGTAGTGCTAAAGGCAATTAGAGGCAACTTCAGTGTAGAGGGTAAGTGTACAGGCTCTGATGGAGACTGATGTGTGCAAACCCTGGTTCCACTGTTCTTTGCTGAGTGATCTTGAATAAGTTACATAAGCTCTCTGTCCCCCATTTTTCTCTTCTGAGTAATGATAATAGTCTCTCTCATAGGGTTTATCATGGAGAATAAGTGTACTAATACATGTAACTTAGAACAATGCCTGGTATATACTAAATGCTCAAAAACTGTTTACCATTCCTAAGTAAATGTTCAGGAAAAATTAGTTAAAAGAGGATTAACATTTGGAATGACTTTCCTCCTTTAAACACCTGTATTCAAACCTGCCATGCTGCATGGATAATGTGAATAATAAGGTCTCGTACTAAGCCTTGCTCTCTAGCTGACGGTTAAAAAATAAAATGGGAGAATTGTATTATGATCAGTCTGATTACCTGTCTCTTTTCAGGGGTGGACATGGAGTCTGGTCAACATCCCCTTCTGGGTACATTTGATTGACAGACTGACAGACAGCTTTTAAATACCTAACATAAAAAGATCAGTATTTTCTTATTATTTTTTAGCTTAAAATGTTGAATGTGTATTAAAATGAGAAAAATAATTTTCAGGATAGATATGACTTTCCTAGTACATAAAAGCAAGGAGATCACATCAAGAAGGGAATAATATTTTTTTGTCCAAGTACAGGAAATTACTATTTTCCCCTCCATGTTTATGTTTTGATACCTAATATCTCTTTTTTTCTCCCTCATGTGCTTGTTCATCTTTTCATTTCTCTTATTATCAGCAGCTAATTTGGGCTCCAAATCCATGAAGGAGCAATGCTTTGCTGCTGTGGAATTCATGCAGACATATTTAGTGTCAGGGGTGGTTTGAAGAGCAGCTTAATTCAGCTTTTATTGTACCTGGTACTTCAGCGAGGCACTGAGGTTCTGTTTGAGCTCAGTATTCCTGATCCCACTCTATACATCATAGATGGCAATGCAGACAGTGACTGTCAATGAATAACAGGTAAATATTGAACAGGGAAGCCCTTTCGATTAACTTTGTGGATCATTATTTGAAAGTAGCTTGCATCGGAACAGCTCCATCACTCATGATCATAGCACAAGGCGTAGGGGTCAGAGCATCAACCTGCTGGTTGGAAAGCTGAGGTTGCATTCTTTGTTCTGTACCTGGTCCTGCATTCATGCAGTGGTGGACTAATTACAACTATCCAATGAGCAGAATGGTGACCGTTTAGACCAATAGGTATGCAAGATACTTAAGATGATAAAGCACAAAGAATGCTCAAGAGAGACTGTGCTATGTTGATATAAACATATTAAAGCATATTTATAATAACTTTTTGAAGTATAAAACAGTATGGGTGCTCTTAATTTTTTATCCTGATTCAGAAGTCTTTTTTCTAATATGGAATTTAGACAGTTATGGCAGACTGAAAGTGAATTTTTGGTCTAGTGTGTGCTGGAAATAAGTAATTTCAGCATCTGTCCTCTTTCCTAGATTTTAGTCCATACCACCTAACGGGCACAAATTGCCCTCATGAGACATTTACCCAGAAGGTTGTTACATAATCTCTCTGCTGTTTACTGAGTGATTCTGAGCCAGCCATTGAGCATCATGGTAAATTAATAGTTTATCATCTTTAGAACAACACCATTATCATTATTGAGCTTCCATCAAAGAAGATGCACAGAACTTGGTAAAAAGACATAGGTGGGATTGAACAGAAAAGGACAGTTCTCTGCTCTCAAGAAACTTTTCTAGGTCACCACTTACATAGTCATAATAAAAAGATAAAGAAAAACCATGATTAGATCATTCATGCATCTTGAGGAGAGACCCAATTCAGTGGCCAAATAGGCAGTTCCAGAAAGTTTTCATAAAGTTCACATTTTGGAGTGAATCTTTTAGTTGAGTCTTTCCATCATGTTGAAATACAGAAATGTTCAGAAACGAAGTGCAATAATTAAAATTATTAAAACAACCAATGAAAATCTATCTCCTCATCATTCTAGAGCAATAGTTTAAATGTAGGCATTTTATGATGTTTTAAATGTATAATTACATTTTAAATTCCCTTAATTACATGGATTAATGCCATTGTTACTTGCTGTTAAACATTTATGAACCACAAAAGTGACAAAATTATTTAAAGAATGTTGGATGGAGTCTTAATTTTATGTGTCACTTAAGTGTTAATCTCATGCAGCCAACATAACAGCCAAAAAATTAAAAACAAATTTATTCTGAAAATTATTTGAATAAGAAGTACACTATAAAGTGGTTATGCTAACTAGAACTATAAGCTACATGTTACTGTCACATTTCTGAGGAAGAGATTCTTTATTGGTATCTTTTTAAAAGTGTGTTTCAATTTTGCTTTTAAATGAACAGTGGAAAATATATTAATATTCTTGCTCTTTAACTGTAATGTTCTGGACTAATCGATGGGAACATCCCCACCGTGACACAACCACCCCCCCCCAAAAAAAAAACGAAACCAGGAAAGCATTTAAAAATTCATTTAGAAAACAGTCTCGATTAGATAAGTATTACAAAGTAATGTATTAGAAATCACTGTATTACATTATGAAATTTAGGTAAACCTATAATCATGCAAAATACACAATAAACTGCAAACCTAATATAACAAACGTGAAATTTCTTTACAATAGAAAAACACTGAATACTTTAAAGAGCAGTATGGGCTACTGTACTTGTCTTTTCCCCCAGGGGTCTCAGGATCTAAATTTGAATGAGGTTCCAAGAGAACATGTGTTGGGTGGTCCCATCCACAAAGCTAGAACATAATTTGTCATAAATCTTTGTTTAGAACTGGAACAAGGGGGATAACCTGGGTCAGGCTGGAATTGGCAGAACTGTGTGGAAACGTGCCCACATGGCATGGTATCTAGCAGAGCCAGTACTCCTAGGCCTTTGGTTTTCTTGAAATTACAGGTAGTGAATTCAACATCCAGTCTCTGCCTTTATAGAACAGGAACCTTGGGACACAGTATTCTTTCATGTAGACTTATTTGTGATCCATATTATAATTTGTATTTTAGTCATAAGAAAAATTATAAAAATATAAATATATATAATAAAACATGTAGCATTATTTTAATTTAAAAATTTCCTAATAATTTCCACAACTTAAAAAGAATTTTATGTTTATACCCTCAACAGGAAATAGAATGCACTAGACAAGGATTTTTTAAATGATGGTGACATCATTGCTGGCTTTTAATATTCCATTTTACCCTTACTAGGCAATCTGTTAATGTTTGGGGGGAAATGGAATATGTTGGGGGAAGATATGGTAGTTTTGAAAGTTATTTGGCTCCATTCAGGAACAAACGTTCATTTGTCAAGGAAATATTTATCATCTCTTTGTGGGAAACTGTGGACATTCCTCAGTCTGAAGGAAGTTTCAGGCCATCAGTGGAACACAGAAATAGAATAATTTATTGATTCAATAATTCTTTACTGAATACCTACTAAGTACCAGGCATTGTCCTAGGCCCTAGGTATTCAGTGATAAACAGGACGTCCACAGCTCCTATGGCATGGAGTTTATACTTGATCTAGGAGGGCAGCCAATATGCAAAATCACATATGTAATCTTCCAAAGGTAGTGCTCTATAGTATGAAGGAAATTAAATCAGTACGAGGGGATGGAGTCTGACAAATTATTTTCTTACAAGACAGAGAATGTTAAGTGCCTTAAGAATGGTATCAGTCTCTCAGTTCTCTGCAGGTCCAGGAGAACAAGAGCATTTATGGCTGTGGGGAATTGAGAAACTCTTTTTGGAGAGGCTGAAACTTAAGCTGGTCCTTGTTGGATGAGAATGAACAAGTCATGTTTGTATATGACAGAAGATGGAAATAAGAGTTTCTGTTCAGAATTTACTAGAAATGAGAAGGGGACCTTTATAGGACATTGAAGGAAAAGAGAGGAATTTGGATTTGGCATTTTATGTGGTTTCGATAAACTGAAGGGTTTGGGCTGAGGAATAGTGTAGTATGTGGGATTTTTCTAGCCTCCGTGTTTGCGTGGAGTGGATGAGAAAGAGGCCACCTGACGGGCTGTTATGACAATGAAGAAGTGAGAAGACTATGTAAATTTTCTACTTGGGCAAGCAGTGACTATTTTAAGATTTATTTAAGGGCTACTATGTGAACATGGGTTTGGGTGGATGGACCATGTGATTTCCTGACTCATGAAAGTGGTTTGCAGACCAGAAAGTTTGAGAATCACTGTCCTAGGGCTTCCCTGGTGGCGCAGTGGTTGAGAGTCCGCCTGCCGATGCCGGGGACACGGGTTTGTGCCCCGGTCTGGGAAGATCCCACATGCCGCGGAGCAGCTAGGCCCGTGAGCCATGGCCGCTCAGCCTGCGCATCCGGAGCCTGTGCTCCGCGACGGGAGAGGCCACAACAGTGAGAGGCCCCCGGACCGCGAAAAAAAAAAAAAAAAAAAAAAAAAAGAATCACTGTCCTAGGTCCAGTATGCTGGCTGTGGTTTACGTGATTACCTACATTCTTCAACAGGATTTGATCAGGAAATACTTTAAAAATTAAATATCAATAGAGCACCAAGCAGAACTCATCAGATAACAAACGTTTTTGGGGCATACATAGGCAGCCAAAAATGGTTCCATAGATGAATTACTTATAAAAGAAAGGGCTACTACTTAACCCATATCTCATTATGTAAGAAACAAATACATATTAACATAGGATAGAGATGGATAACATAAACTAATGATCAGCAAATAATGACCTTCAACTCTGTTAGTAAACGTTGCCTGTGAATCAAGGTGCCAATCAAACATAACACATGCACGTTACAGGTGATGGTGCAAGAATGACACATCTTTTTTTTTTTTTTTTTTTGCGGTACG
>NW_006775731.1:1285646-1295781 GCF_000442215.2 Lipotes vexillifer
GCTCCGCAGCATGTGGGATCTTCCCGGACCGGGGCACGAACCCGTGTCCCCTGCATTGGCAGGTGGACTCTCAACCACTGCGCCACCAGGGAAGCCCGACACATCGTTTTTTAAAGATAGATCACTGCATGGGAGCAATGCTGTAGATGTGTTTGCTAATGACAGAACCAGCTTGTGTGATTAGTATTCAGTTTTTGACAACCACCATATTGAAGGGAGGATTTCCATAACATTTTTCTGATCTGTTGACTATGAACTTGAAGATTCACACTCTTATTAAGTTGATTCCTATCTCCATCTAGATAAACAGTAGAGAAGGAAAAATCCCATTTTAATCATAATTTCCTTAGACTTTGTAATTGAAGTGTTGTATTTTATTTTTTGACTCAATATACAGGCCCCCCTTATCCATTGTGTAAGTGAAGGTTTTCACCTCTTTAAATAATAAGGGTATGTTAATTATTGGAGTGCACAAATCCTAGCACTAACCCCACTTTTGCAGGAATTCTGATAGTTTTTGTACACTGGTTTTTGTAGAAATTCTGACTGGACTTTCAAGGTTTAGTGCACTTACTGCTAAAAATGATGTTTGATTTCTAAAAAGCTATCTGGTTTAACAGGATCTTCATAATGTCCTTCTATATTTTCATCAAGTTTAAAGAACATGAGTTTGAGTATCCTGAAAGGGAATCTGACTCTCTTGTTAGCAATATGTTAAGCAACTAAGCTTGCATCATTTAAAAATATTTTTATTCTTCTGTTTGGAGATCAACTTCTTTTTAACTTATAGATATTATTGTACACTTAAAATTCTTCATGACCTTCCTTTCCAAGGTATGTCCTGCACTTGCTATTTTTTCTCTCTTCTTACCTTAGCTCACAAAGCTGATATCACTGTAGTACAACTAATGCTTGCTTCCGTTAGTTGAGCTTCCATGGTCTCCGGTCCACCTGCCACTCTCTGCAGGCTGCTGGAACACATTTCATCACAGCCTCTAGTAGTCACAGAAACAGTTGGAAAACTGCATCCTTTATACTAAATATTGGCCACCAAGCTGGCCAAAGGGGAGAACTTACAACCATAAGTTAACTTCTCTAAAATATTGTTTAGGGAGGCAATGATTTATTGAATGTTAATAAATAACTTTATAATTTAGTAACTCTTATAAACTGTCTTTACAGAGTCCATAAGAATCTGTACTGTGCCTAACTTCTAACATTTTAAGATTTAGCTTTGTATTTTATTAATTGGTGGAATCACATTGAGTTATTTAAAAAATTAACCTTAGACTTCAAATCTTTCACATCTCTATGGGTCTGTTTGTGTATAATAATCAGAGTTGGCCTTTAAAATCCTCAGCTAGTGAAGCAAGCACGCAGTTTTTGGTAATATGCATTTTTACGTTGTCTATAATTGTTTCTCACTAGACTCGAAATAGCATTAATTAAGAGAAAAAGAACGTGGTCTTGTCTTTCTATTGCTACCTCTCCCTCAGCACTCCCCAGAAACCTAAAAACAAGTTGGGTCTTTGTCTTTTGTCATTAGACAATTTCAATGAATAGAGGTTGATAACCAAAAATAAGACTTCACATCCCAAGAAAAAAGTACAGGAGACTTGTAGAGCTGCATAGAGTACTGCATGAGAATCCTGCCTTAGAAAGTGGAGAGCCTTGTACCAAAATGTTCATTGCAGCTCTATTTACAATAGCCCGGAGATGGAAACAACCTAAGTGCCCGCCGTCGGATGAATGGATAAAGAAGATGTGGCACATATATACAATGGAATATTACTCAGCCATAAAAAGAAACGAAATTGAGCTATTTGTAATGAGGTGGATAGATCTAGAGTCTGTCATACGGAGTGAAGTAAGTCAGAAAGAGAAGGACAAATACCGTATGCTAACACATATATATGGAATTTAAGAAAAAAAAATGTTATGAAGAACCTAGGGGTAAAACAGGAATAAAGACAGAGACCTACTGGAGAACAGACTTGAGGATATGGGGAGGGGGAAGGGTGAGGTGTGTTAGGGCGAGAGAGAGACATGGACATATATATACTAACAAACGTAAGGTAGATAGCCAGTGGGAAGCAGCCGCATGGCACAGGGAAACCGGCTCGGTTCTTTGTGGCTGTCTGGAGGGGTGGGATAGGGAGGGTGGGAGGGAGGGAGACAAAGAGGGAAGAGATATGGGAACATATATATATGTATAACTGACTCACTCTGTTATAAAGCAGAAACTAACACACCATTGTAAAGCAATTATACCCCAATAAAGATGTTAAAAAAAAAATGGATTAGAGACAAAAAAAAAAAAAAAAAAAAAAGTGGAGAGCCTTGTGCTGAAAAGCCACTGAGAGCCCTTGAGTGGGAGAATTTTGATTTTCTGTAGATAGCATGTTACCAATTACATCAAGAAGAGTATAGACGTCTTGTTAGTTGATAAGTGGAAGTTGAATCCTTTTCTAGCTTATTTTATAGTATTTGTTCACAATATTTATCTTCCTAAATTGATTCAGCATAATCTTCACCTCAGCTTTCCTTCATTTCTGGAAGACATATAGATAATGTACTTTTATGGAGACTTACATGGCATCGAAAAACTGGTTTTTGCCTTAGCTCAGCAGAGCAGCAAGATTATATTAACTAGAGTTTGGAACATTTGAGTTCCCATAGGGTACAGAGTGTGGCTGATATGACATGACTTGCCTTCAACAGTTGTTTTAACAAGATATCCTTCCTATACGGTATACTGAGCTGAAAGGCATAACTGAGTAATGTTAGCAAGAAACACTGTTGGCAAAATTCTTGACTTTCATCTTTATCTGATTAATCCAAAGCAATGTATTACTTACAAAAAAAGTATTTTCAACTGAATATATATGACATTTATTTTTCAAATGTCTATAACTTTACAAGAACTATTTTTGGTGTGTGATATTTTTATGCTACAAAAGTGTTTCCAAATTCACAGCACAAGCAGAAAGATGTCCGGGGCTTTGGATGTCTGGTATAAAGAGGCCTGACGCTATTCATTCATGTAATAACTACTGAGCATCTCCTAGGTGCCAGGCACTGGGGATGCAACAGTGGATAAAAGGGGCAAACATGTGGGCCCTTATGGTACTTACATTCATGTGGGGATAGCAGACAAGAAGCGAATGGACCAATTGTAGAATACATAAGAAGGAGATAAGTGCTGTAAGGATGACCTGAGCAGGAAACTGGGCTAAGGAGTCCCAGAAATGGGAGTGGGGTTTGCAGTGTTAAATGGGGTGGTCAGAAAAAAAACCTCACTGTGAAGATGACAATTGAACAAAGTTCTGAAGGAGATGTTAGAGCAAGCTCTGTTTATACCCTTACTTCACGATTTGGAAATGTATGAGTCCCGGTCGGCTGACTGTCTTGCTGATGCCCACTCTCTCCAGAGATGCTCTTTCCTGTGCCCTGTATTTAAATTTTCTCTCTGATGCCTTATGTTCTATTTTATATTGTTCTATTTGGGGAGGAAAAATGTATTCTACAGAGCATTGAGCTCATTGGATGAAAGATGCTATGATTTTTTTAAAGAAAGCATAAATCAAGGTTCCCTAAATATTCCAAATGGCACCTTACCGAGAAATTGTTTTTTGTAAACGTTTAAAATGGTAAAAGAAAGCTTTCCACTAAAAATGGTATTTTTACTAATTTACTAATTAACGCTTTTCTTCTGCTTAGCACTTTCAAGACCTGATTTAATTACAGTTTCTAGTACCTTAAATAGTGTTTTAAAGTGAGTCAGTGTTGCTTTGCTCAAAACATTGAAGTAAGTTTTTTGCCCTTTTAGGCATCAGTTAATATGAAATGTCTCATTTATTTTCACTGCCAGAATCCTCATCGGAAATAGAGGTAGTTCGGTTACTTGGACGATGGAACCGTGACTAATCAGGGAAATGTTAGATGTACATTTGCTTCACAATCCCAAGGATAGGGTTAATTGAGCATTTTTTCCTTAGTAATATGCACGTAGTTCTGATTTGGCTCTGGGCTTGGAAATAAAATGTGAGAAGCACCAATTCTCCCGTTTATTCTGAGTTTGGAGACTGCATTTGAGTTGGCTCTCAAAATATTGAGAGAATTCCTCCTCTGGAGAGGTTCCTGCATTGCTATCTCTGGTAATCAATCAATTGAGAATCATTTGGTAAACTGCACACTAGCGTGTTCTACCAAAAAATAAAGCCATGTGAACCGCAGATTTTCAAAAACAATAAAAATTATATATGAATTAAGAAATAGCAAAATACTTAAGAGTTTTATCAGAATTTTTCTCTTTGAATGAAAAAGCCTTAGAATAACCTAATTGTTGTAATATTAAGTTGATTTGTATTTAAGGTGGGGTAGAAGAAATTCCTGGAGAGCAAACTGTTATTTCCCAGCATTGTTTCTTTCCTGGTAGAAGTCACATAGAAATAGGGAGAAAGAAGATGATGCAAATGTGCAATGTCGCATTTATGTTTCTTAAATCAGTAAAATTTGGAGAAATTAAATTATTTAGAATAAGGATTTCTCTTACAGAGCTAATTAGATTTAATATCAGAAAATAACTGGGAATTGCTTAAACTCATATTTCTAACAAGTTGTGTGAGGCCTCTGGAATTTACATTCCTAAATGGAAACGTGTAACTGCTATTTTACTGGTAATACCTGCCTTCTCTGTGACTCTCAACTCGTTTTCTGTGCTAGTGATTGTGTATGTACATTCAGACACACAGTAGTTGGAGATGGTTTAGATTGCTTTCTTCTGTACCCATTGTGGGGTTATTGGCAGCACTGTTTCTTCACTGAAGGGAGAGATAGTTATTTATACAAAAAATACTTTCCTTTGATTACAGTGTTTTTCTCCAAAGTAGAACTCTCTCTCATGTATACCTCACGTATACATATAGTTTCAAGGTTCCTTGTAATTGTGCTTTTTCTTGGACTGAATTTTTCTTATGTGCACAGCCCTTTTGGGCAATAAGATTTATAAAATTTAAGAAACATTTCTTATCCAACAGGAGTTACATATAATGTTGCCGGGGAGACAAGGTATGGGATCATCATTTTTTAACTGGTTCAACCTGATGATTTTGCAGAGGAATAAAGAAAGAGTCAAATATACTGGGAATCACAGATAGCTGAGAAATAAGTGGTAGCAAGGAGGGGAATGGATATGCAATTTATGCAATTAAGTGTTACAATGAGCATTGCCAACAGACCAGTGAAGTTCAGAGAACTGTGAAAGTTGGAGAAAGTCTTTATAAGAGAAAATGAAAGTCAGTTCACCGCAGAGGCTTTGGGGGATGGGTAAACATTTGAGATGAGAGAACATCAAGAACAAACATTTTGAGGCAAAACTGAGCAGAGCCTGGTTACATTCTAACTTGGACAGGAGGAAGCCATGGGGGGGTTGTTGCATGAGAAATGAGTGCCATCACAGTGTCAGAGAGAAGAACTGGCAGGTAGGGAGCCCATCCTGAGGCTGTTGAGATCTTTGAAAGCTTGCTTCTTCTGTTTACACTTTACTCTGGTTCTTTGTTAAGAGCTGCTTAATGAAGGAAATGTCATGCTTTTTTTTTCGCCTCCTTTGGCTCTTTGAATACTGTTTCCCAAAGTGTGTTTCATGGCTGTTAATAGGTGTTTGAAAAACGGGTGGTAGTTTGGTAGACACTGGGTTAAACAAGCTAAGGGAAGCTTCCTTACCAGTATTGTACATTGCTAATGAGCTCAGGCACATTGTGACATTACTGGAGGGGAACTGTGACAGATAGCTTTCCCCCAAATACATTTGTCCTATAGAACTCTTCATTCTAAAGCATTATGGGCCTAGAGTCCCTTGGAGCACCTTTATAAAGTGACAGATGAGAAGTCACTGCTATCATTTTTGAAATTTTAAAATAAAACCACAAATCAGTGCAGGCCTATAGAACTGAAATATCTACCAAGTTTAAGAGTGAGGAAAAGAGGCCAACGCTTCTCTGCTTATTCTCCAGTAGTCAAGCGTCTGTGAGCCCATCATCTACAAAACAGGAGGAGCTGTTCCAGCTCTCATTTAAACTTGCCTCCTTGCCTTGCTTAGGAATGGTTCCCACATACTGCAGAGAGTTTATTTTGTGTAAATAGAGACTTTTCCTACTTCACCAAGTGAGAAGGAATCATCATTAGGTCTTTTTCTCCCAGCCTTGCAGCCCATTTGCACAGCTTCCATATGCTGAAGACGATTTCCCCCAACTTTCAAATACCCTGGTTTAATCCTTCTGTGACTGTCGTTTAAACTGGATTGAGAATTGCTGCTGTCCAGAACTGACTGAACTTCTGATTCAACCCACCTCTCTCTCCCCACCTTTATTCACCAGAACTTACAGCACTTGTCCAGTCTCATGGCCCAGAGGAAACACCTCTTCACAGCTCTGGGTGGTCATGAATCAATTTCTATTGAACCACTTTTGTATGACAATCTTTGGGGCACACTTGTGTATTTTGGGTTATTTTGGTGCTAGCAAAATGGAGTGCTATGGAGGGCAAACTTACATTGTTATCTTAGGCTGATTTACAGGACTTTTTCCAGGAAGGCCGAACTTGCCATGATTTCTCTTTAAAACTTTATTAAAAGATCAATTGTCCCCAATGAGTAGTCATGCCAGTGAGAAGTAACCACTGTTACAGCATCCATGGAAAGGAGAATTGTGTTATAAATACAGTTGGTACTGTGAATAGTGTTGACTGACTGGTTTGTGGATGGCTCAAGAGAATCGAGGTTGGGCCAATGAAAATTGGGATATAAGCCTGATTGAAAATTTTAAAATGCTTGGATCTCATTGTGTTCTTTGAGATAATCACATTGAAGGGAAAATTTTGATCTATAAGCCATAGAGACATGGAAAGTCTAGTTAAAAGATGGGGTGGCATAGCAGAGGAAAGGCACAGAAGACTGGGGTTAGTTTAAAAAAAGAGAAAGAGCTAATGTGACTTGGGAAGGCCCTTTAGACTTTATTTTTGAAAATTTATGTTTTCTGTAGACTTTTTGACAGTTTGACTTGAGAGAATTTTCCAGACCCTGTCCAGTTTGCTCTTTTTGTACTCGTTTCATTGTAGTATATTCCCCCACTTGTGTTTCATTCTGTTGACTTGATGTTTCCCTTGTAAGTTTCATGTTGTAAAGTTTAAAAGACTGGAATCAATTGTATTTATCAAAATTTCAGAACTCAGCACTAGACCTCAAACAAGCAGTTGCTTAAATATTCTTAGGATAGTCAGTGTAAAGCGGTGGTTAGAAATACAGCTTTGGGCCTGACCTACGTTTCAAATCTCAGCTCTGCTCCTCTTGCCTTTCTGACTTCGGGCTGTTGCTGAGTCTTTCTTAGCCTTTTTTCTCTTTGGTATTATCCAAATAATAATGCCTACCTTATGGACAGTTGTGAAGTTTAAATGCCCTGTTGTATGCTAAGTTTTTAAACATTTAGCACAATATATGACATTTAATACTCTGTAAACTGTAGCTGTTATTATTCAAAGTAACTTTGCCCTCAGTTATCTATGGCAGAGAAAAATATGAATCCTTGATGCAATGATGTAAAGGTAGAGATAATAAAATATGGCCATTAGAGTCAAGTGTCCAATTCACTGAAGATCCAAATGGACCTTACCAGAAGTAGTAGCTATACTAGCAAATGAGAAAGTCACAGTCCAGATAAGGAGAGAGTTGTGTTCTTGAACCGTGGGGATGATGGGAATCTCCAGTTCATAATTCTCTCTCTCCCCATTAGGCTTAACATGTCATAAGTTTATTTCCATTTAGGATTGTTGCTTCAGAAGGAGGGGGTGATGGAGCTCTCTCTTTTACTTCCAGAGGAAATAGTGTAGAAAGAGGGTGTGTAAAATAGAGGAGTTTAAAAGCTCTATTCTATACTTTCCTTCAAAATCTTAACACTTTTTATCTATATCAATACTAGTCATCCTTTCATTGAGAATTACTGTGTCTGGGACTTAGGAGCCTCTCAAAGATTTGAAGGATCTCCAGTCAATGTATTCCTGAGCACAGAATCCCATTGGGTTCCTCAGTGTGAAGAGGCACTATAGAGGCCCCAGGGGTTGCGAGTAAACATGTTAATTACTCTCTATCTCATCTCTTTACCTGCAGCAATTGAGCAGGGAATCCATACTCTTCTAGAAGACCATTAAGTCTTAAGAACTGGGGTTAATACTGTCATTCCCTTGAGGTGATGTAGTCATATCATCAAAAACAAACAAACAAAAGGTTTTATTTCCAACTTTTAGACTATGAATTGAATTGACCTTAACTAGATTTAATGCCGTCAATCTCACCCTCAGTTTTGATTAAATACTATCAGTAATAATGTTTAGTTAAAAGAAGTCATAGTGTACATAGCTGAGATAATCTCAGAACTTTATCTATGCTTTGATCTGTATTAAGTACAGACTGTGGGGGCAGTCATGTAAATTTCCTGGTTTAATGAGGCTTTCCCTGACGTCAGTCCAAAGGAAGGCTTTGGAGTGGGTGTGCCATTTTCCCCCAACAGTTCATTGATGGCTAGTTAAATCTAATGCGAAAAGACCTTAGTTTAGGAATGGGTTATATTCTATGAGTTAGGAAATTAGTGGTTTCGAATCCTAAAAGAATTTTACTCCTCAAACAGTGTTACAGGTGGAAGGTAGGCTAAGCTATAATAAAATAATAATAATAAAACATTCCTTGACTCTCCCTACCCTGAGTCTCTTGGTAAGCAAGTCCTGAGAACTTCTGTGCAAGCCTTGGAATATGCAAGAAGGGAGGTGGGCAGGAAAGAGGGGAGACCCTTGAGATTACTTTGAGTGTAGAGAGGGAATAGCCAGTTCTGTGGCGATGAAGTTGATGATGAAAGTGAAGAATGGAAACCAGCTGCCCTAAAAGGAGATAACATCTATGAACTGTAGTACTGGAGAGCATATGTTGGTTCCTTGGGAAATCCGTACCAGTACAGTGATGGGAAAGCAATACAGTGATCTTAATAGTAATGGCTTTGGCATAAGATATGAAAAATATTTGACACCAGGTTATTTCAGTGGTAGTGAAGCTAAAGTTTGCCTTCATCCAGAAGGGGCTTGTAGTTCTGGACTTCATTCTCCCGCAACTTAGCATAAGAAAAGTGCAGAGCACGCATACTATATATGAAAATTATCCTGTGCTGCCTTCTCCCTTACCTGCTTCTTTGGTACCAAGTCCTATGAGATTTGTCTATTCCAAGATAATTCTTGTATTCTAGTTCTTCTCAGTGATCAGGAAGGAGGGTGAGAAAACATTGTTTCAAACGGAGACAAATCCTATACAGACAGGAGGGCTTTCCAGTTACTAAAATTATTTCCTTCTTCGCTTGCAGTCCACTTAACCTGTTAGGATGAAAATGAAATATCTGAAATGTATTACCCTGGAAGAGGCTATGAGGAGGAGAAAAAGGAGTAACTCTTTATTCACAATCAGCTAATTAATCTGTAAAGCCACCTCACCTCCTACGGTATGATAGTCTCCTGCGAAAGAGAAGGATTCATTGGTCATTCTAATGAAACTCACTGAAATGCTTGATCTTCCCCATTTGCATGGGAAAATCTATTCTTCCTTCCTATGGAATAATTCATCCATAGTGACCCCAGTTGGCTAGTCATGTGATTAAACCAAGAGGTTTGTGGATCTTCAATGCAAGCAGAGTCCCTTTTTTTCTAGCAGATTTATGCCACAGAAATCGAACTATTAAAATATTAAGTATGCAGTTTTTCTTGTGAAAAGACAGTTTATGTTGATATTGTTTCATTTTTTAATATAGTAAGATACAGCAACCAACACTAGTATGTGAGCAGACATTTTGAACTGAATTCATTATCTTTTATTTTAGATTTATGCTGAAGTATTATTATGATTGAAAGTATTATAGTTACTTTCACATGAGCTAAAACTCAGCTGTAACAATTCATTGACTAAATATTATGATGGTAGTCAACTTTCAGTTGGAAGTGTTAATTATTCACCTCATAATGCACTCATAAAAAAGATTTACCAACAGTCTCCCAGGAGTAGAAAGCATATTGTC
Source organism: Lipotes vexillifer (assembly GCF_000442215.2). Taxonomy (NCBI): domain Eukaryota; kingdom Metazoa; phylum Chordata; class Mammalia; order Artiodactyla; family Lipotidae; genus Lipotes; species Lipotes vexillifer. Next base: position 1,295,750 of record NW_006775731.1, read on the forward strand.
TCTTGACATATTTTATAAACATGCTTTCCCTA
>NW_006775731.1:1295791-1301609 GCF_000442215.2 Lipotes vexillifer
TACACTTTCTCTTCTGTGACACTCAGAAAGGCTGAAGATACTCACACAGGATTGAACGTGTCATTACTTGTGAAAAAATGATGTATAGTTTTCTTCAACTTAATGGTCATTGGAGGCTTTATTTAATTGACTTTATGTGTTAAAGAAGTCTTGATTAAGCAATTACAAATATCTTCGTGTGTTAATGTATGATAACATACATGCTATGTTTTGATCAATTTCTTTACATTCCTCTAATAATTTAAAACTTAAGTAAAAAAGGTTTTTCTCAGATTTTGTGTAAGATTTTTTTTTTTAGGATAGTAGTATTAACATGGGAAAAAACACGTTCTGGATTTCTAATATTTTGGATACTATTCTGGACTCTTCTAATTCAGAGATGAGGCCCAGACCTCAATTTGAGTTTTCTCACAATAGTCAGACTGCAGTCAGGTCAGGTACATGCTAGGGACACAGCTAAGTATTTTCAATTTCGGTTTTAAAATCTCCATTGCACTATGCCACCTTTTCCTTTTCTTAACTCCAAAACTTATCATTATTTTTGTGGGGTTTCATTATTTAGTTGCTGCTTCCCAGTTATTCAGTGTATCCTTCTAAATCTATCTTCTTTCATTTGTTATTATCAGACAGTAATTGTAATGATCCCTCTTAATTTTTTCATGCATTGTTGTCTCATTTACTTTCTTCTGAGATTCCTAATGTTGGAAGTTATTTCTTCTAGATTGATAATGGGTGGGATGGGGGAAGGGTGGGAGGGAGGTCCAAGAGGGAGGGGATACATGCATACGTATAGCTGATTCACTTCATTGTACAGCAGAAACTATGTACAGCAGAAACTAACACAACATTGTAAAGCAATTATATTCCAATAAAAAAAATTCCTAATGATGTTTTAAAATATACTACCTGATGAAAAGTTTTTATTTTTTGCTTGTTTGTCTTTTTACTCTACTCAACTGGTCCAATTTACTTTTCTTCCTTTTATTTTCTAACTTTTAACTATATCTTTCCTTTTGATTACAACTCATATCCTGTTGTGTCTGAAATCCTCTGCTTTTCCATGTGGTCTACATACCTGTCTTTGTTTTCCTCCCTCCTTTTCTTTCATTAATAATTACTATTCATGTTTGTTTGCTAATTTTTTTTTCTGGGTTTTTGGCATAACTACCTTCCTTTTATGTGTCAGTTAAATTTGTGATTCCATATTGCTTTGTTTTGGACTCTGTGCCTATTTTCTCCAGTTACAATGCAACCATGTTGTTTCTCTGGATGTCCAAATGACAGCAACCAGTCTCACTATTAAAGCAGAGGCTTCCTTTATCATTCTGTAGGATATGGTGATTTCTAGGCCATTGGATCTTTCTGGGGCTAGACCATCTCACAAGCACAGGGTAATAGGGTCTAGTTTACTTTCCCTAGGACCAATACATAAACAGCTTTTGGTTATTCCTGATGACTGATGTTACCCTGTTGTTCTGTCACTGTGATGGGTTCTAATGATCAGGGTTTGGGAATTCCTATGGAGACCCATTGTCTCAAAAAAGTTAATATACTTAGGATCTTTGTTACTGAGGTAGGCTTTCACCAAGTGAGGATTTCAGTTATAAAGAAAGAAGTGGCAGAAATTAATAGATCAGTAATATAAGACAAAGAACAGAGGCAAATAAATGATGGCAAGCCTAATCTCTTAAAATCTGAAATGTATATTTATAAATCCTTTTGCCACTTTGTACCGAGTATCCTTTATTCTGATCTAAAATGAATTCCAATATTTGACCTTGGAAGATTTCTTGTCATTTTGTTCCAGCCCTTTTTAATGAAATACAACCTTACCTTTCTTCTCCTTTCCTACCATATAACCTTTCCTATTAGTGTGGCCTGGTGAATATAGACATTCACCTGAGGTTTTTCTAAGAGTTAGAGAAGTTGCAGAGGAGGTTTGTCACTTTTTAAAATTTGCTAATCTCCCACGCATTGCACAAGATTCTAGCATTACCCGAAAACAGAGCCCAAGGCATGGGGCCGGGGCTGCAATTTGAGCTGTCTCACAATAGTCATACTTCAGTTAGGGCTAGGTCCATGCTAGGGACAAAGCCAAGTATTTTCAATTTCAATAAAAGAGGCAAAAACATTAAACATGGCATGGGAATCTAGATAAAATGGTTATTACATATAATCCCCTAACATAAAAATATATTTTAATATATAAAATATTTTAAATATATGAAGTATACATTAATAAATATTAGAGAGTTCATGCCCAGTATTTCTCCCAGACTAAATTAAGCCACACTTAGTATATGGTGTTAATTTGATAGAGAATGTTTGTTTTCTGATACTGTATTAAAAATTAGGGAACAAAAAAGCTAATGACTTCTGTGCAGATGATCACTTTAACTCTAGAAGGTAATAAGTACCTCACCTTATTGCAATGCAATTTTTTTAATAGATTTTTGTTTATCCAGATGATTAATTGAAAATCCATTCATATTTGGTTGACCGTTTTAAAGTAATAGAAATAATAAATTTCTGATTAAAATTGTCAGAAGTAATTTTCGTAGGACAGGTTTAGAGGAAAGCAGGAGTATATTGTTAATACTCATAGTGGTTGGGGGAACAATTTAATGTTAGGCAAGTATTGAACCCTTGTACACACATAAATATACCCTTCAAGCAAAGAGGTAAGAGCATCTCATTGAAAAGAGTAAAGTTCTAGAAGTTTAAACTGTGTCATTCTAATGAAAGCTTAGGATATCAACACAGATCAGTTTTCCTGGCAATAAGAGTACATTTTAATAGATCCCTAATGTACTTACAGTGCAAAATAAGGAATGTGTTTATATTGTCTTCATACTTGAATGGAGCTCACGATGTCCTTAGTAGGTACCTTACCCCCTGGGGCCCACTGTGTTTAACAGCAGTGAGCATCTCCACAATTTAGGGTGGTTTAGAATGTGGCTAACAATTAAAAAAAAAAAAAAAAAAAAAGGGTCTGAGCTGGAGATGAGCAATACAGTTTACCAAATGCCCCGTAGCTTATAAGTCAGCCTCCATTAAAATCACACTTTTGAGGAAAAACGTCCATTTATTTTTATTTCTTGATACCATCAACTACGTGGACAATACATAATTATTAGAAAGTGAAAATTAAATGAGATGCATTCAATTTTCAAACTACTCACTTTATGATCTTTAAACTTTTTTCTGTTTTATATATGATAAATCAATATTTTAACAGTGAAGAGTTTCAATGTAAAATCCCTGATCTTCCCTCTGTATTAATGGCCACACATTTTTATTTTTTTTATTTTTCTTTTACATCTTTATTGGAGTATAATTGCTTTACAATGGTGTTAGTTTCTGCTTTATAACAAAGTGAATCAGTTATACATATACATATGTTCCCATATCTCTTCCCTCTTGCGTCTCCCTCCCTCCCACCCTCCCTATCCCACCCCTCCAGGCGGTCACAAAGCACCAAGCTGATCTCCCTGTGCTATGCGGCTGCTTCCCGCTAGCTATCTACCTTACGTGTGGTAGTGTATATATGTCCATGCCACTCTCTCACTTTGTCACAGCTTACCCTTCCCCCTCCCCATATCCTCAAGATCATTCTCTAGTAGGTCTGTGTCTTTATTCCCATCTTACCCCTAGGTTCTTCATGACATTCTTCTTTTTCTTAGATTCCATATATATGTGTTAGCATATGGTATTTGTCTTTCTCTTTCTGACTTACTTCACTGTGTTTGACAGACTCTAGGTCCATCCACCTCATTACAAATAGCTCAATTTCGTTTCTTTTTATGGCTGAGTAATATTCCGTTGTATATATGTGCCACATCTTCTCTATCCATTCATCCAATGATGGACACTTAGGTTGTTTCCATCTGCTGGCTGTTGTAAATAGAGCTGCAATGAACATTTTGGTACATGACTCTTTTTGAATTATGGTTTTCTCAGGGTATATGCCCAGTAGTGGGATTGCTGGGTCATATGGTAGTTCTATTTGTAGGTTTTTAAGGAACCTCCATACTGTTCTCCATAGTGGCTGTACCAAATCACATTCCCACCAACAGTGCAAGAGTGTTCCCTTTTCCCCAAACCCTCTCCAGCATTTATTGTTTCTAGATTTTTTGATGATGGCCATTCTGACTGGTATGAGGTGATATTTCATTGTAGTTTTGATTTACATTTCTCTAATGATTAATGATGTTGAGCATTCTTTCATGTGTTTGTTGGCAATCTGTATATCTTCTTTGGAGAAATGTCTATTTAGGTCTTCTGCCCATTTTTGGATTGGGTTGTTTGTTTTTTTGTTATTGAGCTGCATGAGCTGCCTGTAAATTTTGGAGATTAATCCTTTGTCAGTTGCTTCATTTGCAAATATTTTCTCCCATTCTGAGGGTTGTCTTTTGGTCTTGTTTATGGTTTCCTTTGCTGTGCAAAAGCTTTGAAGTTTCATTAGGTCCCATTTGTTTGTTTTTATGTCCATTTCTCTAGGAGGTGGGTCAAAAAGGATCTTGCTGTGATTTATGTCATAGAGGGTTCTGCCTATGTTTTCCTCTAAGACTTTTATAGTGTCTGGCCTTACATTTAGATCTTTAATCTTTGAGTTTATTTTTGTGTATGGTGTTAGGGAGTGTTCTAATCTCATACTTTTACATGTAGCTGTCCAGTTTTCCCAGCACCACTTACTGAAGAGGCTGTCCTTTCTCCACTGTACATTCCTGCCTCCTTTATCAAAGATAAGATGACCATATGTGAGTGGGTTTATCTCTGTGGCCACACATTTTATCTTGCTCAATTGTGTGATGAAGGAAGATTAACAGATATAATTACTAGCTTCAAATGAAATTAGCAATGTACAAATTCACTGGAGCCACTATTACATATTCAGAAACCTCTGAATCTGATTTTTGCTTTAAATTTTGTTTTTTCCCATGTTAGAACATATGTATCGGGTTTTTTTTTTTGTCATGCAGTTGATGCTTTTCTGAAAGGTTTTAATGGATATGATTTTTAGAATATGCAGTTACACAGATATTATAAAATAGTGCATATATAGAATTGTGGAATTACCATTTTATTTCAAGCTGGCAGAAAATTAGTTAATGTAAGTGTTGGGACATTAAACAAGTGACAGAGCTCTAGATGACCATCAAACTGACATTTAAAATATTACTAGTCTGACTTTACAGTCTTTGAGTTGTAAATCTCTAAAGTTGGAGGCTGTGCAGTGTGTTTCATACCTTTCAGTCATTGAAAGGTAGGAGTGCAGTGTGTGTGTGTGGTCTGAGTTTTTGTGGATGTGATCTGAATTTAATCTGGGGAAATTAATTCCCTAAGCTGCTGGCAGGCAGCATGTACTTGTTAATTATTCAGGTGGATGACAAATGCAGAGCAGAGGTTCTCGCAAAGACAAAGTTTGTATGATGCATGTTTAGTAACTGATAGGCCTGACATTCCGTGGTGTCTTATTCAGTGCTAATCCTAATAAGCTGCCTAGTGAGATGAACGCCTTTCTCCTATGCTCTGCAGAAAAAACAGAGATCTGAAAGAACTTCATTATGGCAATAAGTCCTGTGCTTCGTGGTTTTCTTGGTGAAAAGGTATCTTGTCCAGATGAATAACAGCTGGTGTGATATTGAGCCTTAAAGGAAATAAAGCTTTACGCTAAGGCATGGCCATTGTCTCTTTTCTGTTATGAAGGTGATTCCAGCTTAATTTTGTGAATCTAGTGTACATAAAGTATAGATCTTCAAATTAAATCAGTAGTATACCACAGGCAGTGCTATAGTTCTGAGTTTCAGGTTGTAGG
>NW_006775731.1:1301619-1319038 GCF_000442215.2 Lipotes vexillifer
TAGGGAAACATTCCCTTTCCCCCTCCTAATCTAATACGGTTAGGTTTCAGAAGCTTTCATACATCCCTGTGCCAATATGTTTTATCAGGATGGGAAGATTTCCCACGGGAATCTTGGTGTTATCTTTTTAAAACTTCTAGACCTATCTAGAAACTGCCCTCTTTCTGCCATTGCTAAATAAACTATGCAAAGAATTGATTAGGCCAGCTAGAAAGTACTGTTTGGCCAATTCTTAGATATTAGTTGTCATGACTATATTTAACTCTGCTAGTTTATCTTCCCTCTTCTTAAATGTTCAGGCTTGATTGATGTAACACCCAAATCATAATTTAGCTAAGCCAATTCAGTTTCAGAAAATTGAAGCTAGTTTTTGGATGCTAAAGGTGAGAATTGTGAATGGGTTTAGTACTGAACCATGAATCAAGAGCCCAGGCTTCTAGCTCAGGTCTTATGGTTAGTCAAAGCTGTGACCTATGCATGTGACTAAGTCTTTCCTCATATGGGAAATGATACAGTTGAACTAAACATGTAATCTACATTTCTATGATTAAATTATTTTACTTTTGGTTTTGTTTTGTGTGGTTTTTTGTTTTTGTTTTTTTTGCATTGTAAACCCATACCCATAGTCTGGCACTCTTTTTTTTTCATTTAAAAAAATTTATTGGAGGAAAACAAACTCACAGTAATTGTCATTTTGCAGGTACCACTTTAAGTGAATAATACTTGAGAAAATTTGATTTTTCTTAAAATACATTCAACTCTGACCTTAATAGAAAATGTATTTTTCAAAACTAGTTTAAACATTCATACCAGTGATTTTTTTTAGAGTATTTTTATAAAACTGTGTGCAAATATTAATGATCTTTTAAAAGGAACTTCTGTGTTTAATCAGCATGTATCATTCTTTCAATTTTGTAATTTTTATCTTGCATATCAAGTCCTTTTTGTTTAGGAGCAAACTATTTCAAAAACTTATTTATTTTTTTGCCCTTATACAAAATGACACACTCTTTAAATAAGCAGTTTATAAGGTTAAGAACTCTCTCCATTGCTGCAAGTATGCATGGAAGGCAGAAGGCTCTCAGCCACCTTCCACGAGGGTCATGCATGACCATGGAAGTCTTCCCAGCAGCTCCTCTAAGCTTAGCTTCTCAGCTTGTTCTCTTAGCATTTGACTGTTTGATTCACGTCTGAAGAATATTTTAAATGTCACTTTGATGGTCATCTGGAACTCTGCTGTCACTTGTTTAATGTCCCAAAACTTCTTTTAACTACTTTCTTCCAGCTTGGCATAAAAATGGTAATGCTTGTATATAACCAACACCTTAATCAAGAAATAAAACATTACCAGCACCTGAAAGACATGCTCATGTCCCTTTCAAGTCATTTTCCTTTTCTACTCCAAGAGTAATTCTGTCTCCTAACACCATAGATGAGTTTTTGCTCTTCTTGAACTTCAGGTAAATGGAATCATGTAGTGTGTATTCCTTTATATTTGACTTCTTTTGCTCAGCATTGTGAAATTTAGCAGTAGGCTTATGTATCACTGTCGTTTGTTCATTCTTATTGCTGTACAGTGTTTCCTTTTGAGAATGTACTACAGTTTGTTTATTTTAGTGTTGGAGAGCATCTGAATTATTACTAATGTAGATATGAACATTGTCATACATGTCTTTGTGGTAACATGTGTACTTATCTCTTGTGTATATCTAGACGCCTACTTGCTCAGTAATAGGGTATGTATATGCATATCTTTTGTAAATATTGTCAATTTTCCAAAGTGATTATACCAGGGTATACTCCTTTAAGCAATATATGAGAATTCCAATGGCTCTGTATCTTTGCCAACACTTTTTTTCTGTCTTATATTTTTAGCCATTCTGGTGGATATATGTGATATTGTGGTTTTAGTTTGTAATTTCCTGATGACCAGTGAAGTTGAACACATTTTTGGATGTTCAGTGGCTATTTAGTATCAGCTTTTGTGAAGTGCCTATTCAAGTGTTTTGCCCAATTATTTTTTCTGTTGGGTTATTTATCTGCCTTAAGAAATTAATTTGTGGGAGTTCTTTATATATTTTAGATATAAATCTCTTTGCTGGATACAAATATCACCTCTCCCTCTGAATATTTCCTTTTCACTCTTTAAATTGTATACAGATGAATAGAAATTCTTAACTTGAATATAGTGCAATTAATATTTTTCCTACTTAGAAATACTTGTGTTCTATTTAAGAAGTCTTTGCCTACTTCAACATCATGGAGATGTTGACATGTATTTTTTAAAAAACCTTTGAGCTCTCAAACTCTCTGGAATTAATTTTTGTATGTGGCATGAGGTTGGGGCCCATATGGGTATCTAAATAATCCAGCACCATTTATTTAACTGGCATTATCTTCTCCCTCTCCCAGCGGTATTGCCTTTATCATAAATTAGGTTACCAGATGTGTGGGCCCAATATCAGTTTTAATTTCGGTATTTTATAGACTAGTTTTTCACATTTAATATGGGATTACAGAGAGTCCAGTTATAAATGGTAGGCATTTGACGGCTCCAGAGATGATGATAATGATGACAGTGACAATGGTGAATTCTATATATTGACTACCTACTCTGTGCTAGTGCTGTACCAGACACTTTAAGAAACTGAGACTCAGAAGTCACAGAGCTCATAAGTGGGCAAATGTAGATTCCAGCCAAGGTCGAATTTCAAGCTCTATTTGGCTATTTACTTCTTAAAACAAGAAGCAAGAAAATGAAACTAGTTACATCAGAATAGATTTTTCATATTTTACCTAACTTGGTAAACGCAGGTTAAGACTCTCAAGTGAGACCGATTTGGAAATAAAATCAGTGAAGCTGTGTAAGTTTGTAGTGGTCTCTCCTTTCCCTCAAGAGTGACGGAACATGAAAACTGGCATTAACTGAAGTTTTATCTCATTCTTCAAATTGTCTGAGACTGAAACCAGTTGTGCAGTTTGTGTGCTGCACAAAGATGCCCAGTCTAGGGGGCTGTTGAGAACTGAGAGTTGGTCCATGTTCCAGGAGCCAAGCCCACGCTCAGGACGCTAAGTCTGTCACAGGAAGAACCTTGGGAGTTTTTTCCAATGTACACAAAAGCCCTGGTACACAGTGTCAGGTCCAGCTCAGCTCAGATCCTGAAGTTCTATCTGGGACAATGGCGGTTTCCCTATGGGAGGCCCTGGACAGTTTACTTACATGTGAGCTTGTAGCATGTGCTGCTGGCAGGTGAGCAAGGGCACCTCTGCTGCTGAGTCCGCCTGTGACGCTGCTCAGCTTTGGTGAGGGCTCTAGTATAAATAAATGTCATAATTTGCATAACATTTTAGTACGATAATTCATTTGGTACTAAATTTGAGAACATAGACTCTTAAAGATCTGATGAAAGTTGTGAATATCTTAATATTACCACCCTTCACATGTTTTCTACACACTTGCAAAATTCTGCATGTATTTCAGGACTCAAAAACTAGTGAATCCATCCCATGGACCCTATGAACCCTAGGTTCAGAACCCTGGCTTTAAGACTTTACATCACATATAGTAAAGGAAAAACAGAGTTTGAATGTAAAGAAGTGGTACTAGGAAAGGGTGATGCTTAGCCTTTGAAAGTGCTTTGTGTAAAAGAAGCTCTCTTCTCTGAAAGAAATTACTTATAATTAAATGAAACTAAATATTTATAATTAACTCAAGAAATATACTTTAAGAGGACAAAGTGTAGTGCAAGGATGCATAAAGTTATGTAAGATACTCAATCCAGGGGATAGTTGGAAGTCATGTATTGTAGAGAAAAAGCAAAATGGGAAGAACTGATATTTCGAAATTATGTACTTAAGTGTGTATCTACCTAAGTATCTAAGGATAACCAGTTTTTCATTGTTTTAATAAATGCGGAAAATCCCTAGCAGGCTAGCAGTGGCTATGCCTTTACTTGGCTTATATGCTTAGAGTTTTGTATTTGCAGTCACTGGAGTCCAAACTGGGAGGGGAAAGGAGAGAAATACACTGAAGAAACGATTGGATTTCTAAAATCTACGTTTTCCCTATTTTGTTGTCCTTTATAGAAAAATAATAAGTTTTGGGGCTTCCCTGGTGGCGCAGTGGTTGAGAGTCCGCCTGCCGATGCAGGGGACACGGGGTCATGCCCCGGTCCGGGAAGATCCCACATGCCGCGGAGCGGCTGGGCCCGTGAGCCATGGCCGCTGAGCCTGCGCGTCCGGAGCCTGTGCTCCGCAACGGGAGAGGCCGCAGCAGTGAGAGGCCCGCGTAACGCAAAAAAAAAAAAGTTTTGGCTTATGGGTAACATTCTACTAAGGACTTTGAAATATTCTGAGATAAGTACATATAGCCCCACAAATTACAGTCACTTTTTTGTCCTTGTTAAGTGGTATGGGGGTGCTCAGTGCTCTTAGTGACTCTTTTCTCTGGGTTAAGAGGAGTAGTTTTATTTACAAATGACCTCCATCCAGGTCATTTCTGATGAGGTGATTTTAAACATTCTGAATTGATGCTAATAATGGGAAGGTAGGTTTTCCTATGTTGAATATTCATTTCAGCTTTAAACCACCAATTGCTTTTTCCCTGGAATTTAAGGTACAGAGTTGCAGTAGAGAGGCTTTTCTCTGACCCATCAATTAATTGAGACACTCTTTTTGAAAAATTTTAATTGTAACTATTTTAAGACTTTATTTTACCTAGCAGGAAAGAAGCATTCTGAGCTATGCAAATAATTGATCTACAGGGTCATTTCTTAAGGTATTGATACATAATGGTATCTATTGCTATATTCATAATAGAAAAACCTACTTGGATAATTACAGCGACGTTTAAATTACAAGGGCTAAAATCAAACTTTTGGTACACTGTTAGCTATTTTGCTCATTCAGTATTAATAAATATAATGCTATTACTTTTAGTATTTCGTTAAAAAAAAACTTCACAAGTATGAATTATCTGGAAGCTGTGTCAGTCTGAATTAGTGAAAATTCTGGAACATAAATTACTTATAATGCATATCATCCCCTGTCTGAAATTTACAGTATAAGCAATTAGGTTCAGTTTTTTTTTTTTTTTTTTGCGGTACGCGGGCCTCTCAACTGTTGTGGCCTTTCCCGTTGCGGAGCACAGGCTCCGGACGCGCAGGCTCAGAGGCCATGGCTCACGGGCCCAGCCGCTCCGCAGCATGTGGGATCTTCCCGGACCGGGGCACGACCCCATGTCCCTTGTATCGGCAGGCGGACTCTCAACCACTGCACCACCAGGGAAGCCCATGAATCCAGGTGTTTTAATGAGTCTGAAACTTCACCACCACTGTATATGGTTCTAGGTGGCAAGAGGTTTCTCCTAGTCCCCCCCATTTCCCCCTCATTCTCTCTCCAAAAATCAATCCTTACCTGTGCACTATATTCTATACCATCCTAGTTTTTGCTTATTGTCACAATGGGAGGCAACCTCATAAACATACCCAGGATAAAGTCTTAAAAGCAGTTGACCATATGGAGAATGGGTTGGGGAGGGGCGCAGACAAGACTGGAGGAAGGGAAGACAATTAAGAGGTTGATTCAGGCAAGAGATGATGGTAGCCTAAGATGGGTTATGGCAGTGGAAATGGAGATCAGTGCAGATCTGACGACTATTTAGAATACAGTATCAACAGGGTGTAGTGCCTGATTGAATATGGGTAAGAGAATGGGAGTGGAGGGACCAAGAATGATGCCTCAGTTGTGCATTATAAAACTGAGGGAATGATGATGCCATATATTGAAATAGAGAAGAGGGAAGAATGAACAGGTTTTAGCAGGAGCTGAAGAGTTTAGTTTTGGAGTGAAGGTCACAGTGATTGCTGGATATTCATGAACAACAGCATGTTGGATGAGTATGTCTGAAGCTCAGGAAAGAGAATTGGGACAGTGACGTAATGCAGTCATATTAAGCATAATAACATAAACTATAGGAGTGAATGGTATTGGCCCAGATCCCATAATGTAACTCTGGTTCTAATTTTAGATATTTATTCCACTAAGAGGTCAACAGGCTCAACCAACAACATGTTTTCTGTACCTGATTGGTGTATCATTCTCTTCTTCTAGTGAGACAATTACTTTAAAAATATAATTTCTACCAGTACACACAGGTTTAAAGGCAATTTTTAAAACCTTTAAAAATACTTTTTCAATAGCTATATATACTATCCATAAACCCCTGTGCTGCATTTCTCTATTCAGGTTTTACTATTTTCAGTTATTGCTGTTCATATGTTGCCCTCTGAACATATTCTTTGTTTAAAATATACCTGTGCTCTCTCTTCCTCTAAGCTATATATATTTTTAGAGGTAAGAATTTGTTGCTTCTCTTATTAAATAAAACCTGCTAACAGTCCCAGTAACAAGTTAGCATTTCTTTTTTTATTAGATAGCATCTTATAAGTTGAGAAGAGACTGAGGAGGAAAGGCTTAAATTGGTATATATTTTTAAATGCTCAAGTATTAGAATCTGGCACATGCATCTGTGGGCAGGTGTGTGTGCATATGTGTGCTTGGTGATGGCATGTGTGGTGAAATCAATCTAGGGTCTAGCTATTTCAGAAAGAATTAGTCACATGATTCTGAATACTCCCTAACTAGGAACACTGCATTACAATTTATTACCTTACTGATGACCCTTCAAGTGTAATAAAGAATCCAGTAAATCAGAATAACTGAGAATTCAGGGTCGTCTGAAGTTCAGCTTCACATTATGTAACAATGTGAAAAAATATATCGAGGTAAACATTTACCTTCATACAGAATGATGTATTTCAGCCCTTTGGAAGCACCCATTTATAATCAACAGCAGAAATACAATGTAACCAGAGACTGGAATTCAGGACTGGTATTCTAGTGTAATTAAAAATAATTCCCACATTTATTAAAACTGAACCTAGGGCTTCCCTGGTGGCGCAGTGGTTGACAGTCCGCCTGCCGATGTGAGAGGCCCGCGTACCGTAAAAAAACAAAAAACAAAACACCTGGATTCAAATCATGACTCTCTTGTTAGTCGTGTAGCTGTCAACAACCTGCTTAGCCTTTGGAACGTTGGCCTCTGCATGTGTAAGATGAAGATAAAAATAGAAAACTAACTTATAGGACCGCATAGAAGACTAAGTGAATAACCATGTAAGTGCCCAATAAATGTTAGCTGCTCCTATTATTTTTATTGGTGTACCACCTAGGAGGGAGATAGTTAAGGCAACACCAGGAGACCCTTGACTAGCCAAACAGGAAGGACAGAGCAAGCATGTCGTGAAGCTTCTGCTGCCGGCGCAGCGGGGAGTGGGAATGAATGTGGGAAGGAGGGAAAGAAGGCACTGGCTGTGGAGGGGGGTGGCTCCTGTGGGTGTGTACCTGACGGTTTTTCCTAAGACAGACTCGGATTCAAATCAAAGAAAATAGATATTTCTGGTACCGCCCTCCTGCCCCAAATCTGATTTATCAAGGTAACTACTTAACTCCTTCACTTTTGTCTGTGTGTAAAAGGCTAGTTTTGCGTGGCAAATTATCAACCTTCAGTTTAGCAATCTGCAGGTATTTAAGTGTAGTAGTGATACACTTACAAGGAATTAAGCTAAAAGAAAATCCTAAGTACCAACACCTGGTGAGGAACATGTTCTATGTATGAAAATTTAGGTAAGGTATTGGGGATGTGATGTAACTTCTGTATGCCCCGATTCAGCAGTCAGTCCTTCAAATCAGACTTCAGTGACAAATGGGATACTCTTCTACTCGTGCCTAGTTCACGCCCAGGCTACTGCATTGGCCCCTAAAGATGAACTTGTTTCCCATGCATGTTGTTAGTGCTGTTTCCCTCTGGGGACTAGCCCGCCAAAGGTCAGTAGAGCTCCCGACCCTTCTACTTTCTTAGGAGCTTTTGAAGTCTTAGAGCCTGTTCTGTTCGACCCCTTCTTGGCAGTGTCGAGGTCTCACCTGACAGCAGTGGACATGACAGCTCTGCCACTGCCCTGTTCAGACTTGCTATCAACCTTTAACACGGCACTGTTCAGTCCATTATTCTGATGCCCAGTTTACTTAAGTGCAGTTACTGCGAAGTTGAATTAATCCAATATGTTTACGCTTTCACAGGCTTTGGTGTCCTTGTGGCTAAAGGGTGCTAGATACCATTTATAGTCATGATCCGTTGTAGAGAAATAGCATCCTTGAAGATATTGCCAGAGAGCAATTGGCAAGATTTATTTGCACTGTGAAATTTTAATTGCCATAGCTTTAGACTTTAAAGTTTTATTTTGAGGTCAGCCCTGCTCAGTCATGGAAGAGCAGAGATTTGGCTGTTTTGAGAGTGATTGGGTTGTAAGAAGGGAGTTGGAGTAGCATGATCTAGAGGTTAGCTCCAGCACGCGTGGGCAAAACTGAAGGACGGCTTTGTCCAGAGACTCTTGTGCTTTGGAGGGGGAGGAGTAAGACTGATTGCCACATTTAGATGTCCTTTGAGGGAAGCTATGCCTTTTGAGCTCCATGAGGGAAGAGTTGCAGCAGGAGCAACACTGGGTAAATAGCTCCTAAGTGGCAGAAACGATGAAGGGGGGGGGGCACTCTTAGAGAAAAAGGAGGAAAAAAACTCTAAAATTTAAATATGTTGTTGACAAGAAGAGCTCAGATTTACCTTTAAAACCTTATGAAATCTGCCTTCAACAAGGAGCACAAAAGGCAAAACTACAGAATGGTGTAAAAAAAAAAATCGATATGGGGATCCAACTACATTGCAGACTCACTATAATGTTGACCACTGCATCTCAGTGTTTGGTGAGTTCACTTCTGTAAATATCGGAAGGACCTTCTAACACTTTCAGTTATGACAAGGTAGGTCCTTGAGTGTCAAGTAAGAGTTGAACATCATGGTATGGCTTTCATATCATTCCAGAAATTTATAGAAGTGTCGTAGTGGTTTTTAAAAGCCTGTTTTTATTTTCCTTCCATGCTCCTTTTACTTCCAAGAATGATTCCATTTCAGTTCACGTGGGTAAAAGTCCATAAGTTACTGCCTTCGTGATTAATCTTATTTGAGAATCCTCTTCAACCACCCTGTCATGAGTTGTAGAAATTTTGTGTGCCGTGAACTTGTCAAAAACAAACCACAGGTTTCTTCTGTGGCTTTTTTTATTTTTGAAAGCTGCTGAGCACTTCAGTGCGAACATCTTACATTTCGAGAAAACATGAAATAAACATGCATCAGCCAGAGACCAGAATGGAACCTTAGTGCTTGTGTGCCTCTACTGAGATAGTATTGGATGCCAGTTTTGCCAGACTGAGGAACATTTAGATTTTGTTTCTGAGAGGAAGCAGTGCATAGCCATAAGCCACATTAAGTTCATTAGGTGCAATTGCTACATGACACAGTTAATATGGTGACAGAAATAATCTCTTCAGTGACTCAATAATAGGGGCACCAATTTTAGCCAATTTATCAGACAATTGAGTATATTTTGCACTTGGGATGGATTTAAAAAAATATGGTGCCCATTTTCTTGTTTGGTTTATTTGACTTTGCAGACCCAGTTTAGTGTATGAAGATGCAGATACATATTCACTAAGCATGTCAGCCTTGGTAGTGGGAGTGGCCCTGTTGCTAGTGCTTAAGGGAGCTTTTCCTAACCAACCTGGGAACACATCTTGAAGGGGGTTGAGCATATGGGGAAGCCTCTGATGTATCTTGGAGGAGAGTGTGTGTATGTGTGTGTATGTGTGTGTATGTGTGTGTTTGCTCTCAGTAATCTGTATGCTTGTGTATGAAATATAAAGGCTAAAAATTACAAGGCATAGCATCATACAAATTGGATTACAGTCATGTTTGTTAAATGCTGAGATAAAAATCTGTAGTTTATTTATTTATTTTGCAAACAATCACCTTGCCCATATACCCAAGTGACACTACATTCTGTCACTTAATAAAACTGAATGCTCCTTGGGAAAAAATACATTATCAAAAGAAATCCCTGAAGTATGGCCCTTTTACTCCATTTTAAAAACGAGAAGAGGGCTTCCCTGGTGGCGCAGTGGGTGGTTGAGAGTCCGCCTGCCGATGCAGGGGACGCGGGTTCGTGCCCCGGTCCGGGAAGATCCCACATGCCACGGAGTGGCTGGGCCCGTGAGCCATGGCCGCTGAGCTTGCGCGTCCGGAGCCTGTGCTCCGCAACGGGAGAGGCCACAGCAGTGAGAGGCCCGTGTACCGCAAAAAAAACAAAAAACAAAAAATGAGAAGAGACCTTCAAGATGGTGGAGGAGTAAGACGTGGAGATCAATTTCCTCCCCACAAATACATCAGAAATACATCTACATGTGGAAAACTCCTACAGAGCACCTACTGAACGCGGGCAGAGACCTCAGACTTCCCAAAAGCCATGTGGCTGACAGGGTCTTGGTGATCCGGCCAGGTGTCAGGCCTGTGCCTCTGAGGTGGGAGAGCCAAGTTCAGGACATTGGTCCACCAGAGACCTCCTGGCCCCATGTAGTGTCAAACGGTGAAAGCTCTCCCAGAGATCTCCATCTCAACACCAAGCCTCAGCTCCACTCCACGACCAGCAAGCTACAGTGCTGGACACCCTATGCCACACAACTAACAAGCTAGGAACACAGCCCTACACATTAGCAGAGAGGCTGCCTAAAATCATAATAAGGTCACAGGAACCCCAAAACACACCACTAGACACGGTCCTGCCCACCAGAAAGACAAGATCCAGCCTCATCCACCAGAACACAGGCACTAGTCCCCTCCACCAGGAAGCCTATACAACCCACTGAACCAACCTTAGCCACTGGGGGCAGACACCAAAAACAGCGGGAACTATGAACCTGCAGCCTGCAAAAAGGGGATCCCAAACACAGTAAGTTAAGCAAAATGAGAAGACAGAGAAACATGTAGCAGATGAAGAACCAAGGTAAAAACCCATCAGCCCAAACAAATGAAGAGGAAATAAGCAGTCTACCTGAAAAAGAATTCAAAATAATGATAGTAAAGATGATCCAAAATCTTGGAAATAGAATAGACAAAATGCAAGAAACATTTAACAAAGACCTAGAAGAACTAAAGATGAAGCAAACAATGATGAACAACAGAATAAAAGAAATTAAAAATTCTCTAGAAGGAATCAATAGCAGAATAACTGAGGGAGAGGAACGGATAAGTGACCTGGAAGATAAAATAGTGGAAATAACTACTGCAGAGCAGAATAAAGAAAAATGAAAAGAATTGAGGACAGTTCAGAGACCTCTGGGACAATATTAAATGCACCAACATTTGAATTACAGGGGTCCCAGAAGAAGAAGAGAAAAAGAAAGGGACTGAGAAAATATTTGAAGAGATTTAAGTTGAAAACTTCCCTGATACGGGACAGGAAATAGTCAAGCAAGTCCAGGAAGCACAGAGTCCCATACAGGATAAATCTAAGGAGAAACACACAAACACACATGTTAATCAAACTATCAAAAATTAAATACAAAGAAAAAATATTAAAAGCAGTAAAGGAAAAACAACAAATAACATACAAGGGAATCCCCATAAGGTTAACAGCTGATCTTTCAGCAGAAACTCTGCAAGCCACAAGGGAATGGCAGGACATATTTAAAGTGATGAAAGGGAAAAACCTACAACCAAGATTACTCTACCCAGCAAGGATCTCATTCAGATTAGAGGGAGGAATGAGAACCTTTACAGACAAGCAAAAGCTAAGAGAATTCAGCACCACCAAACCAGCTCTACAACAAATGCTAAAGGAACTACTCTAGGGAGGAAACATAAGAGAAGGAAAAGACCTACAAAAACAAACCCGAAACAATTAAGAAAATGGTAAAAGGAACATACATATCGATAATTACCTTAAAAGTAAAAAGATTAAATGCTCCAAACAAAAGACACAGACTGGCTGAATGGATACAAACACAAGATCCATATATATGTTGTCTACAAGAGACCCACTTCAGACCTAGGGACACATACAGACTGAAAGTGAGGGGATGGAAAAAGATATTCCATGCAAACGGAAATCAGAAGAAAGCTGGAGTAGCAATTCTCATATCAGACAAAATAGACTTTAAAGAGTGTTACAGGAGACAAAGAAGGACACTTCATAATGATCAAGGGATCAATCCAAGGAGAAGATATAACAATTATAAATATTTCATCACCCAACATAGGAGCACCTTAATACATAAGGCAAATGCTAACAGCCATAAAAGGGGAAATCAACAGTAACACATTCATAGTAGGGGACTTTAACACCTGACTTTCACCACTGGACAAATCATCCACAATGAAAATAAATAAGGAAACAGAAGCTTTAAATGATACATTAAACAACATGGACTTAATTGATATTTATAGGATATTCCATCCAAAAACAACGAATACACTTTCTTAAGTGCTCATGGAACATTCTCCAGGATAGATCATATCTTGGGTCACAAATCAAGCCTCAGTAAATTTAAGACAATTGAAACTGTATCAAGTATCTTTTCCGACCACAAGGCTATGAGACTAGATATCAATTACAGGAAAAAGACCTGTAAAAAAACAAACACATGGAGGCTAAACAATGCACTACTTAATAACCAAGAGATCACTGAAGAAATCAAAGAGGAAATCAAAAATACCTAGAAACAAATAACAATGCAAACACTCTGACCCAAAACCTATGGGATGCAGCAAAAGCAGTTCTAGGAGAGAAGTTTATAGCAATACAATCCTACATCAAGAAACAAAAAACATCTGAAATAAACAACCTAACCTTACACCTAAGTCAATTAGAGAAAGAAGAATTAAAAAAAAAAAACCCCAAAGTGAGCAGAAGGAATGAAATCATAAGTAAATGAAATAAATAAAAGAGAAATGGGGCTTCCCTGGTGGCGCAGTGGTTGAGAGTCCGCCTGCCGATGCAGGGGACACGGGTTCGTGCCCCGGTCCGGGAGGATCCCACATGCCGCGGAGCGGCTGGGCCCATGAGCCATGGCCGTTGAGCCTGCGTGTCCGGAGCCTGTGCTCCGCAACGGGAGAGGCTACAACAGTGAGAGGCCCGTGTACCGCCAAAAAAAAAAAAAAAAAAAAAATGAAGGAAACAGTAGCAAAGATCAATAAAACTAAAAGCTGGTTCTTTGAGAAGATAAACAAAATTGATAAACCGTTAGACTCATCAACAAAAAAAGGGAGAAGACTCAAATCAATAGAATTAGAAATGAAAAAGAAGAAGTAACAACTGACACTGCAGAAATACAAAGGATCATGAGAGATTACTACAAGCAACTCTATGCCAATAAAATGGACAACCTGGAAGAAATGGAAAAATACTTAGAAAAGCACAACCTTCCGAGACTGAACCAGGAAGAAATAGAAAATATAAAAAGACCAATCACAGCACTGAAATTGAAACTGTGATTAAAAAGCTTCCAACAAGCAAAAGCCCAGGACCAGATGGCTTCACAGGCGAATTCTATCAAACATTTAGAGAACAGCTAGCTCCTATCCTTCTCAAACTTTTCCAAAATATAGCAGAGGGAGGAACACTCCCAAACTCATTCTACGAGGCCACCATCACCCTGGTACCAAAACCAGAGAAAGATGTCACAAAGAAAGAAAACTACAGGCCAGTATCACTGAACATAGATGCAAAAATCCTCATCAAAATACTAGCAGACAGAATCCAACAGCAGATTAAAAGGATCACACACCATGATCAAGTGGGGTTTATCCCAGGATTGCAAGGATTCTTCAATATATGCCAATCAATCAATGTGATAAATCATATTAAGAAATTGAAGGAGAAAAACCCTGTGATCATCTCAATCGATGCAGAAAAAGCTTTTCACAAAATTCAACACCCATTTATGATAAAAACACTCCAGAAAGTAGGCAGAGAGGGAACTTACCTCAACATAATAAACCATATATGACAAACCTACAGCCAACATCGTTCTCAATGGTGAAAAATTGCAACCATTTCCACTAAGATCAGGAACAAGACGAGGTTGTCCATTCTCACCACTATTATTCAACATAGTTTTGGAAGTTTTAGCCACAGCAATCAGAGAAGAACCAGAAATAAAAGGAATCCAAATCGGAAAAGAAGAATTAAAGCTGTTACTGTTTGCAGATGACGTGATACTATACATAGAGAATCCTAAAGATGCTATCAGAAAACTACTAGAGCTAGTCAATGAGTTTGGTAAAGTAGCAGGATACAAAATTAGTGTACAGAACTCTCTTGCATTTCTATACACTAATGATGAAAAATCTGAAAGAGAATTTAAGGAAACAGTGCCATTTACCATTGCAACAAAAAGAATAAAATACCTAGGAATAAACCTACCTAAGGAGACAAAAGACCTATGTGCAGAAAACTATAGGACACTGATGAAAGAAATTAAGGATGATACAAATAGACAGAGAGATATACGATGTTCTTGGATTGGAAGAATCAACATTGTGAAAATGACTATGGCGCCCAAAGCAATCTGTAGATTCAGTGCAATCCCTTTAGAACTATCAATGGGATTTTTCACAGAACTAGAACAAAAAATTTCACAATTTGTATGGAAACACAAAAGACCTCAAATAGCAAAAGCAATCTTGAGAAAGAAAAACGGAGCTGGGGGAATCAGGCTCCTGGACTTCAGACTATACTATAAAGCTACAGTAATCAAGACAGTATGGTACTGACACAAAAACAGAAATCTAGATCAATGGAACAGGATAGAAAGTCCAGAGATAAACCCACGCATATATGATCACCTTATTTTTTGATAAAGGAGGCAAGAATATACAATGGAGAAAAGACAGCTTCTTCAATAAGTGGTGCTGGGAAAACTGGACAGCTACATGTAAAAGAATGAAATTAGAATACTCCCTAACACCCTACACAAAAATAAATTCAAAATGGATCAAAGACCTAAATGTAAGGCCAGACACTATAAAAGTCTTAGAGGAGGGCTTCCCTGGTGGCGCAGTGGTTGAGAGTCCGCCTGCCGATGCAGGGGATACGGGTTCGTGCCCCGGTCCGGGAGGATCCCACGTGCCGCGGAGCGGCTGGGCCCGTGAGCCATGGCCGCTGAGCCTGCGCGTCTGGAGGTCCAGAGCCTGTGCTCCGCAATGGGAGAGGCCACAACAGTGAGAGGCCCGCGTACCACAAAAAAAAAAAAAAAGTCTTAGAGGAAAACATAGGCAGAACCCTCTATGACATAAATCACAGCAAGATCCTTTTTGACCCACCTCCTAAAGAAATGGAAATAAAAATAAACAAATAGGACCTAATGAAACTTCAAAGCTTTGGCACAGCAAAGGAAACCACAGAGAAAATGAAAAGACAGCCCTCAGAATGGGAGAAAATATTTACAAATGAAGCAACTGACAAAGGATTAATCTGCAAAATATACCAGCAGCTCATGCAGCTCAATATCAAGAAAACAAACAACCCAATCCAAAAATGGGCAGAAGACCTAAATAGACATTTCTGCAAAGAAGTTATACAGATTGCGAGCAAACACATGAAAGGTTGCTCAATATCAGTAATCATTACAGAAATGTAAATCCAAACTACAGTGAGGTATCACCTCATACCAGTCAGAATGGCCATCATCAAAAAATCTACAAACAATAAATGCTGGAGAGGGTGTGGAGAAAAGGGAACCCTGTTGCACTGTTGGTGGGAATGTAAATTGATACAGCCACTATGGAGAACACTATGGAGTTTCCTTAATAAACTAAAAATAGAACTACCATATGACCCAGCAATCCCCCTCCTGGGCATATACCCTGAGAAAACCGTAATTCAAAAAGAGTCATGTACCACAGTGTTCACTGCAGCTCCCTTGACAGTAGCCAGGACATGGAAGCAACCTAAGTGTCCGTCGACAGATGAATGGATAGAGAAGATGTGGCACATATATACAATGGAATATTACTCAGCCATAAAAAGAAATGAAATTGAGTTATTTGTAGTGAGGTGGATGGATCCAGAGACTGTCATACAGAGTGAAGTAAGTCAGAAAGAGAAAAACAAATACTGTGTGCTAACACATATATATGGAATCTAAAAAAAAGAAAAAAAATGGTTCTGCAGAGCCAAGGGGCAGGACAGGTATAAAGAGGCACACGTAGAGAATGGACTTGAGGACACGGGGAGGGGGAAGTGTAAGCTGGGACGAAGTGAGAGAGTGGCATGGACTTATATATATTACCAAATGTAAAACAGTTAGCTAGTGGGAAGCAGCCACATAGCACAGGGAGAGCAGCTACGTGCTTTTTGACCACCTAGACGGGTGGGATAGGGAGGGTGGGGGGGGAGACGCAAGAGCGAGGAGATATGGGGATGTATGTATTTGTAAAGCTGATTCACTTTGTTATAAAGCAGAAACTAACACACCATTGTAGAGCAATTATACTTCAATAAAGATGTTAAAAAAAATAAAGATGAGAAAACAGAGTGAGACCAATATAGTAAGAAATAGAGGAAGGAAGCACCACGATGGTGGCTGTTCACAGAATCTGCTTTTGGATGTGTACCTTTATGACCTGGAAAGCAACATGTTCAGTTCTGAACTCCCCTTCATGTTCCAAACTGTATATCCCGCTACTCATTGATTATTTCCATCTGGTTTTAACTATATCTTTCATCTAGATGATGTGGATTGCTAAGGCATAGCAAAAACTATTCCTTGTCGTAGTGAGTCAGACAATACTGGATCAATATACAGGTAAATGATAGGACTAGGCAATAGCTAGTGTTAATTAGTCCCAAGTTAGTACTGGTTGTAGCAATTGGTGCTGTGTTAATAATGCAGGCATACATATTGAACATAGATTGTTATTTAGGAAAAAATGGATTAAAATTATCCTTCTGAAACAAAAGTAAATCTTAGTTAAAAAATAGTTTAGTAATGTTATGAGTCAGACTGGTGCTCTTTGCTAGTTTACATGACTAGTGTCAAAATTATTCCCATTAGGGAATAGATTAAATTGGGAGACATGTCTGTTGCTTCTTCTTGGAAGCGTAGATATCAAAGAAACGTTGACTGTCTTGATTGTGATTTTGTAATAGTTACATGAAATAAAGTCAGCCAAAGGTGGAAACCAGCTTTCTTTAAGTGCAATCGAAAGGCCTAGACTGCATGACCTATTTACGTCCTGGCTACCTTCAGAGTTCCAAATTCTTGTTGAAGATATTTCCTTACACTGATACACAGACATACTCATCCAAGGTCGACTTTTCCTTCCCCTTTGTAAAACTTTGGAAATTATCTTGTAAGAAAAGCTAGTCTTCATTTCTAAAGCTAATGGACATGATTTTGAGGGAAGTAAGCATATCCTTACCTATAGTTTATGAATTGACTGCCAAAACTGTTCCATGAATAACAGCAGGAA
>NW_006775731.1:1319048-1355131 GCF_000442215.2 Lipotes vexillifer
GAGATCTAACCTGCTGCCAATTGCTAACTTGTTAGCTTATGTCCAAGCTTATAATTCAGTGTAAATTCATCCCATATTGGTGAGCCAGGCTGATCCTAACCGGATTACAGTGAAATTTTTAGGATTGCTACATATCAGATGTTTGCCAGTCAAAATAAACAAAAGAGGAAACAAATCATTAACAAATCATTTGGCTAAGGAGTTGAACCTTTTGAAAAATGAGGAATGTGGCTATGCCTCAGACTGCCACAGGAGACTGCTCTTAAATGAAGAGAAAAACTGTTACTTAAGCACAGGGTAATGATGATAATCTGTAATTCTTAAAGATCATTTTATTTTCAGAAAATAATTTGAAAAGGCAGATATTAATGATCTTCTTGCCTCAGGACTAATACACAAAAGTCTCAACAGTGTGCCTCAGTTCACACAATAAAATATTATAAAACCAAGAATACTGTAGAATTTCCTATTTCAGTTTGGAATTCTACTAAGCCAGATAATCTTTATCCCTTAACACTGTGAGTAAAATGAATATCTTAAAATGATCCATCTGAAAATAAGTGTGTGTATGCATGTGTGCATGCAGATGCATTGCTTTGTTGTTAGCTGCATTCACCTTTAGCACTGAGTTGGGAACGGTTGGCTATCACTTCCAGTTGAATGGCATTGGCCCTTGTGTCATCAGTTTCTCTGGTGCCTCTGGGCAGAGTTAAAGGCTGCAGATGTGGATTTAACCAGGCCCACTTCTGAGCTGGACTCTTTACCGTGGGATCCCCTCTGGCTCCTTGCTGTCTGTCACAGGACTAGACAATCCAAAGATCAAGTTAGATACCCAGCTGTGGCTTCATACAGTAGGAAGCATGTATCTTCTACAAGCGGTAGAAGTTTAAAATGATGTGTTGATAAGTTAGTAAACTGCCTTTCCATTTTATTTCTCCCTTTTCTTACATTAACACTTCTTGAGATTTGACATTCTTTGTCAGGAGCATGTTATTGATATTGTGCAAAGCAGCCAGCTGCAGGCAAAAATATAGATGCATGTACAATGTGTTTTTAATTCTTAGAAAAATAGAATAAATTCAAGATAGAATTGCTTTGTAAATTCCTAGTTTCAGGACTTCCATGCAGTGAAAGATGCCTGTCCTCCTGTCAGAACTAGAAAAGGGATATAAGCCACCTCCCCTTTCACAGACGGCTAATTGGACTCCCAGTGCAACTGGTTGTGCATTGCTGGAAATCACTTAAGACAATTTTGTTCTATGTGCAAAAAACAAAACAAAGTAGAAAGTAGTTTTGAGAAACCCAGGACTGCTAATAGCTATTAGTTAGCTGTTTATTGTGCTGATGTACTTTAAAAATAAAAGAAACATTTTGGGCAGACATTATAACTACATCATATCCAAACAAACTATTGAATTATAAAGTAAAGCCTGTGAGTTTTCTCTTAAGAAGCAAATACATTTAAGAATCTGCTGTGACAAATCAGTATCAAAATGTGTACAAAATTACAAGAACAAATAGAATGTTGTTTTTGACTGGTTTGTTTATATTGGAACTATATTATTTTATGTGAAGTATGTGTAATAGAGCATTAGATTTGAAAACTCTGTGTTGAATATCATTTCTGACAGCCTTTTTTAGGGTCACTAAAATTCCAATAATTCAGTCTAGAATTGAAGTCGATTCCAGAGAAAAATTTAATATAGTCTGCTTGCCTGCCAGCTTCAACATAGTTTCAGAGCATTGAAATGGTTTGACACATTGAAATATAAAGTACATTTGTCATATCTATTGGTGGAGTATTTGATGTGATCGCATCTAACAAAGATCAAGTTAGAGTAAAACTTATACTGTTTTTTTTTAATGTGTTTGTGAAGAGGATTTTGTTTTATCTTGCTTTCTTTACAGTCCTGATTTGATTTATTACAAAGTCCAGTAAACTATTCCTAGTAATAATAAACACATTGCCTGAACTGATTTTGAATTGCAGTGGAACATCTCTATGTTACTACAGTCATTTACCATTTCAAAGACCCATGTGAGTTCTCTAGCAAATAGAAATTGTGTAATTAGAAGAAAGCTTTTAAACCTCTCGAACCTCAGTTTTCTCATCTGTAAAGTGGGGGTGATATTACTAAGTTTGCAGGGTTTGGGGTTTTTCTTTGGAAAAGATTCAAGATGTTATGTGTATAACCCTAACTCCATGCCTACTACCTAACAATTATTCTCTAAAAAATTTTATTACATTTGTATGGCTCATGAGAATTACGTTCATAGAATGAATAGAATGAAATCTGCAGAATGTATAGGTATTAGCATACCAGGAAGTATTTAAATGAGACTCCAATATAGTTTATTTATTTTTTGTAAAATACTGTATTAGTTGTTGCAAAAGTAATATGATTTTTCTGGTATACGTTCAGTCCTGGATGTTTGTTTATATATTTGAGTGATCTGGGATTTCTTGTGTTGAGAGTGTAATGATAAAGTTGATTCTGTTTTAGATTATTTTATTGAACATGGATTAAACTGGGATGGACCTTAGCATTATGCAGCAATGCTGTTTATGAAAGTATAAGAATCTATTTTTATGTTCAAACAGTCATGTACACATAACCTTTTATCTGTAATTCAGATGTTGGTTTTAATAGTTGTACATACAAGTAGACCAACAAGTCAGACATCAGCTTTGTAAGAAGACAATTTCTGTGTCTGGCTAAGAGCTCCTAGTAATAGTATTTGGCAGATACGGTTACAATATATTATGATGAGTGGGAATTCTGTTAGGCAGAACTGATTCCAAGACCCTAATCATTTAATATCCAATTTATTTAACAAATATCATCTGTTATATACACATACATGTGGAAACATATATATTAATCAAGATTATACATATGCATATATTTATTTGAATACTTAAAAATAGTAAATATTTTCATACTTAGCCTACAGATTTTAATGGATGACTAATGTTTTATGATGTGCCTATAAAATACAAAGTGATTTGAAAGGGTTGTAAGTTAAACAGGCAATGAGTAGCCAAGACTAACAAGTCCCAACGTGTGTTCTACTGAACTCAAGTTAATAAAAATTATGTAAAGAAGTTTTCCAGGTTGAAATAAGTTTGAAAAACATTGTTAAGCCATTTTCAAAGTAGGATTTCTTAAAGCATTTAATTTTCTCATTGCTATATTACCTAGTAATAGACCATGGCAGGGTTGTAATGTGCTGTTTCCCTAACTTTTTTCAACACAAAAGCCTTTTCAATTTTTTTTTTTTAGTATCTTACAGCATTAATAATCATTAGAACATACTTTGAGAAATTGAAATTTACATGGAATGTGCTACAAAATTTCTGTATCAGGAGGTCCAGTCAGGGTTTGGGAGCCACCCCATCTACTTGAACGGAGATAATTTAATATAAAAAATTAACGAAGTACAATGTTGTTAACTAGCAACTGAGAGGGTAAAATGAGAACATGGACAAATCATGTAGATAACAATGTGGAAAGCGAGTACTACCACCAGGATGAGGGGGACAAGAGAAGAGGCTGGAATTAGTAAGACTTAAAGCTTAGAGAGACCCCATGAAGCTGGCACTCAGACCTCTGAAGAGGGAACGTGGACCAGTTTGTGCTGGTGTCTCTGGAAAGGCAGATGAAGCTGATCTTGCAGTGTTAGAAAAGCAGCAAACTGTGTTCAGCTACAGCCACTGGAAGGAACTGCCACTGTTAGGGTGAAGAGACACCACTGGGTTGGTGCTAACAGAACCAGCCAGGAAGCCCACAGAGAGCATCTCCCTTCCCCTTTCAGCCCTTAGTGCCCCCTGTGACATTGCCTTACATGGAGCATCTGCCCGAGTAGAAATGGGATTTGCAGAGTCCCAGCCCCAGCCCCACAGGGATGATTCTGAAGCTGATAACAAAAGCTTAATTGGCACAGCTGCTTTATAAGTATGCAGACTTTTATAAAGAAATGTTAGAATTATTTTCAAAATGGTCCTATTTTCATCTTAGATTGAATTTGCCATAGTAATTCACAAAGCAAACCAACTCACTTTATAATTTGCATCTCCAGGAGCAATATTCCATTATTGCATTAATATTTCGTTATTAATGTACAGGTTTCCTGAAACAAAACAAGAGGGTTAGTTTGTATTTTTTAATGATTCAAAGTAAGTTCATTGTTGGAGGCCTGCACAGGCCCTGACTTTGTAATGCTATTCAGCACATTTCTTCTACTGCTTCCTGGGATTCATATGCAGAGAGGCATTTGAGATCAAATGCACATAGATTCAAGCAGAAAGATGCTGTGCTACTGAGAATCTGTGAGACACTAATAGGGTGGTAAGGTTACTGCCTTACAGAAGGCTTGGGTATTTGACAAACTTTGTGGGTTATTCAAAGGGTGCACCTTGTAAGAGTCATCAGTAATGACTGAGAAATGCAATCACACAAATGCAATCAACAGATGAGAACCTCCTTCTCTGTCCGAGCCTTACATTTACTTAATGCTGCGGCAATAAGAGTTTTAGCAGGCATATTTTGGGTTTATCATATATATGTGGTGTTCATGTAAATTCTACTTACTGACAAAATCCACTTTTACATTTGTAACGGCCCAGGGGGAAGCTAAGCAGGATTATAAGTCAAGAAATTGAAGAAGCAACTTTTACTATGAAAGAGTTATCATCAATAGAATATGCAACATCTAGAGATTATATGTGTATTAGGCTAGGTTAAAATGCTGTAGTTAAATGATGCAAAAATCTGTAATAAAAGGAAAAGAAGCCTGAGGAAACGGGCTATGGAAAAGTTGACTTTAGGACATGGGAGGAGGAGGTGGCCATGACCACAACAAACCAGTCAGGGATGGAAGGGAATAAGATTCCTGTGCCAAGGACATGAGAGAATAGAATTTGAAGAATGAATAATAGTAGTGACTTTACTAACATTATTGAGTGCTTACCATGGCCCAGTCTCTGCTCAGAGTGCTTTGGGTATATTAAGGAAAAGGTTAATACTGTAAAGGGATTGGAGAAATGTCCTGAAAACTGTGGACTGAAAAAAGGCTGTTGGCTTTGACCTTTGGAGGGTTATTTGGGACTTCCTGGTAGAACCATTTTAACATAGTGAAAGTGTTAGAAACTAGGTCTCAAATGTTTAAAGAGAGAAGAATCAGTAAGAAGGTAGTCAATTCAAGCTGCTCTTTCTAGAGCTTTGTCAGTGGAGAAAGAAAGATCATATATGCAGTTCTGTCAACTCTTTCTCAATGCTTATGACGATAGGTATGTTTAAAAATTCAGAAGGTGAACATGTAATACTGATGTCATAAGGCATCTCTTCTGAGTCTGAGGTTATGAAGGACCAGCTGCTTTGGGAGGATAAAACAATATGTTGATGAAAGGGGCAGTGCATGTTCTGTAAGGGGTTAAGTCTTAACTAACAGAGAAGTTGAGTAAAGTAAGTAAGAAATGCATGCTATTTAGAAATCACCCTGTGAGTTACTAGAATATGAAAATAACTTTGAAAGCAGTTTTTTGCTATGAGATAGTCATCACTCTCTCTTGTTTGTATTACATGGAATCTATCAAAGATTGTTTTGGTAGAAACTTTGACTAGTTTCTCTGAGATTACTGAGCAGTGACTTACAATTAAGACATATATGGAAAATGGTATGAAGGTGACCTGCATCTGTCCAGTGACTTAGTCTAACTCATAGTTTGGGAGAAATCTTTCTGCTAGCTCCTTGACTTGTAAGCTAAAATCAATTTCATAGACTTTAAAAGATCTGTAAAAGGTCTTTTCCAGTAAAAGGACCTCTATAATTTTAACAGACTCCAAGATTCGTCTCATATACTTGAGTAGGACAGTATCTATTATTTGCAGTACAGATGGGAACCTCGTCCGAACTGTAATTTCCCTTTAAAACAACAAAAGAGGTCAGGTTTCAAATCTTTTGTAAGCTACTGGGGTATCTTTAAGTGAATTTTTGGAGGAAATTATTTAAAATGCTACTCTGCTCAGTAAGGGCAGCCTTCTAGTTGAGTTGTTATCTATATATTTTACTGAAACATCTTCATATAGACGTAGCTGATAATTTAGAAGTTAAACAGTATACATGCTACTTTCTGCTCCTTATGAAGCTACAAGAGCTAACTCTTGTTAGGAATCATGTGTAGTAATTTGCAAAATTCCTCAAGAACTTTCCAAGATAAACGTGTTGTAGTTCATATAGGAATCAAATATAAATAATTTCTGAAATAAATGAGCAAACAAACATATATACACACATACGTATATATGCACATAAATATGTATGCATATGTAAGCTCTCCCCAATTTATCTGATGGGCTGTTTATGAATGTCTCCCTTTAAAAAACTTAACAATACATAACTAAGATAAACGTTATATTAGGGTAATGCTAGCTGCTTTAAAAGACCCTAAAATTTCAATAACTTAACACCATAGTTTCTTGTAGAGTTTTCCAACATGCGTTTTACTGGTGGACAGGACGTTGCTGCTTCTACCAGTCATTTCAGAGACCCAAACTGACAGAAGCTATGGCAGGTGTCCAGAATCATTCTGAGTGTTGTCTCTGTCCCCCTTAGCTAGGAGCTGGAAGAGCCAGTAGCATCACCTGTGGAAGCTTATAATGGGCTAGGCCTAGAAGTAGCACACAATCACTTGTGCTCATATTCTGTGGGTTGGAACTCAGTAACATGGCTACATTCAGTTGCAAGGGAATCTGGAACATAGAGTCCAACTGTACGCCCAGGAAGAGAAAGTGGCATTTTGGCCATTATCTGTGGCCGGAATAGTTAATGAATAACTGATTTTTAGAAAGTTTTAATAGGTCATTGCTTTGTAATATAAAATCACATATAATATGCTCTTTATGATTATATACATTCCTAATTTCTATAACTAATGTATAGCCATATATATTAGTATTGCAACATTGTGTTTGTGTTGCAGTGTGGGGTGGAGACAAAGTGGGGTTCAAGGCCTGAGGGTATTTTGACTAGTCGAAGAGGGTAGCAAACAAAAAATATGTGAGAGCTATTGTTATACATCTAGATTTACCTGAAACTGAGTACTGAGAAGCATCTCTGAGGACTCTACTTCCACTGAAGGCAGGGGGTCACTTGCGATTTCTGCTATCTGCTATCACAGCAGAGGAATGGGCTTGCTGTTGAAAAGTTTATATTAACTAGAATGGCAAGAGTTGTCTGTGGAAGGCGAAGAATCTGGTGTTACTGGTGTTTCTTTGTGTTCCTGTGCTGTGGTAATTTAGATTTGATTGTATTACAGAGTAGCCAGACTTGTGTTTTGTAAAAATCAAGAGCTTTTTGAAGACTTGCTCATTCCTTAGACAATACTGTAGAAAGCTACCTGTAAAAGGCCATATATTTCTGAGAGACAACAAATAAAATCCTATTGAAATTGTAACCCTCTTTTAAAAATAAATTTACATGTTTTATTTAGTAAAATCATAATTAATACTTTCACTGGTATTATTAAATACCTGAAATGTTTGTTGTTGTACTCAATACATGCCCCCCCGCAAGGTGAATGAAAGTAACAAATCGATTATTTAGTATCAGAATCTTGACATTTTTGTCAATTGGCTAATTTTTCCCCTTTCACTTCCATATCAACCAATACAGAAATAGCCTAAATTTATGCTCTTAATATCTATACAATTTAGTCAGGGTTGAGGAACAGATAGAAGTTAGGATTCTTTACGGGTGAAAACTCTGTCATTATTTCTTTTTCTTTTTTTTTTTCTTTTGCGGTACGCAGGCCTCTCACTGTTGTGGCCTCTCCCGTTGCGGAGCACAGGCTCCGGACGCGCAGGCTCAGCGGCCATGGCTCACGGGCCCAGCCGTTCCGTGGCATGTGGGATCTTCCCGGACCGGGGCACGAACCCATGTCCCCTGCATCGGCAGGCGGACTCTCAACCACTGTGCCACCAGGGAAGCCCTGTCATTATTTCTTTAAGGGCAACATTTATATTAGAGTTGAAGTAGACCTCAAATTTGGAGCTGCATATTCTAGTCCAATTCCCCATTCCCAGTCCAATAGGGAATTATATTGAATGACTCGCACATAATGAATTTTTGTCTTTTTTCTCTCTCTCAGTTCAGGTACTATGTATCACATTTTATTTTCACATATTCAAAAACACTTAAGTGTTATTACATCATGATGCAGTATTATCAACAAGTACCTTTAGGTACGGGAATTAGAGGTGGGAAAATGTACTTAGAAGAAAAAAAAGGACATTTTTCAAATAATTATTTTTAAATTAACTGATTTAATAACACCACCTATAACGAAATCCTAGAATGTTTATAGCTCCCACTGTCCTTCAAGAAGGAAGAAACTATAAATATTTTACATGTAAAATTCACAAAAAATGTTAATCTTGCTCTTCTATTCCGTCATCCATCTTCTTTGAAACTTCCTCATCAACCACCATTCTTCTCCCATACAGTTTACCTTATGTTGGAGAAGGCAAATTATGTATTTCAACTTTTACAAAAACTTTACAGAATCTACAAATCTACAAATTAAAAATCTTTTTGTTATACATATGCTTGTTATTTCAGTAAGATCAACAAAATGTTTAGGAGCACAAACAAATTCATTAATTATCTTTTGTATCCAGGGCAAAATATAGCAGGCAAGTTGAAAAATGAATTGTTTATTTTTGGAGGGGCTGGGAATGAAGAACAATGAAACTTCCAAATAAAAGTAGAGTTGGACCTTTTTGCAGTGGATTTGAAAATAAGTCCAGAAGGCTGAGCTTAATATAACATGTGGCAGGTGGCCTGCGTTTGCCTGGAGAATTCCTTTAGGGCAAGACAGCTCAGCAAACACATAAATCCTTTTTTCTCTGTTATCTAGTAGCACATTTAGTTGCCATGGGGATTTTATTTATGCAGCAGATCCTCTGCAGTTCAGTTTGTGCCTAAAGTTTAACCGTACAGCTGTTACCGTAAATGCTACATGGCAATATTTTCTAAACACAGACCCTAGAACAAAAAGAACATTTTTTTCCCATCATTGTTTTTGCTTTTTATGTTCTAAAACATCTTAGTAAAGTATTCCCTTATACCAGGAAAACTTCACAAGTTCCAGCCAAGCAGTGGGTATCACTTAATATTACTTAAATTGTTCAGTTGCAAATAAATTAGATGAAAATGTGGTAAATGTATTTTTGGTTAGGACAAAATTTTGCAAGTTTAACCAGATAGTTTATTATTACTCTGTATATTTAAGGTGATTTTAAAAAATTTTTCCTCAGTACTGATACTTCTTAAAGTAATTTAGATCAAATGATAAGATGGAAATATTTGCTACTCTATAACTTCTCACTTCCACAGCTCTTTTACCACTTTCCCCCCTACTATTTTTAGTGGAGGAGGGAGGAAAACAAGATAAAAAAAAAAAAAATAGCGATTGCTTTTGCAACAATCAAGGGATATCTGAGTTTCTCCAGCTCAGGGCTAGGTCCTGATTTGGAATGAATTGCCTTTGTTTAGTCTTGATTTGTACTACACCAGATAAATCACCAACATGTCTCCTTTGTGTGAACAGCATGGATTGCTCAATGAAAAGGGGAGCTGATGCTTTTAGATGGGGTACATAAAATTACCTAACACCATCTGTGTCATAGTGCACCAGGAAAATGATGAGAGGAGAACTTGAAATCCAGGTAAAGTTGCTTCCTTAGAAGGAAAGTAAAGCATTCAGAATCAAGATATATTGTTCACATCTTCCTCCCCATGTTACGTTTCTGCTATGCGATGTTGACTGTTTCAAGAACCATTGAGGCATCATCCTTATGGATGGTTCTGCTCTAGATGGAGGGTCAACATATACAGTATGAAATGATAAACTAAATGAAGGCCTTCTGTTTGCTGCCATATATTCTTGGCAGTAACCAAGCAGGTTAATGTTAAAATCGCATTACTGCAGTGGCAGTCATTAAAGACTGTCTCTACTAGGAACATATACCTTTCGGATATTTCTTCTATCATAAATAGCCGCATAAGCCTGAAAAAAATTTCGATGTGATTACTGGAATAAATTCGAGATTTTAAATGGCAACTATTAACAGGCTTTTTCTACAGGGCGTATGCTCTGGGAATTGAAAGCACCATACCTCCTGTGAGAGGTGACTAGAATCTCTTGCTGTTCACTGCAGATTTTTAGCAAGTGTTTCACGTCATTTCTTAAGGGATTTTGGAAGACAAACATATCTGCTTCCTTGTACCCAATATAATCAACAGTGATCAAGTATTTGGTTTTCATTGCTGACTTTTTTCAAGGAATTAATTCATAAACTTATTGACTCATTATGGTACTACTACTCAAAGTGTGGTCCATGGACCAGTACTCTTGGCATCACCTGGGAGCTTGTTAGAAATGCAGAATCTCAGGCCCCCTCTCCTCTCCCACATACTGAATAAGAATCTGAATTTTAATGGGAGAAAATATTTGCAAATGAATCAATTGACACAGGATTAATCTCCAAAATATAGAAACAGCTCATGCAGCTCAATATTAAAAAAACTACCCAATTGAAAAATGGGCAGAAGACCTAAATAGACATTTCTCCAAAGAAGACATACAGATGGCCAAGAAGCACATGAAAGGATGCCCAACATTACTAATTATTAGAGAAATGCAAATCAAAACTACAATGAGGTATCACCTCACACCAGTTAGAATGGGCGTCATCAGAAAATCTACAACCAACAAATGCTGGAGAGGGTGTGGAGAAAAGGGAACCCTCTTGCACTGTTGGTGGGAATGTAAATTGATACAGCCACTATGGAGAACAGTACAGAGGTTCCTTAAACTAAAAATAGAATTGCCATATGATCCAGCAATCCCACTACTGGGCATATATCCAGAGAAAACCATAATTTAGAAAGACACATGCACCCCAATGTCCCTTGCAGCACTATTTACAATAGCCAGGTCATGGCAGCAACCTAAATGTCCATTGACAGACGAATGGATAAAGAAGATGTGGTGCATATATACAATGGAATATTACCCATAAAAAGGAACAAAATTGGGTCATTTGTTGAGATGTGGATGGATCTAGAGACTGTCATACAGAGTGAAGTAAGTCAGAAAGAGAAAAACAAATATCGTATATTAATGCATATATGTGGAACCTAGAAAAATGGTACAGATGAACCGGTTTGCAGGGCAGAAATTGAGACACAGATGTAGAGAACAAACATATGGATACCAAGGGGGGAAAGAGGCGGGGTGGTGGTGGTGGTGGTGTGATGAATTGGGAGACTGGGATTGACATGTATACACTGATGTGTATAAAATGGATGACTAATAAGAACCTAATGTATATTAAAAAAAAAAGAATCTGAATTTTGACAAGATCCCCAATTGATTCCTATGCATATTAAGTTTGAGAAGTATTGGTAGATAAGCCATAAAACTAGAGCCTAAAGGGGAGCATAGTTTCATCAGCTATTTTAACTTATTTTTTTTTAATGCAGCTTTTTATTCTTCTGTCTTCTGTATTTTTAACTTGTACATACCCCTCAGTTCTCTCTGTGTTTATTCTTTTCTCCCTCCAGCCCAGTGATAATTAATGGGCTTCAGAAATACAGGTTGACTAGCTACACTAGACTACTCAGAACTCTTTTTTTTTAAATAAATTTATTTATTTAATTTTATTTTTGGCTGCGTTGGGTCTTTGTTGCTGTGTGTGGGCTTTCCCTAGTTGCAGCGAGTGGGGGCTACTCTTCGTTGCGGCGCGCGGGCTTCTCATTGCGGTGGCTTCGCGTTGTGGAGCATGGGCTTTAGGTGCACACGTTCAGTAGTTGTGGCTCGTGGGCTCTAGAGTGCAGGTTCAGTAGTTGTGGTGAATGGGATTCGTTGCTCTGTGGCATGTGGGATCTTCCTGGACCAGGACTCGAACCTGTGTCCGCTGCATTGGCAGGTGGATTCTTAACCACTGCGCCACCAGAGAAGTCCTAGACTACTCAAAACTCATGAGTCACTCTTCTTTCTTGTTTATTGGTCCAATTCACCTTAAAAAAAAATTTTTTTAATTGAAATATAGTTGATTTACTATGTTGTGTTAGTTTCTGGTGTACAGCAAAGTGATTCAGATACATATGTATCTGAATATACATTCAGATCTATATTCTTTTCAGATTATTTTCCATTATCGTTTACTACAAGATACTGAATATAGTTCCCTGTGCTGTACAGCAAGGCCTTGTTGTTATTTATTTTATACACAGTAGCTTGCGTCCGCCAATCCCAAATTCCTACTTTATCCCTCCCCGTGTTCAATTTGGTAACCATAAGTTTATATTCTATGTCTCCGTTTCACGTATTTGTTCTCATCTCGTAATAGTCTGTCCTATGAACCCTGATCCAAAATCACAAGGAATGACTCACCACGCCCTGGGCACAGTATGCTCTTTACAACTCCATGCCCTTTCATGTGCTGTTTCCTCTTCTAGGAATATTCTCCTATTTTTCACCTAACAAAGTTTTACATAGACTTGAAGGCCCAGTTCCCCTGTTTTCTAGGTGAGACATACATTTTTAAGCAAATAGAGTTAGCTGCCCTCTCTGTAGGTTATCTATGGTATTTATGCAAACCTCTGATAGAGCACTCATGACACCCTATTTTATATAGTTAAGTAATGAGTCTGACTTCCTCGCTAGACTGATTGCTCCTTGAAGACAATACACTTATCCAATTTACCTGTGTATTCCCACCACCCCGGAAAGTTACCCAGCCCATAGTAGGTGCTTGTTAAGTGCTTGTTAAATGAATTAAGTGACAAATCCATTTAAAAGGACACCTTTCAGCAGTCAGAACTGCTAATAAACTGAAATTTCAGGGTAAATCTATCTACTTTCTCTCTGCCATCACCTCTTATAAGGAAAAATATCTCCAGTTCTGTGAGGGTCATGTAAGATATTGTGGAACTAGGAAGGATAATAGAGGGCCTCATATAAAGTAGGGTATGAAAAAGAAAAGGGTCTGAATTGAAAAATTACCGAAGCTTGAATGCTCAATTGCAGAGAAACTGGTACACTGGAGAAAACCAAGAGTGAAATAAAAATGGGTTCCAAGGATTTGATTATATTTAATGTGAAAATTGTATCACCCCTTATTAGAGGTAGAGGATCCATCAGTCATCCCTTTGATACTTATGTGAGGATTAGAAGTTTACATTTGAGATAACACATAACTTTCTTTGTGTACATTAAAACAGTGTATTTTACGTATATAAGTAAGCTTTCCATATGCACAAATGATATTACAATGTTAATATGTTAGCATTAATATAGAGGGAAAATGAGTACATTGGATTTTTTCTTCAAATATAATTGGTAGCGGTTTGTATTGAACTATGATTACTTTCTGTTTGTATAAACATTTGCATAGAAACAGCACAGCCTGTAAAGGAATGTAATTTTTGGACCAGACATACTGTTGTACATTTTTACCTTGTTTGCCTTATATCAACTGCTACAGTTCGAATTCATGGTGGTATTTCTAAGTTGCATTGTAAAAATGTACAGTGAATAGTTTCAGTGGTTCTTTAGTAAAAGTGGAAAACTTAACTACATGGCCACCACCTTTCCCTGGAAGAGGGAAACTTACCAAATCTAATTTGAATAACTAACAAAAATAAGGCTTGTGATGTCTAGGATGACATGAAATCAGTGACATGCTTAATTCCTATTCAATTCAAAAAGGCTTTCATTTTTAATTGATCTACATTTTGCCAAACAAAGCTCACTAAAATGAGAGTTTTGGGTTTTGGTTCTAATAATGCTATTATCAGTAACGTTGGACAAGTGTTCTATGGAACTTTTGGTCTGTCTAGCTCTCAACCTGATGTTATTCTACTCAGTGTGTAACAGCCTACAAGTTTCACTCTTACTGCAAAGTTTGACAGGTCCGAAATACCCTACAGTTATTAAGGGGATTGAGACAGTTTGGAGTTAGCAGGAGAAACAAAGACTGAGGGGCAGAAGATCCAGAGTAAAACAATTTAAGGGGCCACTTAACATAGAGAAATGTTTTATTGAAGTCAGTAAGAGATCATATACAGATTTTCATTGTGAAACTCTTGATTATAAAATCACTAGAATGAGGGACTTCCCTGGTGGTGCAGTGGTTAAGATATCCACCTGCCAATGCAGGGGACATAGGTTTGATATCTGCTCCAGGAAGATCCCACATGCTGCAGAGCAACTAAGTCCGTGTGCCACAGCTACTGAGCCTGCGCTCTAGAGCCCGCGAGCCACAACTACTGAAGCCTGTGCACTTAGAGCCCTTGCTCCGCAACAAGAGAAGCCACCGTGATGAGAAGCCCACGCACCACAGCAAAGAGTAGCCCCCGCTTGCCACAACTAGAGAAAGCCCGCACACAGCAACGAAGACCCAACCCAGCCCAAAATAAATAAATTAATTTTTAAAAAAATCACTAGAATGAAAGGTTTGTTTTCAGTTATTAGAAGTTAAAGAAAACAAAGCAATACTTTTACTAATTAACCCTTTGGAGGTATTAGTTTCTTATTTTTGAGGAAGTATTTAGAGAAAACCTGAGAATCCTGGCTAGGTTGTCACTGCTGCACAGGAGAAGGCTATACCTTCTTATCCTTCCATTTAGAATATAAAGGACTGTCAAACACTACTGTAAATGGTCAATGATGACGTATTTTACCAATTACTTTAGAAAATCCCTGGACACATTTGGTACATTGACTGGAGTAATGGAGAGTTTGGGGGAATTCAAGGAAAATCAAGGAATAATAGAGAAAAATGGTTAGCTTAACCATTTAAGGAGCAAGAAAGATTAAATAGTTGTAATTATATTTTGCTGCTGGGTTTCTTTTTTGGAAGCCTTAAGAGTATCAATTAGTATTAATATGCTGAAATCTGTAAGGCTTGCAGTGTTTCCTGTGAAGTTCTATAGGGGAAAGATTGTGCATATTTCTTTGGGAAATAGACTATTACCTAAACCATTTCTGAAAACTTTTTTTCCCTAATACTCTCAGGATAGATGTTGGGTACTGAAAGATTTTCTTGGGGTACCTTGAATAAGAAAGGGTAACTCTCTTATACTGTAGAGCAGCATAGCATAATGGATAAGGAAGGACAGAGACTCTGAAGCCAGACCACTTGGGTCTATCTCCTGGCTCTGTCTCTAACTAGTCAGGGATACTTGTCACATCATTGCTCTGTGTCTCTGTTTCCTCACCTGTAAAATGGAGATAATAATGCTATTTACTCCTAAACAGTTGCAAAGATTAAATTTAATATCACATAGAACAAAGCACTTAGAGCAACTATTTGATTAAAAAAAAATAGAGAAACTTGAGTCTGATAAATGTCTATATCCTCAAAAAAAACATGTGCTATTTGAAGAGTAAAGTTTGGAGGAAACTTTAATGCAGCAGAGAAAATTGATAGTGTGAGACTGTTCCAAGGCAGAGTATTTAAATGAGAGGGCGAGACATCGTCTTTTAAGCAAATTTTATAATGCAGTGTAAAACAAGAAAGATGTTTAAACATAGTAATTCGTTTTGGAAAGGAAGAGAAGATGTTACAGGAAGAAAAGGGCGAAGATGAGTTGCATAACATAAAGAAGTGAAGTTACGACTGACTTTCAAGGCCCATGGCAGGGAAAACGCCCTAGGACGCTGTTAGGAGTAAAAACATTGAAGGTTAAGTCTGGAATAGAACTATTACCAGAGGCTAAAGAACTACTTACACTGACAGAATGGAGAGGACAGAAGGGAGAGGGAGGGGAAAGATGAAGAAAAAGGATATACTATTTCTTCCACTAAACTATTAGCTCCTTGAGAGCAAGGACTTTATCTTCTTTGACTTTTTAGTGCCCAGCCCTGTGCTTATCATACAATGGACACTTAATAAGCATTTAATGAATTTATGAATGAGCTAATCTAGTTATTGGATTAATTAATACACTTAATTCCTTGATTAATCAAATTAGCAAATAACTTTATGAGCACTAGAAGGAAGTAGGTCATGTATGAAATGTGATTTAACTCTTAAGTATAAAAGAAAAAAGAAAAGTGAAATTTATTTTCAGGAAACAGAATAAGAAAATTTAAGAGCCAAGCTAAGGAAATAATGAGATTTCTCAGAATTACTCAGATAAAATTATATAAGAAAAATATGAGAATTTTTTTTCTCCTTGATATGCTATTGAATACAGAGTATTAAGGATGTAGAAGCAAAAATGGCTCGTAGAGAGGTCGAAATATCAGCAATCAATGAGAAAAGGCAGAATTTTTAAGTGGGAAATGTTACTTATCTCTGAACTTTATAGAGAATTGACTATTTCGTTGAAATATTTTCAGAGGTTTCCAGTGTGTTTTTCCTTAAATGAGGAAATAGAAATGTCTGTGAAGCATAGTTGCTTTCTGTCTCATAAATTAAAGCCCCTGGACATGTTCAAACCCAGGGTATAAAGTATATGTGGGACTATTATGGTAACAACTAGAAGTAGGGATTAGAAGGAAAAAACACAAATCCTTAAACTAGAACTGTTAGGAAAGAAGATCATAGAGTGTTTAATTAATTAAACAAAAATAGTAAATAGTTGTTAGATAATTGGGTTATTTATTTTTAATCAAGAAAATATACTAGATAGCATAAAGGATTTGGGGGGCAACATTAACCCTTCAGATTATCACTAATTTGGGCAACATGTTCTGTAAGGGCACTGAACACAAATGGCAGCTAGTGTTGCTAGTGAATTAGAAGAAACTGAAGGTCACAAGAAAAGTCACCATTTAACCTTCAGCTGTATGCATGGGCCGTAGATACTCCATGAGAAATAAACTGGCAGACTTAAGAGTCCTACAGCCTGAAAGTTTTCAAACTGCAGTCTTCCAGTGGTGGTCAACTGTTAAAATTTAAAAATGAATGGCAGCTTTTTCAATTTTATACTTCCCCTAATATTTTCTCTTAAGCTTTGATATCAAGCACTCTTACCTACTTGCAAGTGATAGTGGAGGACAGAAAATAATAAACAATAAATGGTAAACTGCATATATTCTTTAATTCATTTGACCAATCTTTACTGCATGCCAGAAAAAGGCTAACACAGAACAAAACGGTTGCTGCCCCTGTTCTCCAAGCTTAAGTTAGCTGCGGTCTCCTGGCTTTGCTGTGCTCAAAAAATTCCTAGAAATGTTTAAAATGTAGATCCTCAGGTATGACACCTAAGATTGTTTCTATTAGCTTTGTTTATGGGGTGGGGTAGGGGGTAGGAGGTTGGTGGTGGTCCAGAATCTATTTTATCAAACACTGGGGATGGTGGTACGTGTGCTTGAGAAACACACTTTGAGACCCAGTGGGCTAGTGGAAGATAGAGGATTATTGCTGTGCTAGAGAAAATCAGGGTGTGGTAGGAGGGCAGGGCAGAAGTGGCTACTGAGGAGGGGGACGTTGAGGGTGGAGGAGCGCTTGCCACAGTAGGTTTTTCCAGAGCAAGAGGCATCAGCTTGGTTAAATGATGGATGGAAAGGGCTTGGCTAGGATGAAAGTGTTTGGATGGCGGAACTGTAGGGAGGGAAGAGTAGCAGACTGCTCCAGACAGAAGGAAGAGCAGATGTAGAGACTGACAGCTCACGCCCTTGTCCTCCTTGGCATGCTCCTCTTGCACTTAATGTTGTACCAGGTTTCAACAAGTACACACTGAACGGACTCCACTTATCACTAAAGATAAGACTTGTTCCCAACCCTGAAGAAGCTTGTGGTTGGGGACATGGGTAAATCATGTGTTTTAAGTGATTCAAATTTGTGAAATGCTTGTTAGTTACTATATATATATATATATATATATATATATATATGTAACACATATGAGCTGTGCAATGTAATAAAATAGACCCCTCTGATTTCACCTCCCAGTTTAAAGGACTAAAAGCTTAGCAGTACCGTTGAGGCTGCCTAGATTTCCCCTGCTCCCATCC
This sequence comes from Lipotes vexillifer, assembly GCF_000442215.2. NCBI lineage: Eukaryota > Metazoa > Chordata > Mammalia > Artiodactyla > Lipotidae > Lipotes > Lipotes vexillifer. The sequence goes on from NW_006775731.1 coordinate 1,337,083, forward strand.
CCTGCTGAGATCCCCTGATTTTTTGTTTATTGTTCCCTCTTGTTGATTTTTTTAACCGTAAATAAATAATTTTGGACAGGTTCCGTATTAACACCACATCAGCCATGAATCACAGTTTGATTTTTGCTATTCTTGTTTCTGCTTTTAAATGCTGTTCTTCTGATATTTAACTGCCAAGATTTTCTGTATTTTTTTTTCATGGATATCTTTCATTTAGTGAAGGAAATCTCTTTTTATTTTGAGTTTGCTAACAAGTGTTTTTGTTTGTTAATTGTGCATTTGTGTGGAATTTAAGTGGCTTTTCTGCATGTACTGAGGATATCTTCTGATTTTTTACCTTTAATCTATTAATGTGGTAAATTACATTTAAAGATTTTTCTAGTATTGTATTTCTGGTATAAAACCAACTTGGCCATGAGATTTCTCTATTTCATACACTGCTAGATTGTTTCCCAACATTTTGTTGTAGTTCTTTTATCGTTCATTGGGATTTTATAAAGTGACACCCTTTTTAGGGTTACTTAATGATGTAGTCTCTTTTTTTTTTTTAACATCTTTACTGGAGTATAATTGCTATACAGTGTTGTGCTAGTTTCTGCTGTATAACAAAGTGAATCAGCTCTATGTATACATATATCCCTGTGCTAGTCTCTGTTGTACAACAAAGTGAATCAGCCATATGCTGACATATATCCCCATATCCCCTCCCTCTTGAGCCTTCCTCCCACCCTCCCTATCCCACCGCTCTAAGTCATCGCAAAACACCGAGCTGATCTCCCTGTGCTATGCTGCTGCTTCCCACTAGCTATCTTACATTTGGTGGTGTATATATGTCAGTGCTACTCTCACTTCGTCCCAGCTTCCCCTTCCCCCCACCCTGTGTCCTCAAGTCCATTCTCTACGTCTGCGTCTTTATTCCTGCCCTGCCACTAGGTTCATTAGTACCATTTTTTTGAGATTCCATGTACATGTGTTAGCGTACGGTATTTGTTTTTCTCTTTCTGACTTATTTCACTCTGTATGACAGACTCTAGGTCCATCCACCTCACCACAAATAACTCAATTTCGTTTCCTTTTATGGCTGAGTAATACTCCATTGTATATATGTGCCACATCTTCTTTATCCATTCACCTGTTGATGGACACCTAGGTTGCTTCCATGTCCTGTCTAATGTAAATAGTGCTGCAACGAACATCGTGGCACATGTCTTTTTTTGAATTATGGTTTTCTCAGGGTATATGCCCAGTAGTGGGATTGCTGGGTCGGATGGTAGTTCTATTTTTAGTTTTTTAAGGAACCTCCATACTGTTCTCCATAGTGGCTGTATCGATTTACATTCCCACCAACAGTTTAGGAGGGTTCCCTTTTCACCACAGCTTCTCCACCATTTATTGTTTGTAGATTTTTTGATGATGGCCATTCTGACCAGTGTGAGGTGATGGGAAGCCCCTCATTGTAATTTTGATAAGCATTTCTCTAATGATTAGTGATGTTGAGCATCTTTTCATGTGCCTCTTGGCCACCTGTATGTCTTCTTTGGTGAAATATCTGTTTAGGTCTTCTGCCCATCTTTAATTGGGATGTATGTTTTTTTGATATTGAGCTCCATGAGTTGTTTGTATATTTTAGAGATTAATCCTTTTTCCATTGTTCATTTGCAAATATTTTCTCCCATTCTGAGGATTGTCTTTTCATCTTGTTTATGGTTTCCTCTACTGTGCAAGAGCTTTTAAGTTTCATTAGGTCCCATTTGTTTACTTTTGTTTTTATTTTCATTACTCTAGGAGGTGGGTCAAAAAAGATCTTGCTGTGGTTTATGAGAAAGAGGGTTTTTCCTATGTTTTCCTCTAAGGGCTTTATAGTGTCCAGTCTTACATTTAGGTCTTTAATCCATTTGGAGTTTATTTTTGTGCATGGTGTTAGGGAGTGTTCTAATTTCGTTCTCTTACATGTAGCTGTCCAGTTTTCCCAGCACCGCTTATTGAAGAGGCTGTCTTTTCTACATTGTATTTTCTTGCTCCTTTATCAAAAATAAGGTGACCACATGTGCATGGGTTTATCTCTGGGCTTTCTATCCTGTTCCACTGATCTGTATTTCTGTTTTTGTGCCAGTACCATACTGGTTTTTTTTTAACATCTTTATTGGCATATAATTGCTTTACAATGGTGTGTTAGTTTCTGCTTTATAACAAAGTGAATCAGCTACACATATACATATATCCCCATATCTCATCCCTCTTGCGTCTCCCTCCCACCCCTCCCTATCCCACCCCTCTAGGTGGTCACAAAGCACTGAGCTGATCTCCCTGTGCTATGCAGCTGCTTCCCACTAGCTATCTATTTTACATTTGGTAGTATATATAAGTCCATGCACTCTCTCACTTCATCCCAGCTTACCCTTCCCCCTCCCCGTGTCCTCAAGTACCATACTGTCTTGATTACTGTAGCTTTGTAGTATAGTTTGAAGTTGGGGAACCTGATTCCTCCAGCTCTGTTTTTCTTTCTCAAGATTGCTTTGGCTATTCAGAGTCTTTTGTGTTTCCATACAAATTGTAAAATTTTTTGTTCTTATTCTGTGAAGAATACCATTGATATTTTGATAGGGATTGCACTGAATCTGTAGATTGCTTTTGGTAGTATAGTCATTTTTACAATATTGATTCTTCTAATCCAAGGACATGGTATATTTCTCCATCTGTTTATGTCATCTTTGATTTCTTTCATCAGTGTTTTATAGTTTTCTGAGTACAAGTCTTTTGCCTCCTTAGGTAGGTTTATTCCTAGGTATTTTATTCTTTTTGTTGCAGTGGTAAAAGGGATTGTTTCCTTAATTTCTCTTTCTTATTTTTCATTGTTAGTTTATAGGAATGCCAGATATTCTGTGCATTAATTTTTATCCTGCAACCTTACCAAATTCATTGATTAGTTCTAGTAGTTTTCTGGTGACATCTTTAGAATTTTCTGTGTATAGTATCATGTCATCTGCAAACAGTGACCGTTTTACTTCTTTTCCAATTTGTATTCCTTTTATTTCTTTTTCTTCTCTGATTGCCGTGGCTAGGACTTCCAAAACTATGTTGAATAATAGTGGTGAGAGTGGACATCCTTGTCTTGTTCCTGATCTTAGAGAAATGCTTTCAATTTTTCACCATTGAGTATGATGTTTGCTCTGGGTTTGTCATTTATTTGGCCTTTATTATGTGGAGGTAGATTCCCTCTATGCCCATTTTCTGGAGAGTTTTTATTATAAATGGGTGTTGATTTTTGTCAAAAGCTTTTTCTGCATCTATTGAGATGATCATATGGTTTTTCTCCTTCAGTTTGTTAATATGGTATATCACATTGATTGATTTGTGTATATTGAAGAATCCTTGCTTTCCTGGGATATATCGCACTTGATCATGGTGTACGAATCTTTTAATATGTTATTGGATTCTGTTTGCTAGTATTTTGTTGAGAATTTTTGCATCTGTGTTCACCAGTGATATTGGTCTGTAATTTTCTTTTTTGTGATATCTTTTTCTAGTTTTAGTGTCAGGGTGACGGTGGCTTCGTAGAAAGAATTTGGGAGTGTTCCTCCGTCTGCAGTTTTTTGGAAGAGTTTGAGAAGGATGGGTCTTCGCTCTTCTCTAAATGTTTGATAGAATTCCCCTGTGAAGCCATCTGGTCCTGGACTTCTCTTTGTTGGAAGATTTTAAATTTCAGTTTCAATTTCATTACTTGTCAATTTCAATACCTGTGATAGGTCTGTTTATATTTTCTAATTCTTCCTGGTTCAGTTTTGGAAAATTGTACCTTTCCAAGAATTTGTCCATTTCTTCCAGGTTGTCCATTTTATTAGCATATAGTTGTTTGTAGTAGTCTCTTATAATCCTTTGTATTTCTGCGGTGTCAGTTGTGGTTTCTCCTTTTTCATTTCTAATTTTATTGATTTGTGTCCTCTCCCTTTTTTTCTTGATGAGTCTGGCTAAGGGTTTGTCATTTTTGTTTATCTTCTCAAAGAACCAGCTTTTAATTTTATTGATCTTTTCTATTGTTTTCTTCGTTTCTATTTCATTTATTTCTGCTCTGATCTTTATGGTTTCTTTCCTACTACTGACTTTGTGTTTTCTTTGTTCTTCTTTCTCTAGTTGCTTTAGCTGTAGGGTTAGATTGTTTATTTGAGATTTTTCTTGTTTCTAGAGCTGAGATTGAATTGCTGTAAACTTTTCTCTTAGAACTGCTTTTGCTGTGTCCTATTGTATTTGGGCCATCGTGTTTTTGTTGTTATTTGTTTCTATGTATTTTTAAATTTCTTCTTTGATTTCTTCAGTGATCTCTTGGTTATTTAGCAGCACACTGTTTAACTTCCATGTATTTGTATTTTTTACAGTTTTTTTCTTGTAATTGATTTCCAATCTTAGAGCATTGTGGTCAGAAAAGATGCTTGATATGATTTCAGTTTTCTTAAATTTTCCGAGACTTGATTTGTGACCCAAGATGTGATCTATCCTGGAGAATGTTCTGTGTGCACTTGAGAAGAATGTGTATTCTGCCACTTTCGGGTGGAATGTTCTGTAAACATCAATTAAATCTATCTGCTCTATTGTGTCATTTAAAGCTTGTATTTCCTTATTTATTTTCTGTTTGGATGATCTGTCCATTGGTGTAAGTGGGGTGTTAAACCCTACTACGATTGTGTTACTGTCAGTTTCCCCTTTCATGGTTATTAGCATTTGCCTTATGTACTGAGGTGCTCCTATGTTGGGTGCATAAACATTTATAAGTGTTATATCTTCTTCTTGGATTGATCCCTTGATTATTATGTAGTGTCCTTCCTTATCTCTTGTAACAATCTTTATTTTAAAGGCTGTTTTATCTGATACGGGTATTGCTAACCCAGCTTTCTTGTGACTTCCATTTGCATGGAATATCTTTTTGCGTCCCTTCACTTCCAGTCTGTATGTGTCCCTAGGTCTGAAGTGGATCTCTTGTAGACAGCATATATATGGGTCTTGTTTTAGTATACATTCAGCCAGTCTGTGTCTCTTGGTTGGAGTATTTAATCCATTTACATTCAAGGTTATTATCGATATGTATGTTCCTATCACCATTTTCTAATTTGTTTTGGGTTTGTTTTTGTGGGTCTTTTTCTTCTCTTGTTTCCCACCCAGAGAAGTTCCTTTAGAATTTGTTGTAAAGCTGGTTTGGTGATAATGAATTCTCTTAGCTTTTGCTTGTCTGAAAAGCTTTTGATTTCTTTGTCAAATCTGAATGAGATCCTTGCTGGGTAGAGTAATCTTGGTTGTAGTTTTTTCTCTTTCATCACTTTAAGTATATCCTGCCACTCCCTTCTGGGTGGCAGGGTTTCTGCTGAAAAATCAGCTAGTAAGCTTATGGGAATTCCTTTGTATGTTAATTTTTGCTTTTTCCTTGCTGCTTTTAATATTTTTTCTTTGAATTTAATTTTTGTTAGTTTGATTAATATGTGTCTTGTGTTTCTCCTAGGGTTTATCCTGTATGGGACTCTCTGTTCTTCCTGGGCTTGGGTGACTATTTCCTTTTCCATGTTAGGGAAGTTTTCCACTATAATCTCTACACATATTTTCTCAGACCCTTTCTTTTTCTCTTCTTCTGGGACCCCTATAATCTGAATGTTGGTGCATTTAGTGTTGTCCTAGAGGTCTCTGAGATTGTCTTCAATTCTTTTCATTCTTTTTTCTTTATTCTGCTTCTCAGCAGTTATTTCCACCATTCTGTCTTCCAGCTCACTTATTCATTCTTCTGCCTCAGCTATTCTGTTATTGATTCCTTCTAGTGTATTTTTCATTTCAGTTATTGTGTTGTTCATCTCTGCTTTTGTTTGTTCTTTACTCCCTCTAGATCTTTGTTAAACATTTCTTGTATTTTCTCAATCTGTGCCTCCATTCTGTTTCTGAGATTCTGGCTCATCTTTACTATCACTATTCTGAATTCTTTTTCAGGTAGATTGCCTATTTCCTCTTCATGTATTTGGTCTTGGAGGTTTTAACCTTGCTCCTTCATCTGTGACATATTTTTTTGCCGTCTCATTTTTTTAATTTCAATTTTTTATGTTTTTATGGGTGGGATTGTGTTCCTGTCTTACTTGTTGTTTGGCGTGAGGCTTACAGCACTGGAGTTTGTAGGCTGTTGGGTAGAGCTGGGTCTTGGTGCCAAGGTGAGGACCTCTCGGAGGCCTCACTCCAATGAATATTCCCTGGGGTCTGAGGTTTTCTGTTAGTCCAGTGGTTCATACTCAGAGCTCCTGCTGCAGGAGCTTTGGCCCGACCCCTGGCTCATGAACCAAGATCCCACAAGCCACGAGGGTGGCCAAAAAAAAAAAACACAGAAAAACAGAGCAGAACAATAACAAAGAGGGAAAGATAAAATTAGACTAGGAAACTAAAAGATATGTTAAAAAGAATATAAAAATACAAATATAATTGAAACAGTAACCAGAAGGTAAAAGAGAACCACAATAGTAAAAAAGAGGAGAAAAAAAAAAAAAGGGCCTTAGCTCTGGGGGGTGGGGCTTAGGCAGGGGCGAGTTTTAGATGGTGGTTGGGGCCAGAGTGAAAGATAAAATTAGACTAGGAAACTAACAGATATGTTAAAAAGAATATAAAAATACAAATATAATTGAAACAGTAACCAGAAGGTAAAAGAGAACCACAATAGTAAAAAAGAGGAGAAAAAAAAAAAAAGGGCCTTAGCTCTGGGGGGTGGGGCTTAGGCAGGGGCGAGTTTTAGATGGTGGTTGGGGCCTATGCTTAGGACCCTTAGGGCTGGAAAAGGCCCCTTTTATGGGGTGGGGGAGGTGGGGCTTAGGCTCAACCCAACAGAAGGGGCCCAGGCGTTCCTCTGGTCTTGGAGGGTGGGAGACCTGGCCTGGGAGCCCAGCAGGCTTCCCAGCCCGAGTGGGTTGGGCAGACGCCCTCCGTGCCTCTCCTGCTCCTCTGGTCCTGGTGGGCCCCTCCCACCTGCCTCTCCTCTTCTCCCCTGGCCTGCCTCCTACGGCCCAGGACCCATGCAGCCCAGAGGGGGCTTTGGAGGGTGGGGGACCCAGTCTGTGAGCCCCACAGGCTTCTTGGATGGTGGAAATGCCTGCTGTGCCTTCCCTGATCGTGTGGTCCTGGAGGGCTCCCTCCCACCATCTGGCTCTCTTCTTCCCCCACTCCTCCCTCCTTCCTACAACCTTAGGACCAACACGGCCTGGAGGGGGCCTCTGAGGGTGTAGGACCCAGCCTGGGAGCTGGGCAGGCTTCCTGGGCCAGCTGGGCAAGGGAAACACTAAGCGTGCTCCCCCCGATCCTAGCCCCCTAGGGTCCCTCCAGGCGAGGGAACCCCTCCCCACTCCCAGCCACCCCTCTGGGGCTCTGGTCCTGTCCAGCCTCCACTTCTTCTCCCCCCTCAGTCCCCCCATGTCCTACCTGGTCGCTTGGAGGTTCCTCCCCATCTCCTTGGGCATCAAGTTCCCCCACCAGCATCCAGCAGGCACCCTAGTTGTGGCAATATGTGAACTCTGCATCTTCCCATGCCACCATCTTGTCTCCACCCCTAGTGACTGTAGTCTTACTTGGGTGAGTCTCTTGTGTCCTTACTACAGGTATATGAAAACATGAATTCAAGAAGTTTATCAATTTGGTTGGGCCATGCATGTCCAGTTTAATTAGAAACACTTAGGCAGCGTGACACTAGTGTACAACACTTGTAAACAACAAAATAATAGGCTTGTTACACACTAAGTACTGAATATACAGTGGTTTAAGAATACAACTGTTACTAGGATTTTGTTGTCATTGTTGTCCAAAAGTGTATTGTATCTTCATCAGTGAAAGGAGACTGGGAAATAGAAATAGTTTTGCTCTATAGGTTAGGGAATCCCCACTCCATGGGCCTCTGCTTTAACCTTGTCCATCATTAAGCAGTGATCTCAGTCCCTCTCTTTGCCCAGTCCTTGGCTCAGTTTCCTCTCACGTGTGTAGCCTCTGTTACTTACGTTAACTTGAAGTTCTTCCTCCACACAAGCAACGGTGCAGAAAAGACCATGGTTTTCCCCTGCTGCTTTACAAAAAGTTCACAGTTTTTGCATTTTACAGGTTTGCCCACTTATTGCCTTAGAAACCTGGCAGGTGCTGACCACAGCAACAAACATGGGGAAGTTAGAAAGCTTCCTGAGTTCTCCTTGTGTTGGTCTCTAGTTCTTCTTTTTCAGAAAAGTAAATGAAAAGTCCTAAGGCCTTGTTATTGAGAATGTGGCTCATCTTCCTAAATCCTTGCCCCATAAATACACAGTCTACCAGGTCCACGGAGATACATCTCCCTCTCCTCCCTCCATGATAGAGTCACTTGATGCACATTCTTAAAGCAGTAAGTAGTCAACTTGTGTCCCTAAGAGTTAACAGTAAGAGATGCTTAGATTTACAGACTTCTTCTTAGACCAGTAAATATCTGGCCTGGACCTGTGTTTACTAAGTAATTAAAATGGAGTTCTACCCTTGTTGGTGGCAGAGAAACAGGTGAAATTTTGCTTTTTCACATTTCTGAGAAATATACAAAGCTTTCACGGTTTAATGTCAATAATACAATTTCAGAGTGATTAGGATATTAAAAAAAAACATAAAAATTTGTGAACTGAAAAACCTCACTTAAGTCCCAGTGGTACTATATTTTGGTGGAAGATTGGGGACAAACAATTGAAGAATGAGCAGAAGTAAAGAAAAAGGAAACAAAGAGAAAGATAATTAGTCAAATTGGTTATATGTACTTTAAAAATGTATATTACACCTGTCTACCAAGATATGGATGTGGGATCTATGTGGGAAAAATAATATTTTGTTTCTCATTTAACAATACAAGTTAAAGCCCATTAAAGGAAACCTCAAGAGATTTTTTTCTGTTCTCGTATATTAGAATTTTGTTGTATTTAACAAAATACCTTTAATTAGGTATTATGAATGGGCTGGAAACAGTTATTATTTTATAAATATATCCATTTCATGATTTTAAAGAATAATTGAGCAGAATAAGATACTTCAAAGAAAATTATTTGGAATTATAGTTTTTGTGCTGTGTTTTCTTAAGGGTGGTGGGGAGAGGTAGATTAACATTACATTTAAAAAATTTTTTTCTGTCAGGTTCCATACCCTGTGAATGAGAGTATGAGTTTTTGATTAATATATTTCCACAGCTAAATTGCTACTTGGCCATTATAGGATCCTCAATAAATATTTGAAATGAACGAATTGAATAAACCATGCCACTCCTTAAAGATACTGTGTCCGTAAGGCAATGTCATTCTTGTTTGTGGTGTTAATTACTTTCAGACAGAATGCCTTTATCAACCTGAAAAGTTGGGCATAGTCACGTGTTACATGAAATACCATGTCAGAAAAGTCCCCTTTATGTATGTTCTTAACTAAACCTAGAAAATAGTCATCATCCTCCATATGCTCTTCTCGTACAGTGATGATGTGGTTGTAAATTGCCTTCAGCCTCATTGCAAACAATCACAATTCCATAAGGAATATTCCATAGGATTTTTCCACAGGTCTTCGTAACCTGAAGAAAGGCACTACAACAGGAAGCAGGGGACAGGATCTCTAGCCTCTGCTCCTTCCCTGGGTGTGGTGATAGAAAAGTCACTGCTGCTTGGGCTACAGTTACACTTTATGTAAATGCATTGAGCCAGATCATCTTTCTGGTACTTCCTCTTTTAGAATTTTCTGTGAATGTAAAGAAAAGGATATAACTTAATAATTTTTCTTTCTTTTCTAGCTAATAATGGAAGTGTGGTAAGGAGGGGTATGGAGATGTCATTATGGGATTGATATTCAGGGACATCTTGACTCAACAAATATAAATATTACTTGATAGCTTATCCCCAAACTGTTGCTATGATTTCCTGAATTAAAGAAGTTCTATTTTCATCACTGGCTTTAAGGTGTCTGCTTTTTAGTATATAACCACAAGTAGGTCTTCTGCATTATTTTTATACTTGCTGAGATGGGTAAAGGGTGCTATGTTTATGACCTTGTGGAGGAATGTCTGTTATTGAAGAAGTTTGTTTCATTTATCAAGCATGTTAATATTTTGATCTTCCACACAATTTAAAAATGCCCAAATGATTTTAGTCTATTTTGTTTATCCAATTGTAGTAGTTTAAAAATGTAGACAGTTATGGCAATAGTATATAACTAGCAAATTCAGGGGTATAGCAGGCACATTCTTAGTTGCAGAGGTGCAAATGGATGTATACATAGAATCATATGTCCAGAGGAATTATTTACCCTTGAAAAGCAAGGATCTTAGTTACTTTGTTTGCTACAGTAATATGTGAATGACTAATTGGGGTAATAAGAGAATATGCAATTATGATTTTTTGTTGGTTTTGTTTTTTGTTTTGTTTTTTTCTTGCGGTACGAGGGCCTCTCACTGTCGTGGCCTCTCCCGTTGCGGAGCACAGGCTCCGGACGCGCAGGCCCAGCGGCCATGGCCCACGGGCCCAGCCGCTCCGCGGCATGTGGGGTCCTCCCGGACCGGGGCACGAACCCGCGTCCCCCGCACCGGCAGGCGGACTGTCAACCACTGCGCCACCAGGGAAGCCCTGCAATTATAATTTTTGAAGATAGTTTAAAGATAACATTGACTGGGGTTTTTTAACTCCTTGAACTAAGACTGATAAATTTTATTCGCAGTTTTACTTAGACAACAGATTCCACCACCTGTTTTTTACCATAGCTCCCTAATAGTGTATTACTATGTGTTTTGTCACTTTTAATTTTAGGATATGATTTTTTTCAAAACTTGACATAGAACCACTACTGTTTACTAACTAGTGCCTATGTGTTACATTCTTCCTGATATAGCATTTATAATTGATAAATTAATGAAGTGTGTTGATTTCATGAAATTTCTTTAATGGTCAGTTGCTTCTTTAAGACTATAACAGATCATAGAGGAGGATTTGTTTTACCTCTTTTTCAAAGTGAAAATTTTTTTCACTTGATAGCCCTCTGAAGTCTTCTTGAAATAAGTTAATAATATCCTCTCTTATTTAGTCTCTTACAGACTTAGAGCCGCACACCATCTCAGCAGGCATAATCTATTCTTAGAGCCATGGAGAGCTGGCCAGTGCAAGCAAAGATGTGGAGAAAGTGAATGGGAGGGAAGAAGAATAGTCTTTGAACTGCAAGATTATTTTTCCTTTCCCTTGATATAAAATAAATACATGAATGAGTAAATTAACAATAAGTAAACTAAATTAAGCGTGATGTGGGCTTAAAAATCATTGGTATTTCTATTGCATCTTAAACTGCTTTGAAATCAGTTATACTTCATGGAAGTGTCGCCATTCTTATTTTGTAATCACATTGTGCATTTTGGAATCTTTATGCCACTTTACAAAAAAAGGTAAAAATAATTTTATAACAAGTGAAAGGAGGAAATGTAATTATCTTACGCTTTTAGGAATAGTTGGCTTCCTAGTAAATTTAGAAAAAGAAGTTTGAACTGATGACACGTTTTGCTTGTATTGTATATTTTTTTTAACATCTTTGTTGGAGTATAATTGCTTTACAATGGTGTGTTAGTTTCTGCTTTATAACAAAGTGAATCAGCTTCACATATATCCCCATATCTCCTCCCTTTTGCATCTCCCTCCCACCCTCCCTATCCCACCCCTCTAGGTGGTCACAAAGCACCGAGTTGATCTCCCTGTGCTATGTGGCTGCTTCCCACTAGCTATCTATTTTACATTTGGTAGTGTATATATGTCCATGCCACTCTCTCACTTCATCCCAGCTTACCCTTCCCCCTCCCCGTGTCCTCAAATCCATTCTCTGTCTGCATCTTTATTCCTGTCCTGCCCCTAGGTTCTTCAGAACCATTTTTTTTTTTTTTTAGGTTCCATATATATGTGTTAGCATACGGTATTTGTTTTCCTCTTTCTGACTGACTTCACTCTGTATGGCAGACTCTAGGTCCATCCACCTCACTACAAATAACTCAATTTTGTTTCTTTTTATGGCTGAGTAATATTCCATTGTGTATATGTGCCACATCTTCTTTATCCATTTATCTGTCGATGGACACTTTGGTGCTTGGATTGTATTTACTAAAGCTTCTTCGTCTTCAATCCCTAAATGTAGAAATAGAACCTCAGTGTCAATAAATAGGATTCTTCACATCCATTCTTTAATACAGCATTTCTCCCTCCCTGAAATTCTTATAGCATCTCTGACAAGCTGAAGCTTGTGTTGTAAGAAACCTTAAGAAATTCATCCAGTGCAGCCTTTCACCTTGAGAAAGGACAACTAAAGCCTTCTCAGCACCTGGCTATTTAGTCTACTCATAAAGATGGACAGAGAAGTTAAAACCATACCAGGGTCAGTCTGTGCTCACTGCTCAGATGCGCTTCATTATCTGGCCTATAGCCCCCCTATTTGAGTTTCCTTGTTGTCCTCAGTAATGCTCAGTGACTCTTAGAGCAAGTTTCCTTACTAGATTCCTTGGGAGTTTAGAGTGCAAAGATACTTTTTCCCTCAAGGCAAAACTAGTTTTCTGTCTCTCTTGTGTAATAATGTTTTATGTGTTGAAGACTAATTAGGTCATCCATTTGTAATTAGGCCACTTTGTCTTCCAGACTAATAATCCAAATATTAGCTTTATTATAGGTCCATTGATAATCCTTTAAATATAGTTTCTTTTGACCCTCTCCAAGTTCTCCAGCAAGCTCTTAAATTGGGCCACCAGTTGTACCCAACCATATGTTCATCTGACTTCTAAGTGGTCTGGCTATTGTTTTCCAAGAGTTAAACAGATATTTATGAAAGCTCTCAAAAGCAAAGCAAAACAAAGAAGTCGAACCCCTTATTAGTTTTACATGTATTTAATTTAAGTGATAAATTTTGGGGTTTGTATATCTGTCTCTCTGTAACTAGACACATTTTTGGAGAAAAATTCCTATAAATTTGCAGTTCCTTTTTGTCACCTGATATAATAAAAATGATAAAAAATATATTGAACACACCATAGCCCTGGTGCACATATATGCACACACACATGCACAAATGTAAATTATTCTGTCGATACTTGTTAAATGCCTATTACAGACATGAGTAAGTCAGAAATCTTCCTGCTTAGCTGGTAAGGCAGGGTGTCAAAAAAAAGCCACAGTAAGCTGTAACATATCTGTCATTAGAAGAGTGAACTGGGAATGTAATGTTTGAGCTGAGACTTGCAGGATCAATTTGTTTTTATCACACAAAGTGGGAAGAGGCATGCTGGGAGCTGGTTCCTTAGGAAATTGTGGTTGGTTGTAAGTGTGGGATCCATGTGTTGGGGTACAGAGCTGGACAGGTTGATTGAGAAGAACTGGCCTAATGAGCTAAAACCACAGGGAAGAAAGAGCTGTTAAAGAATTTCAAGTGGTTTGCATCTTAGATTAAACTGTAAATTATATGGCAATTGGATTGGAGGCTGATGAGAAAAAGGGAGGAGAAACTGATGAAGTGATGAAGACCTTGGGTAAGGCAGCAGGAGTGGGAACGGATAGGAGGTATAGATTCTAAAGGCTTGGTGACCATTTTGATAGGCGCAGTGAAAAAGGCTGCTCTAGTGTGCCTCTCATCTTTTGAGCTTGGGCTTTTGAGTGACGAAGAGGCAAATAAGGTAAGGGAGGCGAGGGGTGTGAGGTAGTGAGATGGGGAATGACTTTGATATTTGAGATTCCTGTTGACGTGTAGGAATAATCTAGAAGTTTGGGAATAGAGCTCAGGAGAGATGTTAGAGATGGAAATGGAGGTTGGTGGTTGAAATTATCAAGAGGCCTCGTGAAGTAGGAAGATAAGGGCATAGATGGAGCCCTAAAGGAAGAATGGTGAGAGGAGGGGAAGCCAGGCAGCAAGCAATTCAAGCAACCCAAGTTTGAAAGAAGAGCCTCAGCAACCAAGGAAACATGGCCATGAAGCAAAGGACAGCTGAGAATGAATGTCTCATTGCCACAGAAGACTGAAAAGTGACAAGTGAGATGATTGGAGAACTTAGGAAGTTTCACTGAAGTGTCAGTGTCAAAATCCAGATGACAGTGGCTTTAGGAGCAAACGAGCACAGGGAAATAGCGAACTGATAACTACTTTGCTGCAGATATTTTTTTTAGGTACTTCTTAGTTTTTCTGCTTAATTCTCATTTAAACTCAGTAAAGGAAGGGTTTTGTAGATGAGAAATTAAGTCTCAAATAAATATTTGCCCAAATTATATAACTAATAAGTTAAGGAGCCAAAATTCAATCTCTAGTTCATTAGTAGTCTTAAATTAGTTCTATGAATGTACGAAGATAGATAGGATTGATCATTATTTTCTCAATAGCAAAATAAGATATGGCCCCCAAAGGACCAGTTTTCATGTATGTTTTATGAAACAAGACTGATCACCTTCTGTCTGTATTCTATGTGTCAATCATAAAAACCCTGATTCCAGTGTTACTCAGATCATCATCATGCAATTGAATGATAACATAGCAACATAGAAATAAACCAAATATGTGTATATAATGCAGTATATCATGGGCATTAGGATTAAGATTCTTTTGTGATGAAGGCAAGCATGTACACACACTACATAAACACATAAAGGTGGCTCTATCTTCAGGCAAATTTCATAGCAATGAAAGGGTTTTAGGTACTATATAAAACAAGTGGTAAAGTGTTTTACATAGGATAGATTACTGAAGTCTTCCCTTTGTTAATGTGTTACCAAGGCCTATGGTTACTAAACTGTGATTGGTATCTAATGAATGTCTAGGTGTCAATAACTAATAATAAAATAATTAATTGTAAATAGTATAAAATAACACTATGCCCATAATAGTAAATACTGTAAAATATTATACCCATCGTAAAAACGTCCATGGTTTGTAGAGAAGGCAACAAGGGCTGAGCCTTTTCTATGCAAATAATAGAGAAGTTTAACTAATAGAGACTGTTTGCAAGAACGTAGTTCCTGTCCTCATGTAGCTCTCTCCCAGAGTTTTCCAAGCTTTAAAGCTGCTTCTTGCCGACACAATATGGTGTTCAAGGGAAGAAAAATCATAGAAATTCTGGGTTTGGGATTCTAGTCAATTTTGGAAAGTGTATTGAAGTAGGACTTCAAAAATGGTGAGAAACAAGGAGTATGGCATTATAGATCATGATAGAAAACGTTTCAAGCAGAAGAATAGACAAAGGAAGTTGTTGCTGAGAGAGCCTAACAAATACTCAAGTTTGCTTTTTGTCTGAAAATGAGGGGAAATCTCTCCTTTAAGAAACTTACTGGTAGACTTAAATTACATTTTCCACCCATAAAATGTAAATTGACTGGAATCTGACAACTGAATTTCTTCCTAGACATTCAAGTCTTTTAGGAATTTTGGACTGGTTCTCTTCTATTGGTTTAGGGTGGACACTTGAACTTTATTTTTGGGAGGATGAGATTCTACTCATGTTTGAGTTTGTATCATAGCAAAGAGGTTTTTAAATGACCTCTTCATGAATGCAGTTGTTGCTACTCCCATTCTCGTTTCCCGTGATCTCAGCATGGCTTTTGACACTGTCAGCTGTGCTATCATTTCAGAGGGCTTGAGGGAATTTCCACCCTTAAACACTCAATTCTACATCAAAATAACTATTGAGAAACCCAGTATTGTAGGCAAATATTTTATCTAAATGGTTTTTTCAAGAATACTGAAAATTCTATTTAGTTAAAACAATAGCATATAGAGGTCTGATTATTTTAATTTAGTTGCCACTTTATCCAGCTACCAGAAGCTATTTTAAGGAGGTGTTTGGCCTCTGGTGCGTCTGCTTTGCCATGAACATAGGTGACTGCGCGTGTAAGTAGGCATCTTCTGTCCTACTGAAGTGAGTAACATGACAAATCAATGGAGCTTGGTTTTGAATCAGAGCTTACCTGGCACTGTTTAGCGGTGGTGTCTTGTTGACATGAAGTTAGTAATTTCCATGCCCAATACCTTGTAACGACATTAATCTTCATATGGATGATGTAATGTCTGAGCTTCATATGGATGATGTAATGTCTGAGCTATCTGATCTTTCTCCTAGTGAATGTGCTTAAAGACTAACTTTTTTTCTTATGATATGCTCATTAAAGAGAGGTGTTCACAGGTAAATTCTGGCTTTGAGCTCTAGAGCACCCCAAACCTGAATTTCAATGTTACACCATAAATAGATTATTAGTTATAAAGCTGGTCCCAGCTTTTGGCCCTTAAAAATGTCCTTCTTGGGCTTCCCTGGTGGCGCAGTGGTTGAGAGTCTGCCTGCCGATGCAGGGGACACGGGGTGGTGCCCCGGTCCAGGAAGACCCCACATGCCGCGGAGCGGCTGGGCCCGTGAGCCATGGCCGCTGAGCCTGCGTGTCCGGAGCCTGTGCTCTGCAACGGGAGAGGGCACAACAGTGAGAGGCCCACAAAAAAAAAAAAAAGTCCTTCTTTGGCACATGTTAAACACATTATTAGGACTTGCAACTGTCTTTTGAAAAATATGACTACACTTACTCCCCATTTTTCCCTGTCTAACTTAGAAGTTTGGTCTTTGCTTTAAATTGCCTCTGGACTCAACAGCTGTTCATTCCACCTGGCTGTTCCAGCAATCCTTCAAGGTGTGGAGATGTACAAAAGTGAGAGGATTTCACTCCCAAACCGGACTCTGGCGTCCTATTATCGGTCTTTCAGCAAACTAAGAGATGATGGTTGTAGTAGCCAGTGACTTAGGGGTTCTGAGTAGATTTCCTGATTTAATTTTAACATGTTTCTTCTTGGCCACTCTAATTATTTGGAGCCCATCACTACAGGTTTCAGTTAGAGAACTATACATTTTCAATAGTGGTACAGAATTTATTTCAAATGATATATGTTAAAAGTATTTTATCATAAAATATTTTGTTTATTCATAATAAATCCTGTACAAAATTACATATTTCTTGGTCATAAGACAAGTCCAATATTTTATGAAGAAATAAGTTGAAAAAGCTGAGCTGCTTTTGGGGATTCTGATTATGAGAAGCAAATGTGATTATCTTGGATTCGGGTCATTGATTACAAACACAGCAGTTTGAATTTTTAGAGGGGGAAAAATAGACCTGAGAAATTGCCCTTTAGACTCTCTTGGATTTCTGAAGAAGAAAAAGGGAAGGAAAAGACCAAAAGAAACTTAATGAAATACTGGCATTGAAATGGGGCAGGATTAAGTCGTTTTTAAATGAATGAACACAACTAGTTCCAGTAGCCATTGTTCCATTTAGAACGAGCCATTGGTAGACTCTGAACAGAAGTAGAGGGCACTTTTTCAGTGAAATGGACCTGATATAATCGGAATGGATCCAACAAGGTTTTCTACTGGACACAGTATAATGTCTTATGAAGTAAAGACAGTACAAATAGACATGGTCTAAGTGGACCTAAAAGCTGTGGTCATTCATGTGCAATATTACCTTTTTTAAAGGAAAAGTTTCTTGGCTCTGGGGAATGAAAAGAAAAATATCATTGCTAACTTGCCTGTAAAATATTTAATACAATGATAATAGAGGATGTGATTGGCTCTATATTGTTTTCTGAAATTTATGATTAATGTACAGTAGTAATTATAATGGTAATTCAATTTTATTTAATCTGTTCAGCTACTTTTATGCAATAAGTGGTAGGATCCCCATTTTCGAAATGAGGAAACTGAGGCCCAGGAATGGTGAGACTTGCCCTAGGTCCTACAGTAGACCTGAGATTTGAACCCAAGTCAGCCTCATTGCACAGTCTGTGCTGTGTGGCTTTCTCTAATTGTACCAGTCACTCACCCTTTCCTATCTTGGGCACTCCTTGATGTGAGTTCCCTTACAAGGCCTACTTGTTAGCAGCCGTTACTCCTGCACATCTAGTACCAGTGGGCTTTGCATTTGGGTTGTGTACTTTATATACCTGTTACAAAGATGATGAGAACGATTTATAAACACTGCTTTTGCCTTATCTTTGGGAGGAGGTACCTTTAATTCATTCTTTCCCT
>NW_006775731.1:1355141-1359310 GCF_000442215.2 Lipotes vexillifer
GAGTGTGTTGTAATATGTCCCAAAAGAAACTGGCTTAACTCCATAAAAATAATTTTCCCTTATTTTTCTTTATGACCATTGATAAAAACTGAGACAAATATGTCAAAACCTCTTGATTTTTTCTGCTTCCTTGGAAAATTTAAGAAGTTATGGAAGCTCAATGTAATTAATGCAAAAGTAGAGTAAATTGTTAAATTTATGAATTATTTGCTAGAAGGATTCAAGTGAAAATTCAACTGTATGGATGCTAATGTAACACTTTAGATATAAAATGTAGACTGAAATAAGAAACAGTCGAATTAGCATGAGGACATTAAGTGATAAAATGAACGTTTTTATTGACTAAGGGTGAGTAGCTGGACTATTATAGTCAAAATCTCAATCAAAGCATCTAAGATATTTAAGACTTAAATGTGACTTTGATATAGCCTCTGGTGACATTTGAGGAGTTTCCAGACAAAACTGAACCATTTACATGACATCTTATTATAGAAGAAATTTTGCTTGATTCACTGTCAACCCAGATTATTATTTTTTTCTTAATGCAAGTGATCCACCAGTATTTATAATGTCTGTCATATTTTAAAAGGACATTATAAATGGTGCGATTTTAAATGAAGTTAAAAATTTCCAAGTCAATATACATATGTGGTGCAAAGGGATACGTACACACAGCTGTTTGACCTTCAACTAAAATCAAAATTAGTGGGACATTGTAACATTAATGAGAAAAGCCTAATTCATGTTACACATTATAAGAATTAAGCCAGAATTTATAATAATACTGTCAATATGTTCTAGAGTTAATTTAAATTTAACACACCAAGAATGACCCAATATCTTATATAACTGACCAGCAGAAAAATATGTGGTTTATAACCTCTTAAATATCATAGTGTGAACTCCAAGGTGGGAAACATCTTAATCTACATTCAGATGTGGAAGTCTGCTGTGAAAAAGTCTGGTGATTCTAAGTAGGTTATAGAGAGAAAAGGGAGAGGCACAAATTTCGAACAGAATGATCTGGTAGGTGCAGAGGGCTTTTTTTTTTTTTTTAATACATCTTTATTGGAGTATAATTGCTTTACAGTGGTGTGCCAGGTTCTGCTTTATAACAAAGTGAATCAGTTATACATATACATATGTTCCCATATCTCTTCCCTCTTGCGTCTCCCTCCCTCCCACCTTCCCTATCCCACCCCTCCAGGCAGTCACAAAGCACCAAGCTGATCTCCCTGTGCTATGCGGCTGCTTCCCACTAGCTTTCTACCTTACGTTTGGTAGTGTATATATGTCCATGCCTCTACCTCGCTTTGTCACAGCTTACCCTTCCCCCTCCCCATATCCTCAAGTCCATTCTCTAGTAGGTCTGTGTCTTTATTCCTGTCTTACCCCTAGGTTCTTCATGACATTCTTCTTTTTCTTAGATTCCATATATATGTGTTAGCATACGGTATTTGTCTTTCTCTTTCTGACTTACTTCACTCTGTATGACAGACTCTAGGTCTATCCACCTCATTACAAATAGCTCAATTTCGTTCCTTTTTATGGCTGAGTAATATTCCATTGTATATATGTGCCACATCTTCTTTATCCATTCATCCGATGATGGACCAGAGGGCTTTTTTAATGTAAGCTCTCCTGCTTCTCCAAAAGATCAGGTGTGGTGGAACATTGCTTTCATCCTGATCATGGAGAAGTAGACCTGAACCATCATTTTTCTTGATGACAGTTTGTCATATCTCTAAAGTTCTGGTAATCCATGCACAAGACTGACCAAATTTTAATCATTTTCTCATCAGTATCTACCACATGGCACCAGATGTAATAGTTGTATAATAATTATTACTTGGATACATGTAAAGCCGTACAGAGAGGCTACGCATAAATTGTCTCAAAGGATTAAGTTAATTAATCTTTAGGGCCAGAAAGTGTTGAAAGAATCATTGGTTTAGCCAGTTAAGACCAGAATGAAAGTACATCTTTCCACCAGGCACGTTCAGTCACTGTGCTTCCTTCCATTCTGTTTGCTCTTTGGGCCAGAGAGATACTAAGCGTATATATGTTGTGTTTAAATTCAGTCTTGCTTATCAATTCCAAATCTAAGGGAAAATAATGGTGGCTACAGGAGCGGGACTAAAACAGAGTTCCAGTGATCTCACCCCATATACTACAAGTGTAAATCAGAATGCTAATATGAGTGTTGAAATGTATCTAAAATTCTGGAATCAGGCATGAAAATAGGGGCCTCCTTTGAGCCACATGGTTATGTGCTACTCAACACAGAAGTTGAAACTGGAATTTAAGGCTTCTGGACAGTTTTCTCTTACAATATTGTTCGTCTTGGCAAGGAAAGAAAGAGAGGAAGAAGAAGAGAGAACTGGATGCATTATTAAATGCTGCTTTGTCCTAAAACAAAAATAAGCTCTGGAGGACACACGCCATTTGTCCAATTGTATATACCCTATATTGAGTGAAGGGGGACTATTCAGTTATGGTGTAGTTCCAAAAGCTTATTTCAGGGACATAGGTTTTCTCTGCCCTTGGATTCCTATAGGATTATTATTGATTTACTCCCGGTGTCTGGGAATTTAAAATTGGGAATCTAGATGAGTAGTATTCTCTATTCGGTTCATTAGTCTTTTGATCACCTCAGTGAAGATTACAAAATTATCAATTGGCTTATGAAGCATATATAACAGTCAAATACAACTTAATACCCAACTGTAGGGTTTTGAGACTGTTTACATCTATTACAACCACCTGCCCTTTGTGCTGCCCATCCATCACACATGTACATGTAAGCCTCCTAGTATCCCATTGTCGCAAAATCCATACCATTCAATCAGTTGTTCCTGGATTGGGCTTTTCATTCAGTGCATGTTACTTCCAAAAGGTCAAATATGGGCATGAAAATTAAGAAATTTTCACATGGTTAATTTTAATTTTCCAACAGGAAGGATGAGAATGCCTTTCATATCATTGGAGTTTATTCGTGATTGGATGAATTGAGAAGATGCAGACAGGTGTGGAGGTGGTTACTCAAAAAAAAAAAAAAAAAAAAATCATGGGTTTAAGGAGCAAATGTCCTTTCTGAGATTAAAATAGAGTACTATAAATGAAAACAGACATTTTTAAGCATTTGTAAGAACACAGAATTTCAAGAAAAATAATGCTTTATTTCACATTTCAATTAAATGTATAAATTTTGTATACTGAGTTAGATATTTTAATGTTAGCCCACTAAGGCTCAGCGGCCATGGCTCACGGGCCCAGCCGCTGCACGGCATGTGGGATCTTCCCGGACCGGGGCACGAACCCGTGTCCCCTGCATCGGCAGGCGGACTCTCAATCACTGCGCTACCAGGGAAGCCCTGTCCTTTCTTTTTAAAAGAAAGAATAGCTGAGTTTTAAGTAATTTTCATCTTTTTAGTGTACTTTGCATGTTATTTGCTGTAGGTGCTCTTTCTTAGTAATTACACTGATTCTCCCATATTCTGAATATATATTAAAACATTTTTCAGTAGGGCTATGATGAAGGGTACTTTCACCACTCCTCTTTGGTGGTGTGGTTCAGTGCCTTGGTTTTAATTCATAGAAACACCACTGCTGCACAGTAAATTATATTGAAATAAGTGTGGTGTATCAAGGCATAAATATCCCCTGAAAATGAGGAAAAACAAGTTTGACACTCAGGTGGCTAATACATCACTCACATAGTAGGAAATGGATTGTACTGTTGTTGACAGGAAATAAGGGGAGAGAAGATGATTTCAGTTAATACATAAGTAGAGGAAAGAAAACAGAAAAAAATAATAGGGATCATTATTTTTAGCTCATTTGCCTTGTTTGGCTGTTTATACAGGTGAAAATGTAGACCATTAGCAGGTGACCACTGTTTGAGTGTTACCTTTTCCTGTTCCTCCCTGACTAGTGTGTCTTGTCTTTCTGAAAGTGTTGGTGTTGGCAGTATTTATCTTTGCTCTTCTGTGAATTCTCTCATTTGCATTGCATTCATTTATTGAATTCATGCATATCCTCCACTGTGTCATTTCCCTTTCATACTTCAGTTTTGTTTTGCTTTTCCCATCAATGCAGGATTATAATTCTTAACTCTCAAATGTATTGGATATTCAGTAGGGAAGAGTCACTAACCTCCGCCCACCCCC
>NW_006775731.1:1359320-1370624 GCF_000442215.2 Lipotes vexillifer
CAAAAATTTCTCCTTTCCTGCTGTGGAACAGCAGAGAAAACAGAGGCCATTCTTGGAAGTGAAAGGTATGGGGTGAACTGGAAAGTGTCATGGTGGGGGTGTGTGTGTCAAAGCTGTCAGGACTGGCTGCATTTGAAAGTAAATGATGGAATTAAGAAAATCTGTTGACTGTGGCCAACAATAACCAGGAATTCCTAGAGCTGGCTGCTATGAACCATCATTTCAGAAGCAATCTGTATGTTTGCCTCTTCTTTTTGGCCAGAGAATGGCGGAGCATCAGAGCAGTAGACTCCTAAGAGGAAGAGTATTTCTCAACACTTTGCTGTATTTGGGATGCCATCATAATTTAATCATTGATACCAAAAACTGTACAATGAAATGCAGTGTGAGACAGTGATTTGCACCTAGAGTCACTTATTATTTTGTCAAGGATTTGACATGCCAGTCAATTGCATGAGCAATGTATGCTTGCCTGAAATTGATCATGAAACACCTCATGTTAAGCATCTTGATATTCTTTACTAATGTTTTGGGCTTTAGAGCTTTCACCCATGCTTCTGTTTTGTAACTAAGGGGGGAATGACAAAAGGTATGAGCTAATGGAATCATTTTATGCAGAATAATAATTTGAATAATTTACTCCAGAGTGGGTTGTCACACTGACCTCATTATTTATTTCCTCCATGGTTATCAAAGTAAAATGAGCTTACTATGGAGAATTTTTTAATTACAAGGAAATATAAAGATGAAAATAGATAATCCTACCAATCATAACAATACTGTTTGTAATTTGGAACTATTTCCTTCCATCTTTTCAAATTACCTGAGTACACTTTAAAGACTGTCTTTAAAAAATTAGCTTACCATATCACATATCACTAAATATTTAAAAGCATGTTTTAATAGTGTATAATATGTGAATATATAGTAATTTAATTAATCCTCAATGATTGATATTTAGATAGTTTCCTATGTGTTTATGATTATACATGAACCTGTGATGAACATTTTATTGTACATTCTATATGAAATGTTTGCATTCCTCTGATTATCATATGACGTGGAATTATGATGTAGATATGTACATCAAAAGACATGCAGTTGATTCTTGGGACACCGACGTCTAGGCAGTTGAAAATCCACATGTAACTTTTGACTCCTCCAAAACTTAACTACTGATAGCCCACTGTTGACTGGAAGCTTTATTGAAAACATAACCAGTCAATTAACACATATTTTGTGTGTTATATTTATATATGTACATATATTTTATGCATTCATGACATACCTTTTTCTGAAATTTTTTCAATATTCTAGGCAACACAGTTCATCTGTAAGTTTTTTTCAAACTGTTGCAAACATCCCCCCAAATTTCTAATATATTTATTGAAAAAATCCGCTTATAAGTGGACCCATGCAGTTCAAACTCGTGTTGTTCAAGGTTCAACTGTACATCAACAGATTGATTTCCAGCAAGTGTGCCATCATTTCTGTCAGCAGTGTGTGAGGAGGATATCATTCCATTATACCTTTGTTAACACTAATAGATTTTTTAAAGCATTTAATTTGATAGTGAAGATTAGTATCCATTGAAAATTATATATCTTTTATTATTGAATAAACAATTTTTATATTATCTCATTTCTTCTGTCATTTAATGGGCTTTACCTACTTTTATGTTAGAACTTCAGTGATTTTAATTGATTGCTGTGAACTATTTATTAAGGGTATTACCATTTATACCCTTAATACTTTCTACAATTTTGCTTTTGCTCCATAATTGTTTTTATTTTAGGATATAAGCATTTTTCTTTTTCTCTGTTTAAACTTGTAAATGCTTCCTTTTGGAGCCTCTTCATTACTTTTACAGTTGAGAAGTAATTCTTCCCTATAGAAGACAAGATGTCCGCTAACAGTTTTAAATATGTTAGAACCTTTTATTTTTTACCCATAACTTTGCTATAGTGCTGAAGTTATATTGATGTCTAATGAGATGTGGCTTTGACTCTCAGTCTTAGTAAAATATGTGGGATGTAGTGTGTGCCAAAGAGGAAACTGAACATTCTGAATGATTGCATGGCATATATTAGGATCCAGGCTTTGTTTTTTTGGTCTGCCATATGTCAGTGTTTATATTTGAATCATATTGCTTTAATTACTATACTTTTATAATATATTAGAATCTGGTAAGGGGGGAAAACTTTGTCTACTCCTCTTTTGTAAATTTTCTTTGAAATTCTGACCTATTTATTTTTCTAGGTAAACCTTGACATCACTTGTCAAATTAATGAATATCCATTTGGCCTTTTTTATTAGGGATTGCGAAGGATTGGTATTTCTAAAATATCTCATCTTCCCATTGAGGAATATAATAAACAAACAAACAAACATTCAGTCATTCTTTTATGTCCTTGAGAAAAATTTGGCAGTTCTCTTAAGATTTAATGAAAGTGCCTCTTCAGTATTATCTGCTCCTTTAAGACTATATGATAATTATGCTTTTGCAACTTACAGTTTGTTAGGTTAAAAAACTATCCTGTTCCCTATTTTGCTTTCTAGTTCTTTTACTAAGACCTATTTTTTTTGAGGTAAAGTTCACACAACATAAAATTCACTGCTTTAAAGGGAACAGTTCAGTGGCCTTCAGTATATTCACAATGTTGTACAACTCGCCTCTATCCAGTTCACTCCATAAAGAAACACCCTTTCTCTTAAGCATTTACTTCCCATTTCTCTTGCCCTCACCTTTGGTAACCACCAATCTGTATTATGTCTCTATAGATTCAGCTATTCTGGACATTTCCTACAAATAGAATCACACTATATATTACCTTTTGTGACTGATTTCTTTCACTGAGCATAATATTTTTGAGGTTCATCCACATTGCAGAATATATCAGTACTTCATTCCTTTTAATGGCTGAATAATATTACATTGTCTGTATATACCACAATCCTATTATCTGTTTATCCATTGATGGATGTTTGGGTTGTTTCTACCTCTTAACTCTTATAGACAACGCTGCTGTAATCCTATTGGTACATGTATTTGTCTGCATACTTGTTTTCAATTTACACACACACACACACACACACACACACGTCCCTATGAGTGGAATTACTGGGTTCTGTGGTCATCCTATGTTTAAGTTTTTGAGGAACTGTCAAAATCTTCTCCACAGTGGCTGAACCATTTTACATTCTTACTTGTAACATACGAGGGTTCCGATTTCTCTATATACTTGCCAATAATTTTCTTTTTCTTGTTTTATGTTTGTAAATTATAGCCATCCTGTTAGGTATAAAGTGGTATCTCATTGTGGTTTTGATTTGTATTTCCTTAATGAAGAATGATGTTGCACTTATTTTAATGTGCTTCTTGGGCAAAGCCTATTGTTTTGAATTCAGTTTATTGCCACTAAATTATTTTTACAGTTTTTAAATTTGGATACATTTTGTAACATTTTCATCATTCACTGAGACATTTTTGTTTAACTTTCAACCTTTCAGTCCTTTTATGCCATAGTATTTCCATTCATTTAGATTCATTTCCCAGTTAACTGGAGTATATCATCAAGTAATTTTTAAGGGATTTTTGGCTAGATTTTCTGAGCCCTTGAATATCTGATTTTTTTTGTTGTTGTTTTTTACCATCATACAACTTAGTTTGTTACAAAAATCTTGGCTTACAAACTTTTCCCTCTTAATTAACTTATTGTAAGTGTTGCTCATTTGTCTCTCTCATGGTATTTAAATTTCAGGGAAGATATTGATGCCAACCAGAATTTTGTTTCTTTGAAGATAAGCTGGTTGTTTTTCGGAGGTATGCAGTTTCTTTCTCCCTTGGGCCCTGTATTAAAAACCTTTATCCAGGGTATAAGAATGTATGTGAGAATTTTTCTTTGGTTTCATGTGGATCATGGTGTACTCTCCTGGTTTGCATCCTCCTTGCCCCTTTTTAAATTAAGGTTTTGTCTTTAAATCTCTGAAGTTTTTCTTCAGTCTTGTCCTTTCATTCCAGTTCTTTTTTTCCTCCCGTTGTAATATGTGTAATTCAAAAGGTGGACCTGTTTTCTATTCTTCATAATAATCCTCTCATCATTTTCAGTTCTTTGTCTTATTCTTGTAAGTTCTGGATGAGCAGTGCAATATTGCTCTCCATATTAGTGCTTTGATTTTCTGCAGTGCTCATTATACAGTTTTCCATATGCAGTGTAGTTTTATTTTTCCTCTTGTATGTTAGTTTCCTTTCTTGCTATGTCCAATCGTTTCCAGTCTCTCAGCTCTTTGTCTTTATTTGTCTTTTTAACATTATTTCAAAGACTATGTGGCCAGGAAATGGGAGGACCAGAGTGTAACCCCAGGCCAATGTGACTGGAAATCTGTGCTCTTGCAGTTTTAAAATTATTTTAAAAGAAAAATGGCATTTATAAAAATAACTAAAAGAAGAATAATAATAGGATGTTCTTGCTTGAAAATCTTGGTTACCAAGAGCTTTATCCTTAAATGACTCACAAGTAAAGAGTCGTAGATGCTTTACAATTTCATATAGTAGATACTGTGTACCTGCTTTGAGCATTGTCCTGTGCATAAATATAGAATGTTTTTTCCAGAAAACAGATGAACTAATAAAGGAATAGGGGAAATTTCACTTTTTAGCTTCATCTTTTCTGTGTTGGTGATTAATACATTTACTCATATATATATATATATATATTTTTTTTTTTTTTAGGCCATGGCTCACAGGCCCAGCCGCTCCGCTGCATGTGGCATCTTCCCGGACCGGGGCACAAACCCGTGTCCCCAGCATCGGCAGGCGGACTCTCAACCACTGCGCCACCAGGGAAGACTTGCTTATATTTTTTGAGTTATGGGCATTCTAGCACGTTCCACAGACATCTCATTTTGATAGTCTGTAAAGTGGGGAAAGCATGAGCTTGAGAATGTTTTACAGATGTGAGTTTGCATAGCTATTCCATCACTTTTGAATTGTGTGAGCTTGACTGCCTTACCTAACCTCTGAGCCTGAGTGTCACACTCTGTACAAATCCCATATCCAGGGAGCTTGAGGATTGAATGAGATGAGGATACATTTATGAATGCAGAACAGCACTTGGCATATGGTAGCACTCAGAAATCTACTGAATGCTGTGAATCAGGCACCGTGCGAGGTCCTGGAGACTCAGCTATGATATAAGACATACCTCTGCCTTGAAGGAATGAGAAATTTAGGAGGATACACAGAAAAGGAAACCAGCAATAATAATAATATCCTATAATAAGACTGAACTAGAGAGAGACTCTGCTTCTCTTATGTACCTTTTTACTCCAAACTGCGGTTGAATCAATGATTTATTCTATGAATACTAGGATGCATAAGTGAGGAATGGCCAGGATAGAAGTTTACCAGAGGGCAGGAGTGTAGGAGGAGCACAGGAAAAGGCCGTTATTTAGTCAGGGAAGGTTTATAAGTAGAAGTTATTCTTAAGCTAAAGTTTTTGCCTCCCTGTTCCCTTTGTAAATTGGATTAAATTTGTGCTCTACCAAGGGACTTGATATTTCAAGGAAACTTGCTACAATATCTTTTTGGTAAAATGAAATCTTTTGTAATGCAAATAATCACTTCCTAATTTATATGTGGGGCAAGTTAAGATTTTTGTATGTCAGGTTTTTTTTCTCTTTTCTTTTTTTCAAAAGATGGGCACAATGATCTATCTTTGCAATAAGTAAAAACATCCTGACAGTAATTGAATGAGAAATTGATTGAATTTAATCTTCATTCTTCCACATTTTATAGAGAATAAAGAAGCATTTTTTAAATATATAACTGCCCTTGCTGAAGTGAGTAAAGAAGGCATATTCATGTAGATTTCATTGGAAGTTAAGACTTTTCTGAGTCATTATAAAGTCAGTTGATTTTTACAGGTCATTGCTCCAGGACTCAGTTTCCCCATATGCAAAATGTGGGATTTGGACTAGAGTATTTCTAAGGTCTATTACAGCTTTAAAACTCTCTGGAAGGAAAAGAAAAAGATTAATGACAAACTTATCATATAATTAGGGTAATAAATTACAAATAGTATGCCAAGAGATAGAAATGAAAATGACTCCTAAATTTTTTAAATTATAGATAATTATAATTCTGTTAGACTTTTAGAAGGTACCAGGCAGTCATTTAAAAGAAAATGAGATTCAGGATAGGTTCCTTTGTACAAATACTGTAGTTGATTGACCCTTTTATATGGATACCCATCCTATTGGATTACGGGCCCACACTACTCCAGTATGACCTTATTTTAACTTAGGTAACAATATCTACAAGGACTGTATTTCCAAATAAGATCACATTCTGAAGTTCTGGGCATCAGGCCTTCAACATATGAATTTAGGGGGGTGAGAGGTGATGCACTCAGCCATAACACCTTCTGTGAATACTCTGTTTATTCTTGCCTTTCTAATAGGTTAGCCATGACACAAATATAGCACATGAACTGGGAGAACTCCCTCCTGTACCCATGACAAGCATCACTAATTGATCATGGCAAATCTTCCCACTAATTATAGAGGGAGACCCAAAACAGTTCATCAAAGTGAGCCATAAAAGAAAACCTATTTGCTATATAGATAGATAGATTTACAGAGCCAATAGGAAAGCAATTATCATACAAATACAGTAAGAAAAATTTCACTTCAATAACTAATATTGAATTGCTTTAATGAATCGGAGAAAGCTTGTGTGTATTTGTACACCTTAAATTCTAATTCAAAATTGGGTCATAATATAAGAATATATTTAATTACAATAAATAGGAAGAGGCAAAGTTCTCAAGAAAAAAAATTGAATGTGAATAAACAACAGAAAGTCTAGTTTTTATTAATCCCCTGCCCTTGCCACTTTTCTTCTCTGAAGGGTATTTACAATAATATAAGTAGCCCCAGGATGTACTACATCCTGAGTATTTAAATTTTGTTTCAACATTAAACAAAACATAGTTTTATCAAAATTTATATTTTTTATTTACTGATTGGGGGAGATTTTGTGTATTGTCTCATCTTTGTTTAGAAATACATTAAAATGGTTTAACCTAAGGAATAATGAGTATGTAAGAGTATTATGTCAGTTTGCCATTTATTCTTCATTCATTCACATATTTATTGTGAGCTAGTATTATGGACACTATTTCGATGTATCAGTAATTCCTTAGGACCACGTGTCACTAGCCACACGTGCCTATTGACCACTTAATATGTAGCTAGTCAGAATTGAGGTATGCTATAAAGACAAAATACATACTAGATTTCAAAAATGAAAAAAGGAATATAAACTATCTCCAATATTTTTCTAGTGATTCCATATTGAAATAATGTTTTGAATAGATTAGCATAAATATATTTAAAAATTTAACTTGGCTTTTCCTTTAAAATTTTTAATGTGGCTACTAGAAAATTTAAAATGTCTTATGTGGCTTGCATTATGTTTCTTTTTAAAAATTTTTATTGAAGTATGATTGATTTACAATGTTGTGTTTAATTTCTGCTGTACAGCAAAGTGACTCAGTTACACATATATATTTTGGTCATATTCTTTTCCATTATGGTTTATCACGGGAACTATATTGAATATAGTTCCCTGTGCTATACAGTAGGACCTCATTGTTTATCCATCCTTTATATAACAGTTTGCATCTGCTTATCCCAAACTCCTGGTCCTTCTCTCCCCCACCACCCCCTCTTCAGAACCACAAGTCTGTTCTCTGTGTCTGTGAGTCTGCTCCTGTTTCGTAGGTACGTCATTTGTGTCATATTTTAGATTCCACAAATAAGTGATATCATATGGTGTTTGTCTTTCTCTTTCTGACTTATTTCACTTAGTATGCTCATTTCTAGGTCCATTCATGTTGCTGCAAATGGTATTTTTTCATTCTTTTTTATGGTTGAGTAGTATTCCATTGTATATATGTACCACATCTTCTTTATCCATTCATCTGTCAGTTGACATTTAGGTTGTTTCCATGTCTTGGCTATTGTGCATAGTTGGCTTGCATTGTATTTCTGTTGGACAGGGCTACCATAGAGTTAAATACGCAAGTCACTTGTTGAGCACTGATGTGCCAGTTTTGACACAGTGCATCAAATACTGATGGTGGATGGCTCATTGACAGCTCTTACCTGTGAGACATCTGTGACATATGAAACAGCAGACTTTTATTTCTTTACCTTTATCCATCAACATAAGAATATATGAAGACATATAAAGGAACAGTCTATACTTTAAATGACTTTAGAAAACTTGATACACTTTGTGGTTTTTCTTCTTATGCTGAAGTATTAGAATGTATTTTACTTCCTGTAAATGATGAGGACCAAGATTCATAAATACCTTAAAATTTTTTTCTAGAAAATTAGTTTTTCTCCAGTAATATTGAAAAACTTATGTCATTCAAAGACATGCTTAATTATACCTTCTCCTAGCTGCCTTCTCAAAGGTCTACAGCTGTAAATAGTGTACTTCATTAGCACTTCAGATGCACGTGACTTGTTTCTCCTAGTTTTTATCCTAATTTCTCGTAGTTTTTATTATAATTTGCCTTAATGTGTTGTTTCTTTTCCTTTGGTCTGCCTTTCCTTTTAAATTATATGTCTAGCCTGCAACTGGCTTACTTACCTAGGTTCCGTCTAGTTTGTCTAGATGTGTCTAACACATAGAGGGCCCTCTAAAACATATTTATTGAATTAAAAACACCTGCTGAAGTTTAAGAGATTAACTACTTTCTCCACCCTCATCCCTCCTCATAGTTATTTTGACTCTATGGTGTCACATGTCAAAATTCACCTAAAGACTCCAGCAAACCATTGGGGATGCTTGTATCAGCCATAAGTTGATTGATTGATTAGGCTACGTTACTCTGCCTTACAATTTAAAAATTATTATTATAAAATCAACTCATCAAATATTGACCATTTAGTTAATATTTTGAAAATGCAACCACTACAAATAGTCTCCTGTGCATTTTAGTGTTTAGAGATTGCCTTTGAATACACAGACTCAATATTTATAGTTAGAAAATTTTGTTTACTCTTCTGTAATCCTCACATGCTCTTTGTTGTTCGTCTTTTGCTCTTTAATCCTCCCCACATTTCTGTATGCATTAATTGTCCCCGCTTGACAGTAGCTTAAATGATTTCACTGTGAGTACAGCTCACTGTGAGTACACTGTGAGTACCAAGATTACACTGTGAGTACAGCTAAGCCAGAACTCATTGCCACTGTCTTTGATCTCATGCTCTTTTCCCCAGTTTAACCTAAGAGCAGTCTAAGTGAGAAGTCATATTCCCACCTCCCTGCTGGCACTTTCTTCTCTGAGCCGACTTCATTGCTG
The DNA here is from genome assembly GCF_000442215.2 of Lipotes vexillifer. NCBI lineage: Eukaryota > Metazoa > Chordata > Mammalia > Artiodactyla > Lipotidae > Lipotes > Lipotes vexillifer. Next base: position 1,368,701 of record NW_006775731.1, read on the forward strand.
GCCGTCCACTCCAAAGCAGAGACTATTTCACTCCTACAAATGACTTCTATAGCCTACTGATCAGGGCAAAATGTTTTTTTTTTCTTTTTTTAAATTAAATCTGGTTCTATTATGATATTTACTAATAGGAATGGGCTTTTTTGCATTATATTCATTTTTTCTGACATTTAATAATTAGGAACCTGAATCTCTATTGGGGGTAAAAGGAAAAATGATAACTGTTCTATTTTATTCTATTTAGTACAAAATGCCAGTCAGAGGCATAGTGGGCCTCTTTGTCAAGTTTCCTTGGAGCACATCCTGTAGGAACAACAGTTTCTACATGATGGCAGTGGAGCTGCAACTGCTCCCACAAGGAGGCCTTCTGAGACCTTGGTTGCTGGTTACTTCTTAAGATAGTAACCCAAGAAAACTACTGGAGCACAAAAATTCACATGGTGCAAATCTTATTTTAATATGAATGAGTAAGATATTTATGTGATTAAAATTCAAAAGGTACAAAAGAACATATTATCTCCCCGCAACCCTGGCCTCTGGCAACTAGGCTCCCCATTTGAGGGTCAACCACTTCCATCAATTTGTATGAAAGAAAAGGGGGTGGGAAGAATGTGAATTTGTTTGTGTATGCATAAAATATATACACTGATTTACTCTTTACCTTTTTAACCTCATGGTTTATTTTGGAAATAATTCCATGTTAGTATATAATGAATTTACTCTTTTTGATGGCTGCATACTATTCCATTTATGGTATGACGTAATTAATTTCACAGCATTCTATTATGGAGATCAAATTCCTAGAAGTATAGTTGTATATGAGGATGTGCTCATTTGTAATTTTGTTTTGAGTGTTTAATTTCATAAATTTTTTGGAGAATGCATGTTTGTGATACAAAATTCTTTTACAATAAGTAAAGAATAAAGTTAGTCTCCCTCTCAACCTTCAAGAGAGGTGGTACCCCTTTTGTCACCTTCTAGTGGCAGGCATGTGTGGTATGAGTGTTGGATAGATATGTTACATAGATACCTTTTATCAGGAAAATTTTAGTTGTATTCTTCATTTGCTCTATAGCATTAGTTCCTACTCAGGAACAATTTAGCTGCCTCTAAAAGACACCTGACAAAATCTATAGCCATTTGTGGTTGTCACAAGGGTGTGTGTGGCTTTGCTACTGACATCTAGGAGGTAGGTAGAGGCCAGAGATTCTGCTAAATCTCCTACAGTACTCAGGATAGCCTCCATCCTGCCCCGAAAAATGACTTACTTGGTCCCGAGTCACTGGTGCCAAGATTGGCATTCTGGTCCATAAGGATCAGAAGGCTTTTCCAAGTCATTGGTTTCCATAGAGATGCCAGGCTTCAGTGCCGCCATTCATGTTAGAAGCATCACTGCTTTTCTTTCTCCTCCCTCTCTTCCTTCTCCATTTCCACAATGAGCCATAACTGTTGGGTATCTCACCAGCAAGAGCGATGGTTCCACTGGCATTCTTTATACTTAGCTCCCTCTTTAGCATGACTACAAATATGGTACTCATATTTTGCCAGTATTGTCTCATGTGTTCTCAATTTTTGCTCATCTTGCTCATTTTGTTGGTGCACATCCTCTGGTAATCTGCTGAGAGAGGGTGTATGAAAAGTAAATTTGGGACAACCTTGAGTTTCTAAAAATGTTTTTTATTCCACCCTCCCATCTGATTAATGTTTTGTGTGGGATTCTAGGGAAGAAATAATTTTACTTCAGGATTTGAGGTTATTTCTCCATTGTCATATAGCTTCTTTTTTCATTTTTCAGAGACACTGAGACATTTTGATGATTGTTTGTATGTAGACTTCTCACTGGATGTTCTGAAATTTCCCACTGATATGTGTGACATGGAATGAATCTACTTTTTTTTTTTTTTTTTTTTTTTTTTTTTTTTTTTGT
>NW_006775731.1:1370634-1387168 GCF_000442215.2 Lipotes vexillifer
TTTTTTTTTTTTTTTTTTTTTTTTTTCAGTGTGTTGGGATCTCAGTGGGCTCTTAATCTGGAAACTTATCCTTCAGTCTAGAAAATCTTCTTGAATAACTACTTTGACTTCTTTCCTATTTTCTTGTTCCCATTCTAGCATGCCTGAATGTTGGATGTTGGAATTTGTGAACCATTTGTTTCCTTATATTTTTACTTTACCTTTTTGCTTTGCTGTCTAGGAGATTGCCTTAAAATTTTACTCTAATACTTTATTGATTTTTTTCTCATTCATATTATAGTTTTAATTTTTAAGACCTTTTTTTTCTCTAAATGTTCTTTTTATTCTGTCCTGTTCCAATTTCTAGATGCAATTTCTGTTTTCTGTGATGACTAATAATAAAAATATATTTGTTTTTCACTTCTCTTTGCTTAGCCTGTTTCTTCCAAGTTACCATTTTCTGTTTGTTTCATCTGGTATTTTTAGTCCACTAGAGACTTCATCAGCTGTCATGTAATCTTTGATGGTCAATTTGTGGTTAAGTGGATTGGACATTCTGAGTGCATTAATTGGGTTTGTTGACTTTGAACTTCATCAATGAGTAGTCCAGGTGAACACTGTAGGGAACCCCAACATCTGTTATCTTTAAATTTCTCCTGTTGGACTGGTCACCTTCCTCAAAGACAGAACTTTCGACCTCTTGCCTTGGAGGGCTGCAGGTATTCTGGAAGCCCTGTGGAGAAAAGGGTGGGGTTCTCAGAGTGTGTATGGTCGCTTAATCTCCCTGTTTTGGGTCCTCAACTGCTCCTGGTTATCCCCTAGTTTATCCATCTCCAGAGAATAGACCTCTAAGACCTCCCACTCTTACTTCCACAGAGGTAGTCCTAGCCCCTGGACTGGCATCTAATTGCTTCTCAGACAGCTTTCATACAATCCTCCTTATTTTAGCTGCCTACTTTCCTACAACATCACTCTCTCTCCCAGTTCCATACATCACTGGTACTCCAGGTCCTAAAACCTTTGTGACTTCTGTGGTATGTGGGGTTATGTCTTAACTTTCCGTCCTGTTGGCTTTGGTTCCCTTGTCTCAGTGGCGCTCAGTCAGTTGCTGCTAATCCATCTTCCTACCACCTAGAAAAATTTTATGGCTGATAGCTCTTCTCCTGTTTTCCCTATTCTTACTCATTCATGTCACATAAAAAGTAATCTTTACTGTGGTTTTAGTGTGGTATCAGGAGAGCATTCAGTATCGGTCCAGGCTGCCATCTTTTCACGGGAACCTCTTAGCTGCGTAAATCTTAGAGATTCCATTATGGAAGGATATTGGTAGAGTTGGCCTTCTCTCTTCCCTGTTTGCTGCTGCTGCTACTTTCTTATTTGGATTGCCACTCTGGCTCCCAGAGCCTTGGTGGTGAGCTGCTGGAGCTATTTCTAAAGCAAAGCCAGATCTCCGGTTCACTGCACTGACAGCTGTGCTGATGGATGTGGGACTACACATATGAGATTCGTTGGCCTTGCACAAGTTTGCCCTTGCTTTATGCTCCTGACTACACTTTTACTTAACTCACCTTTGAGCCTAAAGAATGTGTGCATAATCTTTTTGAAAACGTTCGCTATGCTAATATCCTAGATTAATGTCTGTGAGCGTCTAGTGGTCAGAAGCTGAGAGTTGAAGCCCATAGACCAGGTGTCTCCTGTTACATGGTTTACAGGCCACCTTTACACAGGGACACATGCTCACTGACTCCTTTTTACCACTGAGAGGACATTGTACTTGTGAAGCCACCTTCATTCACTGATGCTGAAGGCTTTTACAAGTCTAAAACCATTCATTTTTTTCAAGATGCTAAGGGTGTTGGTCCCATAAAGAGATGATAGATACTAAAAAAAAAAAAAAAAAAAAAAAAAAAAAAAAACAAAAACCTAAGTACAGTAATCATAAAAAAAAAAAAAAAAAAAAAAAAAAAAAAAACCTAAGTACAGTAACATCAGTCATTTCTGTTCCTTTCAGAAAAAGATTCCAGGACTTTTGATTCTTACTCTGATTCCTAACAAACCAAGATGACAATTAGTAACATGCAAGATATTGACAAAATTGTTTTGTACTGTGTTCAGACTGATTTTGATATTGTCGTTTTAAGGAAAACTCTAAGGTCTGCCTGGAAAATGACCTTTTAAGGCCTCTACCCAGGGTTTTTTATCCAGAATTTTAACTTTTAGGTTAGTACAGTCAGATTGGATACGTGCAGTTGATTTATGTTCCTGATCAAGGTTTCTGTGTACCAATAAATCTTTATTTCTGGACACTGAAATTTGAATTTCATGTAATTTTCACATGCTATGAAATATCCTTTGGCTTTTTAAAAACTATTTAAAAACATAAAAGCTATTTTTAGCTCATGTATCTATAAAAACTGGTGGTGAGCCAAGTTTGGCCCGCAGGCAATTGTTTGCTGACCCTAGTTTAAAACTTTTGCCTCTTGATGAGTACTGTTCCCCTGTTGCCAAATTTCATCGCTGGCATGATAATCTGAATGTCTGTTGGTATAAAAACACTGTTTGAAATTGGGGTAGTCATGCTCAGTTTTTTGCTTTGATGGAAGAATTTTTCAAAGCCAGTTCAAACCACTTCCGTGTACCCCTTTTGACAACATTTTCTTCTCCTTCCCGACTGCTTTTCTTCCATTATTTTACTTTTCTCCTGTGTACTTTCGAATAATTTCAATTTTTTTTTTTTGAGTAAAGACTATATTACACACTGTGCTAGTTGCTTAAGAGATATGAATATAAACCAGAGTCATAGCTCCTGGGTAGATGAAACACATTCATGGAAGAGATTTTTTTCTTTTTGACAAAATTCAACAAGCTAACCTGAGGTATAGGGGCTAGGGATGTGTTCTACAGAAACTGTGTCAGCAGAAATTGTGTAGGTATTTTCCCCAATGTGATACTGTAGATGACAAATACATGCACATTCTTCTGCTTGTATTTATTTCTGTTTGGGGGATTCCAGCAACATCAAAATGGTGAATAGTAGTGCTCGGTTTAAAATTTTTTAATATTACCATATTTTCACTACTGTAAAGAGACTTCTGTCTCTTCAGATGTCCTCTGGTAATTTGTTCATTAATTCAAACTTCTTTAAAAATCTTCTTTGGAAAGGTGTATTTCTTTGGCAAAGATAGATCTCTACTTAGTAAAGATTTATGATTGAATGAACAAAGAGCAAGGAGGAAGCCTAGGTGGTGCAGTCTGTGCACTGAAAATAATAAAACATAGGAACATTAAAAATGAAGGAAACCAGTCAAAGGCTGTAGAATCAAAGAACAACACAATTATAGATTTCATGGTAGTTACAGTAAGTAATTTAGTCTCAAATGCATACTCCTTTATTTTGTAGAGGGGATTGGCATTTGTGCAATATTCTCTAGTTAAATTTCAATTTATTGGATTTTTGCATCACTGCAGATTGATCTATTGAATTTGTCACAGTGGCCTTGTTTTTACCTTGTGTTTAATACCTGCTGGATCAGAATAGCAATCAATTTAGGTTAATTTCATTAAGTTTGCTAAAGCTTTTTAAATTAAAGTCACTTCTGACATTACCAGTAACAAAATGTAGGCAACATACCCTCATATATTATTGTTCTAGAAAAGAGATTGGTAATATATATTCTCTCTAACATTTCCTTACTTGGATTTTAAAATTCCCTTAATTATTTGCTAGACGATAAATCATTTAACATTTAAAATTTTAATTATCTGCATGATCATTGCTTAGTATTCTGTGCCAAACTTTAAACTCAGCATAGATTTAAGTTCTCACTAAATAGATTTCAGTTAAATTCCTTCCACCTTTACTAGGAAAGAAATGGATTGTGTTTAATAAATTGTATTGTACTCTCCATTGACAAATATAAACTGGGGAGTGGTTCGTGTCAAATAGCCTTTTAATTCTTGTGCATTTTAGTTTTCAGAGGAGTCACAATGCACTAGGCACTTATGTAAAGTATAATCATGGTTATGATTTTTTGAGTAATATATTTTGCAATGAGCTCTGTAATATGCAATTATGGAACTCAGCTTGCATTATTAACTGATTTTATTAACTATCATTAATGCGGTATTTATAAATATTGCTGGGAGAACTGTAGTTGCATTTACTAAAGATAGAATCAAGAATAAGACTGATAAACTACTAGTGCACTAGAACTCTTTAAGAAAAGAAGAGCAGACTACATTGTTTCTAAAACCACTAGTAAATTCAGAAAGGGGGGAAAAAACCCAAACCATAAAAAATTGGTTATTTGATTACATTTTATTCCTTCATGTCAGTGGTATGTAGGCATCACTGTAGTTTTCTGTGGGGAAATTGAGCAAGCTAAAGTTTGTCCTAGCATATGCTATTCTAGAATTAAAGAGATTTTGGTTATGTAGGGTTCAAGTTATCTTTGACACATTTTGCAGGTTACTTACAAATTCCTGCCTAGACATAGGAATCTTCTTTATCAGAGAGCCTAACATCAGATTTTAATCATATCTTAGACCCACAGGGTTTTAGGTTTCCAACAGGCCACCTGTCTCAGACATTTAAAAATTCACAGGACAGATGGGAAGGTGAAAGAACTTGTCCTTGGATAAGGAAATTCTTACATTGCAGGAACATTCACAGGCAGAGCTAGCCAATACATCACACACATACCCTGTATTTGTCTAGTGTTGAGGTTTCGTAATCGCACATTTCCCTTTGGTAGTATCAGTACAGAATTCCTTATATATCTCCTATTCTGTTGGTGGGCAAGAGAAAAAAGAGTCATAGCTTGTAAAACCTGTTGTTCAGGTGACCCATGAATCAGGAAAGAGGCGTATATTTTATATTAACTTTCCCGAATCTACTGTTGGTGGAATGTGTACCTTGTGTAAGACTGTGCACCGTCATATTTAAGAATTGGGATCTGAAGCTGGCTTGCCTGGTTTTAAGTTTCTTCCTAACTACTTGCAAATAACCAAGGTAAGTTACCTGGCGTCCCTGTGCTTTAGTTGTCCCATCTGTAAGATGGGGATATTATAGTTTTTTGTGAAGTTTTTGAAAAGATGACAGGAAGATAATACATAAAAAGTGCCTCGGGTACTGCTTGACACTAAGAGTCAGTATTCAGTAAATATTAGCTATTAAAAATGATACTAATTACATGTAAAAAGTGAAAGAGGGACTTAAAGCTTATACTTGGAAATTTTTTGAAAGTTAATCCTTTAAAAATTTCATGTTCATATTTATCTCTTTGGGAGAGAATCTGTTACTTGGCTGAAGCATAGTGTTCAAAATCATCAAGCAGTTGAAACGTCAGTGCTGTGAACTGTAGTTGTGAACTGTATGCTGTGAACTGTAGTTTATGAATTCCTTACACAAGCATTACTTAGGAACATATTAAAAAATTGAATTCTCAGGCCCAACCTTAGAATTACTCCATCAGAAACTTTGGGTAGGACTGAGAAATCTTCTTTAATACCCCTCTGGATGATGTTGATGCACGCTGAAGTTTGAGGACCCACTATACTTGTTCTGGGTAATAGGTAGAGAACCTGAACACGATAGACTAGGTGCTCTAGTGGACATTCCTGTGTGTGGGGGGCAGCTAAGAAATATATAAGAAGCATTAAAAAATCAAGAATTTCAGGTGATAGAAGCGTGAGAAAACAAAACAAGTAAGTGGTGTTGGTAAATGATTGGGGGTATCAAGGGGACCCCTTGGATAGGTTGTTCTTAGAAGACCTGAAGATATGACACCTGAGGTTAAACCTGAACTATGAGAACGATAAATAATAGATAGATGAAAGGGCAGTCCTGGAAGAGGAAACACCTAGTGCACAGGCCATAAGATGGAGACGCCTTAAAGAAGGCTCTAGTCCTACCCTGCTAGTAATTACAATACTGAATTACAATTTAAGTGCAAGGGGCAAGTTTTTCTATATTCAAAACAATCATTTTAGATTTTTAAAAATGGAATTATATTATTTCAATATCATATATGTTATAAAAGAATTGTAAATCATTAAATTTAACTCACACTGTGGCAAGACTGATAATAAATACTATGTATAAAACTTGCTTTTTTCAATCTTTGCATGACAGAAGTCAAGTATATAACAGGTGAGGAAGAGCATATTTTTAAATCTAAGAAGACCTGCGTCCAAATCTAAGCTTCTCCACTAGTTAGTGATACCAGGATTGAGTTACATTTTCTGTGCCTTAATTTTAGTGTCTATAAAATGGGAATATAAAATTTATCTTTCTGGGTTTAGTAACCCAGTTTTGAGATAGTTAAAACCATTTAAACAAGCAAACGTGATCAAAAAAGTAGTAACTTTTATTTCAGATTTAGTAATAACTCTGAATTAATAGCCTAACTGTGAGCCAAAGGAAAGTCTGTGGCTCCATCCATCTTACAAATAGAGATTATATTACTTTGAAAGGTTATGACTTTGTAAAAACTTTTTTAAAACTTTTTTAAAAGTTTTTTTAAAAGTCACAGAACCGGGCTTCCCTGGTGGCGCAGTGGTTGAGAGTCCGCCTGCCGATGCAGGGGACACGGGTTCGTGCCCCGGTCCGAGAAGATCCCACATGCCGTGGAGCGGCTGGGCCCCTGAGCCATGGCCGCTGAGCCTGCGCGTCCGGAGCCTGTGCTCCGCAGCGGGAGAGGCCACAACAGTGAGAGGCCCGCGTACCAAAATAAAAAAATAAATAAAATAAAAAAAGTCACAGAACCTTAGGAACTGCTCCTGAAGTCTGCTTCCCACAATCATTTCCTCCTACAGTTTTGACTTCATCTTGGGAGCTCCGCCACGTGCCCTTGGCAACTCGTATGTGCCCTTTCAGGCGTTTCTCTTCTAGTTTCTCTAATGGACGCGTTTAGTTCATGTACTCTCCTGAGTAGTGCATATTGAAGGAATATGTCCTTGAGCATAGTTTGGAGAAATCTGAAGTTGAGTTAAATACACATAATTCAAAAACAGTGGACGCTGGAAGATGACCAATGTTTCAGCACATATTTATTCGACTTGGGTGACAGCTTAGCAAGTTAGGGAATGTTAAGATAATTTAAATGTACTTTGCAGATCTAATGACCAAAGTTATCTCCCCAGCTTAAGCTTTTAATATTTCTTGTATCCGTTTTCCTGAAAGTATTAGAAGGAGAGAATATTATGGGCATAAGGCACATATTTATTGAATGCCTATTATGTACGAAGCACTATCCTAAGTGTTATATATATGATTATGTGTTACTCAGATGTATATGACTTTGACTTCTCAAAACCCTGTGAGTTATGTAATACCTAGGCCATTTTATAGATGAAGATAGCAAGGATCAGAGATACTAAGTAACCTCCCCAAATTTACAGCTAATAGAAGTTAAAACTCAAGTGTGTCTGATCCAAAAGCTCAAGATCACTGTCTTCTAGTCAACAAATGCTGTATATTTTAGAAAATAAAAATTGAGAATGAGGAAACTATTACTAACCCATTGATGTGTCACTCTACTTGACCCATTGATTTATGTGTTTCTCTTTTTTTAATTTTTGGCTGTGTTGGATCTTCGTTGCTGCACGCTGGCTTTCTCTCGTTGCGGCGAACGGGGGATACTCTTCGTTGCGGTTCTCATCGTGGTGGCTTCTTTTGTTGCGGAGCACGGGCTCGAGGCCTGCGGACTTCAGTAGTTGTAGCTCTTGGACTTAGTTGCTCGACGGCATGTGGGATCTTCCCAGACCAGGGATCGAACCCGTGTCCCCTGCATTGGCAGGTGGATTCTTAACCACTCCGCCACTGGGGAAGCGATTTATGTGTTTCAAATGCTGGTTCTGTGGTCTTACAGGACTATATCTGCTTGAGAATAGAAGCATTAGCTCATGTTGTACTCCACGGTGTAAGTGGGACATGTTGGAGAGGGATCAGTAGTTGCTAACCCTTTAGCCAAAAATGTGGTGCAGAACAGGAAAGACAGGGTTCCTGTTTGCTCTGTAGTGACAGAGCCAGACAATGAAGGGCAAGAAAAATTAAAGTGATTATAAAGTGTTTAGGTACTCTGAAGGAAACAACCAGGGGTTGAGGTAGAGGCCAATAAGGTGAGGAGATAAGATGCCGGAAATAGAAATGGCTGCTGTGAGGAGGTGACATCTAACATGAGCCTGAAAAGCTGAAGAGCCAGGTCCTAGGCCTGGTTGCTACTCTCAGTTATCAGAGGAAGCCTGAGCCAGCCACCCTTCTGCAGAGATGGGCAGAGAGCCCCAAGGCTTCCTCATCACTGTTAGAGGGTGGGCACCATTCTTGGCTCAGAGTGGGCCCTTGACAGTGACTGAATTCTGTAAAGCTCTGAAAAGAGCATTTTCTTATGTACCAACTTATGTACATTTGTGTCAATCTAGAACTGTTAGGCACTTGTACTTAAACTCTGAAATGTAAACTTTTAATTACAGAAAATGTCAAACACACAACAAAGAAGAATATAGAGTAATGGATCTCCATGTTCTCATATCTGGATTTGACAAATATTAATATTTTTCCAATCTTATTTTATCTAACCTCCACTTCATTTTTTTCCTTTGGTATTTTCCAGCAAGTTTGAGACATTATTTCTTTACAATTGTAAATACCTCGATGTGCATCTCTCAATGATGAGGGCATTTTTATTTACATAGCCCCAGAAAATTATTATGCTTAGAACTAACAATAACTATTTAATCTTCTGATCTTTAAAAACATTTAATAAAATAGGCTAAATATGACTCATTAAAAAATTATGATGTTTGTCTATTATGATGTTTGGATCTATGTCTAGATTTCTGTTTCCTTTTAGACTCTTCTCAGGCTCATGACCTGACTATCCAAAAGCTACAATTTCTTACTCTTTCCAAAGCAACCAACCAAAGGTCATTAGCTTCTTGTTAAAAAGAAAAAAAAAAAAAAAAGCCCAAGAGGAGTGTCTACACTGCAACTGACTTGGAAAGTTACTTGATAGAACCTATCTTTATTGGTCTCTGTGGTGGCAGATGGTATTAAATCTGTACATGCGTCAGAAACATTATTTTTCAAATAGTTTGCTCTGATATTTTTCCCCCAGACATAATTGGATGTTGGTTCTGTCTTTGTAAAATGCAAGTGGAATTGAGTGTTGGGTAGACTTTGGACAAACTTCCATCACTCAACAGGCAGTTTCTTGAACTGCCAGGACTGGCTGCTAGGCACCCGACACTGGAAATCTAGAAAAACATGTATCTTTGCAATAATTTCTTCTGACAGAGAGAGAGGAAGTCCCAGTGACACCTCTTAAAACAACCAAAGTGCCCATCATCGGATGAATGGATGAAGAAGATGTGGCACATATATATACAATGGAATATTACTCAGCCATAAAAAGAAACGAAATTGAGCTATTTGTAAATGAGGTGGATAGACCTAGTGTCTGTCATACAGAGTGAAGTAATTCAGAAAGAAAAAGACAAATACCGTATGCTAACACATATATATGGAATTTAAGAAAAAAAAATGTCATGAAGAATCTAGGGGAAAGACAGGAATAAAGACACAGACCTACTGGAGAATGGACTTGAGGATATGGGAAGGAGGAAAGGTGAGCTGTCACAGGGCGAGAGAGAGGCATGGACATATATACACTAACAAACGTAAGGTAGATAGCTAGTGGGAAGCAGCCGCATGGCACAGGGATATCGGCTCGGTGCTTTGTGACCGCCTGGAGGGGTGGGATAGGGAGGGTGGGAGGGAGGGAGACGCAAGAGGGAAGAGATATGGGAACATATGTATATGCATAACTGATTCACTTTGTTATAAAGCAGAAACTAACACACCATTGTAAAGCAATTATACCCCAGTAAAGATGTTAAAAAAAAAAACAAACTATAAAAACCTGAGTCACCAACTACTTTCACTTAAAAAAAAATCCATGCAGTATTAGTTTGGCTTGAAGTTCTCTGCACTCCTCATCCATTATTGAATCTTATTTTACTTTGTTCAGGCAAGCTATCTGGCCTATTATGAAGCTTCACACAGCTAATTACCTCAAGGTGTTTAGTTCATTTATTATTTAAAGCATAAATCTTGTACAGGTTGTCTACTGACGACCCTCTGAGTAGATGTAGTAAATGCCTTTCATCCTTCTGGCCTCAGTCAACGCTCACAAACCTACCTGCTGAGTTTGGCAGGCCAGGCAAGGTGCTGGAACATGGAAGATACCAGAGGTACTTGCGCTTGCCTTTCTGTGTAAAGGTGCATGTGAAAAATGGGCACACAGTAGCAAATTCGAAGTTGAAATTTAAAGGAAATGAATCTTTAGAGACAGTATTCCTTTCTATAGAGACTTTATTAGATATTTTAGCCATTGTTACAGGCTGAATTTGAGTAGACCATAGTGACATCACACTTAAGAATATTTATATGGCAGTATCATCTTTCATGTTTGTGGTGTTTGTCCTTGAACCCATTTTCCTTTCCTGGCTTGCTTTCAGTCTTGTGTTGTGATACCAACAATACCCAATATGAATTACTTTCAAAAAGGCTAGCTTAAGTAATGTGCTGGTTCTACTGATGGGCTTATATGCCATTAAGAGTCTCTATCCTACACTGAATGTGCCAGGTATTTAACTGGGGACTGGTACTAATTTCAGAGCTAATACTGAGCTGTTCCACATCAATGCTTTCAGCAGGTGGCTTGAACTGACAGTGTAAAGAAAAAAGTGAGAGAAAATTACCATTGTACTTTAGAATTTCTCTGATTGAATTGACTGATTATACTGTCAAAGGAGCACTGGGAAGCTGGCAGGGTTATAGGGAGCGAAGAAATGACAGAATTCTTTTAGAAAGAGCTTGTCCGTTGGTTTTTGCACAGTCAAGTATTTCAGAATGATAATAGGTTTGATGTGAGGTTTGAATTCAGTACTTGTGAAAATCTGTGTGGTCTCTGATTGGTATTTTAAAGCTTGAATATTGTATAAGGAGAGCAAATGGTTTTCTTATTGCCATTTTCTCTTATAAGACAAAATATTAAAACACTGTGTTGAAGTTCCATCGTTTAACGTAGTTAAACTACTTTTTATATTTGCAAAGTGGTTTTATAAAGATTTCATTTTTGTTAAGAAGTTTTATTTATTAGAAAATGGAATAGGAAACTTATCAAGTGACTCAAGATGAAAACTGTTTTATCCAGTCAGTCTTGGATTATGTTCTAAGATTTTCTGTTTCAGAAGAAACTCTTATCAGTAACAAATATTATTCTTGGCTGTCTCTTAAATTCATGTTTATTTATTCTAAAATGTTACATTATTTAAATATTAAAAAATATTCTTTAAATGGATGATTCTTAAAAATTAGAGGTACAGTATCCTGCTATTAGTAGAGCAATAATAATAGTAGCTAGTATTTATTGAATTCTTGCCAAGTAACAGGTACTTTACTAATTATGGTGTCTCATTTAATCTTCACAGTCACTACACAAGGTAATTTCCCTTCATATCCCCATTTTACTTTATGGGCATATCAAGGCACAGGGAGGCTGAATAACTTACTGGATACCCACAGCTCGTAAGAGGCAGAGGTGGGATGCTGGCTCTCAGAACCCCAGTGCTCTATTGTAGCACAGAGGAGAGACACTGGTTATACTTGACTCTTTTTTTTTTTTTTTTTCTTGGCTGTCAATGCACTGACTGCCTCTGTACTGGTGACAGGGACTTAATACAGTTTCCCTTTTCATGGTTATCCCATTATGAATTTAATAGGACTTTTGATATACAGTCATGAGAATTCTTAAGGGAATGGTTTTAAAATGTGGGAAAAATGTATTGAAGGTGAAAGGTATAAGAGCAACAAATTTAGCAGAGTGTCAGTTAGGTTTGGGGCAGAAAAAAATCAGTCAGGATAAATGGGTCAGCATTCATCATTTGTTCAACAAATACTTATTGTACTGGGTGCCAAGCACTGGGCTTGGCCTGTCGGAAAGCACTGGGTGATTTATTTTTGTTGGGTTGACTCCCTGGTGGGATTATTCACAAACAACCTTTCGATGTAAATAGGAAGCTTTAATTGCAGGAGAGAAGGGTTCCAGTCTTTCTGGGTGGACCATGGTGCGCGAGTTTTGTTCGGTTGCATAATCTAGTAGGCTATCTTCGTATTCTCATTATTCTGATGCAGTGTAACAAACCAGCAGGAAACTGCATTCCATGGGATTTCTATGGGGACTACAGAGAATTCGTTCCAATGCTTACAGAGCAGCCGCTTGTAGCTTAAAGTAGCTCCAGGGCTAATGTGAGGAGCTGTGCAGCTCTACTTGCTACTGAACTGTAAAACTGAAAGCATGTGTAGTGTAAATAAAACAATGTCAGTAGAACTGTTTCTAATCTGGAGGCCTAATCAGAGCATTGGTGGACAATCTGTTATTGTGGAAAGAGGGGAAAAAAGCAGGGGATTTGAAATATTATACCACGCCTAAAATGTGAATACCTCTTTCTCCACTCGGTTTAAAATTTACTCCCTCTAATTTTTTTGTATTTCAATTGGAGGTAAATTGGAAAGAAAGAGAAAATGTTCTTCATTTCTCCCCACCCGCGGAACACAAAGAAACTGGCAAGGGGAGTGATACTTGCAGTAACAAACTTTCTCAGCCTAGGCTTGTAGAGGAAAAAGGAATCCATATTCTGGGATAGGTTTGTTGGATTTCTACATTCCGCCTGCAATCTGTAGGCACCTGGTTGCCCCCATCCCTGACGGTGGTGAGCACCGCCTCCGTTTTGTTAGTGGAAGACCCGACTGATCTTTAGTCACATGACACGTTTGGTGATTGAGGTCCCAGGCCCCTGCCGTCTCCCAACCACGCCTCCTGTGCTTCTACTGCTGCCTTGGCTACCGTGCTGCCTATCTGGGGGGCCTGCTTCACAGGTCAGGCCTGCAACCTGTGAATCACAGAAGGCCCCGCACTGCGTTTAGTCCTCTGCTGTTATTCCCTTGAAATTCTTAATAATGCTTAATCAAGGGGCCCCCCATTTTGCACTGGGTTCTTTGTACAAATCGTGGAGCTGGTATTAGTTGTTCTACGAGCCTCTCCTTCCTCCCTGCCCCCAGCACCAGAGGTTGCATCCTTTGAGGACCAGCTTAAGTGCTGCCTCATACATGAAGGTTTCTGGTTCCTTCGTAGACATGAGTGTCTCTTCCCTGTGTGCATACCTCAGTCACAACCTGCATGACACCCTGCCTTGAACTCACAGTGTGCACCTCTGTCTTCCTCCACACAAGGTGGGCTCTTGGAGGGAGGGCAGGTGCCCTCTAAGAATCTTCCTATTCTTTTCCTCCATATTCTAGGCTTTCAGTGCTCCATAAATGCTTGTGGAATTAAAGTGAATTAAATAATTTGCCCTTTTATCTGAAAGAGTAAAGAAATTTACATTTAATATAAGGCACCTTTGACAGACATACTGCCTTCATTTCTGTTCCCTTCTGGTGAAGAATTATGGTGCTGGCTTCCATCAAATGGCAAATGTGATGAGTTGGTACACATTTGATTCTGCCTCACTTATAAATTTGGGGTGGAGAAAATATAAATGAAATCATTTCACTAATTTTAAGACATTTAAAGAGTATGGAAATTGAGCTTAGGAGGAAAAGGTTAACTAAGCTTAAAGCGAATGATTTTCATTTTGCTTAGCATATCACTAAGTGGAGACTTAAAGGCAATCCTCTTTTCTCACCAAACTTCCCTGAACTGCTCCTGGATTTCCTTTTAGCATAATTTAAGTAAGATGTTGTAATAGTTTAATTTTGCATGGTTCACAAGTGCTATTTTCATACAGGGAACATTTCATAATGTGGTTCCCTGAACCTCTTAAAGGAGTAGAATTTGTAAAGGTTGTTGTCTACACAGGCAGTAGAATCCTAGCAGTTTCATAACCTGCATAGATATTGGGGGCTTTGTTGATTGGGTACAAAAGAGAACACAGTTGGCTGTGCTGCAGGGATTTTTAGCAGAGGGGTCATGATCAGCTTCAGAGGTTCTATACACTCAAACTGTAGGCAAAATGTGTTTTGGGAGTGTTTGAATATCCTTCTGGACAGAGGGCCCCCAAAGCATCTTCTCAAAGTGTTCAAGATAAGTTAAGAACCAATAAATGAGAAGAAATAGAAACTGGAATGAACATACTACACACACACACACATACACATTATATAGCTAAATTTAAAAGGCAGCCTATTAAAAACCAAATCTTGTTGAACATGCATTTATATTGTTGAGATATGAAATCTCTGGGCTGTAAAATGTATCTACTATACAGATTGCCAACAAACACATGAAAGAATGCTCAACATCATTAATCATTAGAGAAATGCAAATCAAAACTACAATGAGATATCACCTCACACCAGTCAGCATGGTCATCATCAAAAAATCTACAAACAATAAATGCTGGAGAGGGTGTGGAGAAAAGGGAACCCTCTTGCACTGTTGGTGGGAATGTAAATTGATACAGCCACTATGGAGAACGGTATGGAGGTTCCTTAAAAAACTAAAAATAGAATTACCATATGACCCAGCAATCCCACTACTGGGCATATGCCCTGAGAAAACCATAATTCAAAAAGAGTCATGTACCACAATGTTCATTGCAGCACTATTTACAATAGCCATGACATGGAAGCAACCTAAGTGTCGATCGACAGATGAATGGATAAAGGAAATGTGGCACATATATACAATGGAATATTACTCAGCCATAAAAAGAAACGAAATTGAGTTATTTGTAGTGAGGTGGATGGACCTAGAGTCTGTCATACAGAATGAAGTAAGTCAGAAAGAGAAAAACAAATACCGTATGCTAACACATATATATGGAATCTAAAAAAAAAATGGTCATGAAGAACCTAGGGGCAAGACGGGAATAAAGATGCAGACCTACTAGAGAATGGACTTGAGGACACGAGGAGGGGGAAGGGTAAGCCGGGACAAAGTGAGAGAGTGGTAGTGTGTATATGGACATATACACACTACCAAATGTAAAATAGCTAGCTAGTGGGAAGCAGTCGCAGAGCAGGGAGATCAGCTCAGTGCTTTGTGACCAGCTGGGAGGGTGGGAGGGAAGGAGACACAAGAGGGAAGAGATATGGGGACATATGTATATGTATAACTGATTCACTTTGTTATAAAGCAGAAACTAACACACCATCGTAAAGCAATTATACTCCAATAAAAACGTAAAAAAAAAATAAATAAGGTGTATCTACTAAGTATTACACTATTATTTTTCTGAAAATTTATGTATTTACGTATAGATTAGAGTCTTAGGTCCTGAACTTGTTCGTTTTTTGGATGCACATATGTGAGCAATATTACATTAAGAAGAAGAGGAATTAGGCAAAACACAAGTCCTTCATTATGTCAAATGGTCATAAAAGGGAATATCTAACTGCTACATTTGGAGGAAAAGCCCAACTTCTAGCCAGTAGGAAAAGCCCAGCTTCTAGCCAGTATTATTCCTGAATATGGGAACTTTAAGACAGTGCTTGTGGCATATATGTGCTGGGTATAACCCTGCTTTACAGTTGTGAAAATCTTTGCTTAGAAGTAAGTGAACAGCTCAGAAGTAAGTGAAACAGCTTTGCTTAGAAGTAAGTGAAACAGCTCAGTAATCTTTGCTTAGAAGTAAGTGAAACAGAAGTAAGGTGCCACATCCTGGGTGTGTGATTGCCTTACCCAAGCGTTACACACAGCCACTGAGTTTCTCCTGCCTCTCTCAGAGGAGGGCTCGAGGGCCATGATTGTCTTGCCTAATTTCTGTGGCTTGCTTTTCTGTTTAGCATTCTTTTCTTTATGTATTTTCTCTTTTCACTGATTGCTCACTGGACACTCTGAGCACGCTTAGGAGAAGCACAGCCATGGAGGAGCCCAAGCTCGCTTACAGAAACTCAGCTTGGACCGTGGTGTTCGTTTGGAGCCCATTTGCCTCTAAAATATACAAATGTTGAAGTTGGGATGAACTCTGAAACCAGAAACCCTGAGACAGTGGCAGTTCTCTTCATTGTATTTTAGAAACCGCTTGCTGTGTGCAAGACTCAGTGTTCAGCCTAAAGGGCATTTGAAGGTAAACAGAACTGGCCCTTGCCTTGAGGACGAGGTCAGGCCACAGGGAAAATAAGATGCCAGACATCTGACCTGGGTACTCTCAGATGGAACAACTCAACCAAGACTCTGAGAAGCACATTCTTCCAAAGACATGGGCCTCGCCTGAGAGGGGAAGCATATTGCAAGTTTTAAGAGAGATTTTGAGCTTACTTGGAATCATTTCCAAGTTGGAGCCCCAGGAATCACCCTAAAAATCATGCAGCCTTACGGGATAGATCCCTATTTCTCTGTCCTGTCTGTGTGGTTGGCCTAGAGTTCCCTGGTGGGACCCAGCTGGCACAAGAAGTTGCTTTCTGACTGCATTTGCCTCTCCTGGTCCCTTCATGTTTGTCTCTGCTCCTTCCTTTCCCCGGTTCCACACCCACACCCCCTTCCCTCTTTCC
>NW_006775731.1:1387270-1441342 GCF_000442215.2 Lipotes vexillifer
TTCCCTCTCACCAATTTACCATTTCTTCCCTCCTGCTTCCTCTCAATCATGAGTTCCTGGTGGTAATCTTTAACTCCTAGGCCGTCTCAAGATCTTAAAAAGTAAAAGTGGGGTCCTTCTCAAAGAGGGATAAAAGAAATGCTTAACTTCCCAGTGCTCTGAATTGAAGCTACATTGTAATAGGAGACCTTTGTCTTAAAGGATATATATTTTTTGGTCCAAAATCATGTTTTCAGAAAAGCAATACTTAACATCTACAGTTGAAAACTTAAAAAAATTTCTAAGAGAGCATTTTTGAAAGTTTTGTAGCCCTCTGGTGGAGTGTGAAGAGAACCATAATGGAAATATTTGGTGACTTGAGATTTTAACTATTTTCAATATGACTGAATGACCCACGTTAAAAAATTTTAACGGTCTTTGATTTGAGGACAGTCATTTTGTTCACAGATCTGTGGCTAAGTAGCTCAACATTTATTTTTAATACTGACACTTTTGCATTGATATGAACAACTCATTCGATCCAAATTCAGAGTGAATAAAGTATACAGTGTTTATTAAAAAATTGCCTATGCTTTCAGTTTTTGTTAGGATTTTATTAAGTGATTAATCACAGAAATTTAAAATGGGGGTGGGGTGAGGAGGCAAGCAAGACATTTGTGGGCTATGAATACGGAAAGGCTGCCAGGCTCTCAGAGTGCTGTTTTGCATCTATGCTATGCAAATGAGCAGTCATAAGCCTTTGTACGAAAGCAATTTGACATTGAGGAAAGAGCGTTGAATTGAAATCAGACCTGAGTTTTAGTCTGTTTCCTCACCCTGTAGATACATGATTCTGGAGAGGTCACAGCATCTGTTTGGAAGGCTTTTCACATCAGTGAAGGGTAGCAGGAGACATAACTTCTAACATGTCTTGTAGTTCTGTGATTTTGGGATTTTTTGACATTATTAAAAAAAAATCCAGTACAGTTTTTAGTGATGTTACATTGTTACTGGAAAGACATGCTTTGTTGAATCTTTGGAGGAAAATGCACATGATAATTCTAAGAATATTATTAGATAAATTAATTTAAAAGAAATGCTCACTGGTATACTGAGACTTACTTGAGGGTAGAAGTTTCTTCATTTCATTTTTGTATTCTCGGTCTGACTTAACACCTGATGTATAGTGGACATTCAAAAACTATTGATTGATTTTCATTCATTCAATTTCTAAGGTCTCGAATCCAAAACTTAAAAAAATGCATCCAGAATAGATTTGTTAAATGGAGTTCACATTGTTTCAAGAGATGTCTACTTACGTAAACCTACAAATAATTTTGTTAGCATAGACTATTTGCCTAATAGGCCTTGCGTAATAGTTTAGGTCATATATTTACTTAATTTAAAACAAAAAAGGAATTGGTTATTAATCATGTAATGTAAAAGTATATTTTCCAGATAGAAAAATATTTTTCTAAACATTATGGGAAGTTTTAATGTTTTTAAAATTTCTTGTTTTGATTTTTCTATAACTGGATTAAAAAATCGAGGAAAAGAAATTTGTCTAATAACTCATATCTTTTGTATTCTTAATAATTTCACATGTGTCGGAAAGCATTTAAAAATACTTCAGATATCTTTGGATTTGGAAATTACTAGGTTGCATTTTATTTTTTATCTTGAACAAACTAGGTTATAGCAAGTTAAGTTTGATCATCTAGCAAGTTTTATGTGCCAAGTTATGAACTCCCAGATATTACAGTTTAAAATAGCAGTGATGCCACTGTAATAGTAATGATAAATGGCATACATTTGAAACATTTAAAAATGATCATAGCCTTGCAGCCAAAAAGAGCTGGAAAATATTAATGGTACAGGAACTATTTTATGTGGATCTGAATTATGTATAGCAGAGAGAGATAGAAAGAGATAAATTACACAGTAAATCAAAGTTCACATGGTGTATTGTTTATTTTTAAAAAACTACACAAACTTTCTGTTTATGCAGTATGTCAGCTATTTGAAAAAAAGATGAATAGTTCCAGATTCAGATTTATTCCCAGAATGAATATTTAGCACCCAACAGTGTCATACTGAATGTAGGAAAATAATTACAGTGTATGTTTAACCATGAAGAATTCTAGGAAAGCATTGACTTTTTACATGTTGAATGCGCTTTTATTCTCTGACCAATTTGTACCTTTTGTGCCGTTTTTGATTTATAAAAGTCAGGTGCTATAAACTTCCTTTCAGAAACTGAGGCAGTAATATCTTCAGAAGTGTGTATAAGATTATAATAAGGCAATAATTAACAGGAAATGTTTCTTCTTGATAAATCTGTTGTATTAAAACATGATGGTTGCAGAGCATTGCTAACATTGGGAAATGTTATTTGATGAATATATAGAAATGACTTGCAGAATCCACTGGTGATCAGAATAAAACTTGATGGGCTTTCTTAATAAGATTCTGAACAAGTACCTATGTGAGGGGAATTTAAGTGGTTTTTATATTTTTTGCAGACATGGTTTACTGTAGAAATACTATGTTATACTCTTTTTAAGAGGTTACAGCACTTAGATTTAACAAATACTTCTGTAAACAGTCCTGAAATACTTCTGCCCTGATTTGGGCCAGCGGTCTGTGGGTTTCTGTTCATTTGCCATCTAGGTGCAGGTGCTATTAGCCATCAACACGTCTTATCCCATACATTACGCGTCAGTATGCTCCTAACAAAAAGAATGATAGAACTACTGTAGCACTTGCTTAGGATTCTAATATAGAACTTAGAAAACTGGGGTGGTTGTGTGATAAATTGGGAGATTGGGATTGACATATGTACACTAATATGTATAAAATGGATAACCAATAAGAACCTGCTGTATAAAAAAATAAATAAAATTCAAAAATTCAACAAAACAAAACAAAACTGCAGTCAGTGTCTCACAGGTGAAAGAGCCCTGGTATGGTTGTCACTCTGGTGATTATTCCCTCTAAAGCGATTTGCATGTGTGCCAAATAACCTGTTCCTGGAATGATTTTGAAAACAGTACCATAGATCATTCATGCATGCATGCATTCATTCATTCAACATTTACTACAAGTTAATACCCAAGGATCTAAAGAAACAAAAATATAAATGTTCATGTCTGTCATATCTTATTTTTCCCTGTGGGTTTGGTTAGTCCTCTGCTAATGTCCTGACATGCCCACTCACCATCCTGCCTCGTGGGCCCCATCAATTTGTTTGTTACCCACCCAGTCCAGGAGTCTGTTGATCTCCATGTAGGGTCTTTACAGATAAATCAGAGGCTGAATGGAGGCTCTGGAAGTGAGGAAGGGAGATGAAAGCTTTTGGAGAAGAGGGTGGAAGCAAAGAAGAATAATCAGAATAGAGTGGAGATAAAGAGGGCCTTAGAGACAGCTAGGAGAGCTATATGGATGGATGGGGAGCTAGCAGTGGTGGTAGGATTTAAGTTGTGTGTCATGAGTTTCCATTGAGAGGAGACGCAAGAGGAGCATATGGACTATAATGGCCACAACTGTAAAGCAACCTCACAGAGACTATCGGTCACTTTACTGGCCATTTCATGTGCCTCTAACGTAGATTGATGTGGAAAAAGGAAACAGCAATAAACATTTGGGGAAAAGGATGCTGTCTTTGCTGATATTATAATGGTGTAGGTATGTCCTAAGATTATTGACGTTTTCCTCTGATAATTATACAAAATTTTTATATCTAAGAATCAATGAAAACAACCGTAATTGAGTTTGACAGATATTGATTTACATAATTTAAAATGTAGATAGCAAAGGCAAAATGCTTGTATGTTTTCAGATGATGCCAAAAATACATTTCCAACAAAGTTCTTCTTGTGCTTTTCCAGAATTTGTAGGGTTGCCGTCAGATGAGATACATATTGCCTAAATTTGTAGAGCTTATGTTTGCTTTTCTTTCCATTTCTGAAAATAATCTCATTAAAAAACCCATTTGTACAAAAACTATTCTCTATTTTTATTGACATTATACTGACCAAATAAAAACTGAAATTTGACCATTCAGATATTTCTTTCCCTTAGGAAGCATGTCTACTTGTTTCAATGGGAACCAAAGTAAAATGCAAGAGATGTTTAAATGCTTTTTATTCATAGTGTTAAAAATGCTTAGAGGAAGAATTCACATTTTTCCTTAACACAATGTAACAAGTAATTAACTTTTTGGCATAGTGATAAATCTGCTTCTCTAAGAAGGTGTTTTGTGTTTTAATAAGTGGCAATACATGTTAGTATATGCATTTTTACTGAATAGTTGAGTGAAAAAATATGAATTTAATTCATAAAGTATTGCCTTGGGCTTATTGAGATTTTTATGTACGACATCCCAATGGGATGGCATCCCATGCAGCAGAGTATTATTTAAAAAAAAAATTGCAACAAACCATGTTAAAGTATCCTAGTATTTGTGACGTATTATCTTTAATCTACTTACTTTCTAAAATAAACTGAAAAACAGAAATTCTTTGGTAATGCTGAATCAGTAATAATGGAATATGGCTTTAGAACAACAAAATCAAAGGTTAGTTACCTCAGAGTTAGCACTTAAAAAATTCTTATCATCATGTGTTCATTCATGAATTGTTCATTTGTTCATTTATTTAATTTTATTACATACCTGTTCTATTTTTAGAGGGAATAGATAAAAAGTGTTATCTATCTAGAAACTTATCAAATAGTTGTGATCTATATAGTATTAGCATATAAATGGTACCTGCATTGCAAATGCCAAACAACAATAAAAAATCTTAGCTGTATAAAGTTTTCAAAATTGTTATATAATATATATATATAATATAAAATTGGCCATTTAAACCATTTATATATACAATTCAGTGGTATTAATTACATTCACAATATTGTGCAACCATCACCGCTATATATTTCCAAAACTTTGTCCTGACCCCAAACAGAAACTCTGTACCCATTAAGCAGTAATTCCCCACCTCCACCCCCCTTTTTACTTCCTGGTAACTGCTAATCTATTTTCTGTCTCTATGTATTTGTCTATTCTAGATATTTTATATAATGGAATCATGATATTTGCCTTTTGTGTCTGGCTTATTTTACTTAGTACGTTTTCAAGGTACATCCATGTTGTAGCATGTATCAAAAAGTCAGTTTTTTATGGCTGATAATATTCCACTACATGTATATTCCATATATTGTATATTCATTTATCTGTTGATGGACACTGGGTTGTTTACAACTTTTGGCTATTGTGATTAGTGCCGCAGTGAACATTGTACATTGGTGCACAAGTATCTGTTTCAGTCCCTGTTTTCAGTACTTTGGAATCTATATCTTGGAGTGAAATAGCTGGGTCATGTGGCAGTTCTACATTTAAGTTTCTGGGGAACTGCCAAACTGGTTTACATAGCAGCTGTACCATTTAAAATTCCCACCTGAAAGCATTAGGCTTCCAATTTCTCCACATCCTCACCAATACTTGTTATTTTCCATGTTTTTTTGTGTTTTTTTTATTATAGCCATCCTAGTGCATGTGAAATGATATCTCATTATGGTTTGAATTTGCATTTCCCTGATGACAAATGATTGCGAGCATCTTTTCATGGGCTTATGGACTATTTGTATATCTTTTTTATAGAAATGTCTATTCAAGTTCTTTGGCTTCTTTTAAACTGGGTTGTCTTTTTGCTTAGTCCTCTGTATATTCTGCCTGTTAAACCCTTATCAGATAAACAATTTACAAATATTTTCTTCCATTCTCTAGGTTTTCTTTTCACTTTCATGATAATGTCCTATAATGCGCAAAAGTCTTCAATTTTTTTTTTTTTTTTTTGGCGGTACATGGGCCTCTCACTGTTGTGGCCTCTCCCGTTGCGGAGCACAGGCTCCGGACGTGCAGGCTCAGGGGCCATGGCTCACGGGCCCAGCCGCTCCGCGGCATGTGGGATCTTCCCGGACCGGGGCACGAACCCGTGTCCCCTGCATCGGCAGGAGGACTGTCGACCACTGCGCCACCAGGGAAGCCCCAAGTCTTCAATTTTGAAGTTCAATTTATCTAATTTTTCTTTTATTGCTTGCGCCTTTAGTGTCATATTTAAGAATGTTGCCAAATTGAAGGTCATAAAGATTTTCCTTTATGTTTTTTTCTGACAGTTTTATAATTTTAGCTCTTTATTTAGGTTGTTGATCCATTTTGAGTTCATTCTTGCATGTGGTTGTGATAAAAGGGCCCAACTTCATTTTTTGCATGTTGAAATACAGTTGTTGCAGAACCATTTGTTGAAGACACTGTTCTTTCGCCATTGAACAGACTTGGCACCCTTGTTGAAAATCAGCTGGCCAGAGATGTATGGGTTGATTTCTGGACTCTCAATTCTATTCCATTGGTCCACATGTCTATCCTCAAGCAAGTACCTCACTCTTTTGATTTCTATAGCTTTGCTGTAGGTTTTAAAACCAGGAAGTGTGAGTCTTCCAACTTTGTTCTCTTTTTCAAGACTGTTTTGACTATTTGGGGCTCCTTGACACTCCATGTGAATTTCAGGATTGGCTTTTCCATTTCTCCACGAGAGGCTGTAAGAATTTTTATAGGGATTGACTTGAATCTGTAGATCACTTTGGGTGTATAATCATTTTAATATGCCTTTGGATTTGGTTTGCTAGTATTTTGTTGAGGATTGGTTATGTGAATTTTATTGATTGTCAGAATGGATTTTCTTGGATGCCTTCTTTGACAAGGCATTTCTGTCAGAGAATTGGCAGAACTTCTGAGTCTTACTTATCTGAGTGAATCAAAACAATTTTTTACTTAAATTTTTATAAAGGGCCTTTACATTTAAGGAGTACAAAAACAATTTCATCTATAATGTTGGAAATAATTAGGAAGTATCTATTATGTGTCAGGTGATGGGTTACATGTTTTATATGTTATTTCATTAAAAAGTAACAGCTATTAGTAACCTCACTTTGCAGTGAGGACACAGACGCTTAGAGCTAGTAAATGGTAAAGCAAGGGTTTTAGCTCTTGTTTTTAGTCCTTGATTCCTGACTCCTAACTTTACATTATAATGTCTGATCTGAGACATGAATCTATTTAAACACTGCAAAGAAAGAACAGTAGTGCCTCTAACCAAAGAATACCATATGATGGGTCTATTTTCACGTCTTCATTTTTCCTAGTTCAGAACTCTTCAAACATAAGAATAACACCATACAACAGAAATTCACAGGACTAGAGTAATTATCGTGCTGTATTCAAGCGCTGTAGATGAGTGGATGAATTGATGGCAAAAATATTACAGGAAATCCAAGAATGGCACGAATAAAATCTTTATAAATCTAAATGCACGAGTCAGTCTTTATCATTTCTAAACATCTTAGGCGTTTTAGAGGACAGCAAGATTTCTCAGTAGAACAGTGTGATTTTTCTATGTAAATGTTGTGGCCTAACAGGTGTGTTGGCTAGTGATAAGATACTCTGCCAAGCAACAAATAAATAATTGCACACGAATCCCAGGAGGATGTTAGCTCGGGGGTATATATGAATGTGATTTTTAAAATGGCATTCTGTTTTTTTCTCAGCGTCAGAAATAGCGGCATACCCCTACCTTGAATGGTGAGGTTGACACTATTTTTCACTGAATATTTTTTAGTTTTTAATGTTTTAAAATATTATTATGAAATATATCATGAATTCACCTCCACCACCACCACCCCAGCCCCTTTACCTGGATAATGCATTTAAAATTTTTTTGATCATGTCTCCGTTAAGAAGTTGTCCTAGGTTTTCTAAACTTCTGTTAGCCACTCACTCCTAAGTCCTTCCATAGCACCCTATTCTTACCTGTTTGTGGCACTCTCACCCTGATTTGCAATTTTCTGTTTACTAGCCATCCCTTTAAGACCGTAAGTTCCTTGAGGGCAGAGAATGAATTTTGTTTAACAGTGTAACCTGTGCACCTTCTGGAATGGCTGGCGCTTAGGAAATGCTCAGTACTGAAAAGAGGTGATAAGTGAATAAATGTTCTGTGTTACTTGCACATGGTTCAAGAAACTGTTTCAGTACAGTCCAAGGCAACTCTAACAGTTGCTGTTCTTAGCTGTCAGGAAAGTTCCTGTTCTATAAGAGACTTTGTTACCCTTTCCAATTGGTAAATCTTAGGAGAGTAGTAAAGGTGCTTCATCTATATACCTGAATACGTTACGTTGTCCGTGAAAAATCATACATACTTTAGTGTTTCCGTGTCACTGACCAGTTATTCAAGAGTAGGGTATGGGGGTTGTTGGACTGTGACGTCTGTCACATCACTGATCATCAGGCTCTATTGCACTGCCATGACTAGTTGAGCTTCTCCCTCACTGATCCTGAAATAACACTGCTGGGTGCAGAGCAGGCCCTTCCCAGATGGGAAGATACCTGTCTCTCAGGCAGAGATATTTACAACTTTAAGAATTGGGCATTGGATATGCTTCCTTTTTTACTATAATAGTCAAATTATGATTACTAAAACTTGGCAAAGTTGATCAACCTGGAGAAGCATTTTCTTATTGCACCATTCTCGTGAAGGCACCCCACTGCGCTAGGCCCTGGCAGCTTGGAAGCGCTGAGTTTTCTGTGTGCTGAGGCTTTATGTGTGTGTCTTTATGTGTGATACAGGGTCAAGTGTCTAAAAGATATGGAGCAAACTGATTTTCATTTTAAAATAAGTTGGTGTCTAAGGTAAAAGACTTGTGTCAAACCCTATACTTTTTTCCTTCTCTTTACCCATATCACTTCTACACTGATCTTATGCAGGATTTGGATGACATTTTTGTTCCTAAAAGGAAACAAAGTAGGCAAGTGTGTAATCAAAATATCGAGTAATAAATATGTAGAGTCAAATTTGAGCTTTAAAAGGGTGTGTTAGTGGGACCAGTTGGGGACTGAATTTGTGTTGGTGGAAAACAGTTTAAGTTAATCAAGGAAACTTCCTAGAAAGACTGTACTTTACAGAGGCAACGTCAAAGTAATAAGACATACTGGGAAGAAAATAGATGAGATGTAGGAGGTGAAAAAATAGGCAGGAATTTCAAAAATTTATTGTTTTCTAATTGCAAAATGGATTATTTCCATCCAGGAGTGATATTCAAAAGGTTTAACAACAGATTGTCCAGGACACTGGACTCATCAGAACGTAGGCCACCAGAGCAGTGTCCTAGGGCCTTTTAAGTTGTTGCACTAGGTGGGGACAGGGATGAGATTAGTTAAAAACTGGTATGGAAGTATAGCAACACTTTAATAAATCGATGGGTCTATACCAGAGCTTCCTGCTCTCCTTCCACATTCTCCAGTAATGATGGCGCTGTCTGACTAGTAGTGACATCTCTGGAAAGGAGATGAAGACTTCTTTGAAATTCATTCTGTGTAGTTGGGAGACATGAGGGTATTTGTCTTCAATAAATTAAGCATTTCAATAAATAAATTTCTTTTGTACATTTATGAAATTTAGCTGTATTAGAAACTATGTGCACAAAGCCTCCATTTTCCCAATGCACAGTAACTCTTAGCTTTTATAGTAGTGGAATTGCGGCTCTGCAGGAGACACTGACACTGCAGCTCTCGTATAGCCACTTTCAGTCTGAGCCCTTGGGTTTACATCCTGGTCTCCAGAACCTGCCGGATTTGGTTTGTGGCCAGCTGCTGATAACCTAGAATAAATCACCATGAATCACTCAGAGGGAACTAGAGAAAAAGGAGAAAAAAGCAGTAAGATGCTAAGGGGACACTTTGAGGATTAAGGAAGGGCCAATGTTTAATATTGTTCCAGATGTCAGAAAAGAGCGAGATGAGTGTCAACTCCACAGGAAGGTGAGTGCCTGAAGCAAAGACATGGACAGTAGTTTCCACAGTGATGCCCCACCGCACAGTGCAGTGTGGCACACGGTGCTTCTGACAAAGGTGGGGAGAGAGAAAGAGAAAAATTGGTAAAATGTATGTTTTCTTATATTTGATTCCATGTCATTTCCTGGTTACCTAAACAGTCAACCTTAAGTATGCAAAAATACTGGAAGGCAGATTAAAATAAAGGAAAAAAAAGTAATAGAGAAGAGAAGAAAGTGGCTAAGTATTTGATGGAAATTTATGGCTGGAATGAAGAGGGTAGCTAAAAGAAAAATCAAAGCAGGGATTTTGAGAAATGGTCATAGAAATTAAAACACATAAGTAGAACAGAGGCCATCTGGTGAATCTGATATTTGTTAAGAACATTTTCTAATATAAGATTGGAGTGATTAGGGTAAGAGAAAATTCTTGATGGTTTTGGTGTCTTAAAAAATCTTATGAGGGGCTTCCCTGGTGGCGCAGTGGTTGAGAGTCGCCTGCCGATGTAGGGGACACGGGTTCGGGCCCCGGTCTGGGAAGATCTAACGTGCCGCGGAGTGGCTGGGCCTGTGAGCCATGGCCGCTGAGTCTGCGCGTCCGGAGCCTGTGCTCCGCAATGGGAGAGGCCACAACAGTGAGAGGCCCGCGTACCGCAAAAAAAAAAAAAAAAAATTGAAGACTTTTACGCATTATAGGGCATTATCATGAAAGTAAAAAGAAAACCTAGAGAATGGAAGAAAATATTTGTAAATTGTTTATCTGATAAGGGTTTAACAGGCAGAATATACAAAGGACTAAGCAAAAAGACAACCCAGTTTAAAAGAAGCCAAAGAGAGAGGGAGAGGCCACAACAGTGAGAGGCCTGCGTACCGCAAAAAAAAAAAAAAAAAAAAAAAAAAAAAAAAAAATCTTATGAGAAGTTGTTTTAAAAATACATTCCTCTCAGACGTGGCTGAGATGAATCAGAGTATGACTGACAGGTGTCAATTCTGTTGGGAAAAGGGAAAGCACCGTTTTACCTGGTATTTGCATTATTTGCATTAACAATGCAGTTAATCTTTGTAGTTAATTCTTACAGTTTGTACGAGTGTACGTGTTCTCAATGTAGCAAATAACCTTCCATGTTTTAACCCTCAAGTAAAGGACAGGGTAGGAGTGAGTGGAATGTTTTATTGAATTCAGTAGAGCTGAGAGCTTGGAGGTAAATGTGTGAGGATATGGCTATAGAATTGAAGCTAGGAAGTTTCATATGCTTGTCACCAGGTCTATGAGGAAATATAGGAACGTTTTTGCATGTACCTGATATTTTTCCACCACTTTAATATTGTGAGAATACTCCTCAATAAAAGATTCTTTGATGTTATAGTCTTAGTCTTTGAGCTGACCTCACATGGCATTTATGTTCTCCCAAATGAGGGGGATAGCACTGGGCGGTGGTGATTTCAGATTGAACAGCTGGGGAACCAAATTAGATAAATCTGAAACTCGGTACTCAAAGATTACAAGGTCATTAGTATGAATGTGTAGATGTGCAATGAGAGTACACGGTTTGTGTATATTTATGGAAGCAAAAAAATGGGGGGGGGAGGCAGAGGAAGGAAGTATTTATAGTTACTCACATGAATATTGAAATCATCCATAATAAGGATTGAGCACTAAAAGGAGAAAGTGATGTCAGATAATCAGATTGTGTAGGTTCAAATATGAAAAACAGGCGTAAAATAGGAAAAGGGAATATCTAAATCTTGCATGGTGAAATAATGGGACAAAAAGTCCCTCCCATAATATAATTTACTGTCTTTTGATTCCAGAAGAATTCTGTGATGATTTCCTATTTCTGCAGTATAACTTGAAGAAATTGTTAATGTAATTTCAAGTTTTATCTTTTAAACACTGAGTAGTTTGGAAGGTGATGCTTAATAATGCTTTTATGTTGCCTAATTGGTAACTTGTTAACATTTTTATTTAATGTCAGTGAGGAAAAAATTAAAATTAAATGGCTACTATAAAATGTGATTAGTGATTCAGACGACAAAAAATGAAGAGTCTTTTGTCTGGGGTTACACATATCTGCGTACAGGCGTCTTCCTTACCAATATTCTCCTTTTACCTTCTGTCAGCCAGTTTTTACTTCATGTAAAAGGCAAGCAAACAATCTCCCTGAAATCCTTTTCCATCTGAAACCACTGTTTCTTTGCTTTTTGACATATATTCAGACAAACCTTACAATGCTCTTCACTTATGTCTTTGTTTCTCTGTGGTTCTACTCTGGCTACCACGTGTGTGTATGGTTTTTCTCCCAACAATATAGTAAATTATTTAAGTATAAGAACTTTCTTCTTGAAATACCCCTCTTCCTACAGGTATAGGGATGTATACAGAGCATTCAATAGGTAATCAGTAAATGATTGATGAGTGAAAAATCGATTGAATGAATAAATCACACGGACCCTTTTTGGAAGATGGCAATTGTGTATACTGGATTTAGATTTCAAATTTACTAACTGAAAATGTTGTAGTTTTAGTTTTCAAAAATACATCTTATATTTTTCCTGATTGTCTTTTCATAGTAGCGAAGACGTTGAGTAGTTTGAAATTTTCAACACTTTTCTCTGGGATACCTCTCAGCTGCCTTTGTTTTTCATGCTGTTTCTTCAGTTACATCAGATTAAGCAATATCTCATAGCATATTTTATTTTATAGGTAGCTTAAATAAATGGCATCATTTTAATTTCCCTAGAAAACACGCTTAAAGATGGTAGCAAAACAAATGTAGCAGTAAAATGAGTGGGCATATAGTTGTATTACTAGATGATAATTACCACCTGTTATCAGTATAATTTTATTATAATCCTATTTAATTTTTATTACCATTGAATCTGACAGTGTTAGTGTAATCATTGTGAAATATGTTTTTCCACTCTAAGTTCCAAACTTCTTGCTTTACGCTCAGTTTGTGATTGTCCACATGGGAATCTGGTTTCATCCAGTGGTCATTTATAATTCCTCTCTCTACTCTCTCATGCCAACATGTAAGCTGGCTCAGACCTTCCTGTCATTAAAACAACTTCTCTTCACTCCATGTCCCCTTCTAGCTATTATTTCTTTCCTTCGCAGCCAAGTTTCACAAAACTACAATGTATGCTGGAAATTTCTGCTTTTCCACGGAAACCTGCCTCTTTGTTCCCACCATCTCCCATCCTTCTACTCTGAGGGAATTCTTCTGGCAGTGACCACTTAATTGTCAACATCCAGTGGTCTCTCTTTTTTTTTTAATGAAAGCTTCTTTATTTATTTTATTTTTGGCTGTGTTGGGTCTTCGTTTCTGTGCGCGGACTTTCTCTAGTTGTGGCGAGCGGGGGCCAGTCTTCATCGCGATGCGCGGGCCTCTCACTGTCGCAGAGCACAAGCTCCAGACGCGCAGGCTCAGTAGTTGTGGCTCACGGGCCTAGTTGCTCCGCGGCATTTGGGATCTTCCCAGACCAGGGCTCGAACCCGTGTCCCCTGCATTGGCAGGCAGATCCTCAACCGTTGCGCCACCAGGGAAGCCCCAGTAGTCTCTTTGACTCCCCCTCTTTTGACTTTGTGGAAAAGTGCCTGCTACCAGAAAATCTCTCTTCCTTTGATTTCAGTAATGCCTGTTTTGGTATCCTACTAGCTTCCTTTAAGTTGCCTTTATGGCTCCTTTTTCCCCTAGTACTCCTGTGTCTCTTTTTTTTTTTTTTTTTTTTGCGGTACGTGGGCCTCTCCCGTTGCGGAGCACAGGCTCTGGACGCGCAGGCTCAGCGGCCATGGCTCACGGGCCCAGCCACTCCGCGGCATGTGGGATCTTCCCGGACCGGGGCACAAACCCGTGTCCCCTGCATCGGCAGGCAGACTCCCAACCAGGGAAGCCCCTCCTGTGTCTTTTGATGGACTTAAGAAATTGATCCTTGGATTTTTGCTGTCTCACTCTAGGCTCTCTCCTACAGCTCATCTAAACTAAGCCAAGGACTTAAATCAAATGCTTTTTCATCCATCTTCTCTATCATGTCTCCTTATGCCAAGTTCAGGCCCACATGATCTCCTGGCCAAAAGCTGCACAGTGTCCTTATTATTCCCTCCTGCATATCCCTGGTAATCTTGTAATTGTATTCTTCATTGAATTCAGAGTCATATTCCTAAAGTGCACTAAACTCACGTCTCTTCATTGCTTATGATCCTTTAATGACTCCTCACTGTCTAAATACAATGGCTGAATTCCTTGGCTCAGCTTTAAGCAGTTCTGTGGTCTGACCCTTGCTGAATTCTTCAGCTTCACAGTCTCCCTCCACTCCTCACATTTTCAAGCCACATGTATGTGCACCATACGTTGCATACTGCTTTGTGATTTCTCATTTTCCTCGTGATGCTCCTTTTGTTCCAGCACGCCCAACTTGTTACTGCCATTATCCCTGAAAACTCTCATTTTTAATGACTTGTCTGAAGGACTCCCTATCCAATGATGCCATCCTTGATTTGAGATATAATTGGCCATTATCTTCTTTGTAGCTTCACAGTATCCTGAACTGCTTTTTCTGCCCTCTTGAAGCTTATACTTTAGTTGTTTAAACAAGCAGTTTGAACCTAGTGTGGTTGGTACTCTAATTGGGAAGAATAGGGTGCTACAGAGCATTTTAGAAGGATGCTTGACTCAGACTTTTAGAGGAAGCGACTGCTGGTGGTAGTTGGGAAGGATGAGTAGGTCTTATCTAGGAAAGGGGGAAGAGGTAAAGGGAATGATTCCAGGCAGGAGAGGCCCTGGAGAGTAGAGCGAGAGAGGAGCTGACGGTCTTCCTATGGCTAGAGTGTAAATTCGGGCTGTGGAACGGGGAAGAGACAGGGGCTGTTCAAAGCCTTTAAAACATGTTGATGAGTTTGGAGCTTATGCTAATGGCAGTGGGAAGCCATGTAAAGTTGAGTAGAAGAGAGACCTGAGCAGATAACAGGGTAGAAAGGTTTCTCTGATTATAGTGATGAGAAAAGATTGGAAGTGGTCCACAAAGAAAGGAGTTAGGAGGTTATTGCAGTAGTTCAGGAAGAATGATGGTGGCTTAGAGTAGGTGGTAGCACACATGGATAGAAGTAGATTATAGAAATTATTAGGGCTAAGAGAATTTGTAAGTGATTGGATATATGAGGAAGTTATGGGACGAAATACAGGATGCTTCAGTGTTTTGTTGTGGACAGTGGGTGGTGCCATTTAACAAGAACAGACACCACTGGGGAGAGTCAAGCTGTCATGGGAAGGTGAAGATCTTAGTTTTATGTTTTGAAGTTCCTGTGTGATGTGAAGGCTCATAAGCAATCTGAAACCAAAAGACAGTCTGACTTTTTCATTGCCTTTTACTGACTTGTAACATTTTTGATCATGTCTCAGTCATCCTTGAATGCCTGTGACTGTCATTCAGTTGGTTTTCAAGAACTATTTGAGTGAATGAATGAATGAATGAAAAGGAAATACTCTGTAGGTAGATCTTCCCTGTCTATTCTTCTCCACAAAAGGGTTGTATTTAGAACTTGTAGCCAATCAAGATTATCCTGTTAGCCTTTTCAGGATTCTTATCATGAATACTTCTAGTATAGCAGAGGAACTGGAAGCAAAAGTTCATCCTACAATATCAGAGATAAAGGTAAGAACCATTTCCCTCCTCAGAGTTTATAAACACATCTCTTCTGATCCCATGTTGGTATTGTTGTCTGATTTTTTTCTTTCTGAGATTCAGGTTGTTTGTGACTTTAATGAAGGTCTCACATAGATACTCAGGTACTATTTTGTGTAACTCGTGTTAATGTTCAGATAATGAAAAATAACTGTAATTTTAAAGTCCAAGTAGTTCAGATTTCTGCAAGGTACACGTAGCTCCATAATGAGAAAATGAATCATACTTTTCAAAGTGGATCCAGTTGGGTGTCATTTTCCCCCTGTATTTATGTTCAGTTGGAGTTAATCTGGCATTATCCCTAGATATTTTAAAAGAAAAGCGGTAAGGATTCTTGTGTAAAATAATATTGCCCCAAAGATAGCAAGTGTGTTCTTGATTGAATGGAGAATTTTTTGAGAAGTCACAGGTACACACACTTCCCTCTCATACAAGGGTCGGTCTTGTTGGACTGTGTTATAATGCTGGCCGAGGAAAATTTTGGAAGAGAGCCGCTCAGGAAGAGCAGATGTTCTTTTTGGTTGCTTTGGCGGTGAGGGACACTGTGAGTCAAGGTTAAGATTTGGGAGCTAAATAATAGAACTAAGCTAGGGTTTTTTTGTTGTTGTTGTTTTTCCTTCCAGCAGGCAAGCCCCAAGGTCACGGACTCTGTCTTAAAAATTCTAGAGGTCTGAAGTGATTAAGAATTGAACTTTCTTATGTTATCATACACCACTAGGGAAGAAATCACGTGAATCTGAGCTCTGATGAGGAATGCTTGGGCCTTAGTCAAGGTAGCTGCAATCAGAATATAATTCAAGATGCTGGGATAGGCGAACACTGATTTCTGCAAAAAGACAAGTAGAGACCGAAAAGAAGTCACTCTTGATCTTCGTTTTTAACTTTGCTTTGCAAATTAAGTCTATATAAAAGCATCCTTGATTGAGGTGAACCATGCATACTTTTAAGTTACATTTTGCTTAACTCTCTCTCTCCAGTGTAAGTACACTCTTGTGCCTGTGCATCTGGAGACCTGTTTGGCTTAAATTACTGCAATAGTTTTGTAAGACATTATCTTACACTACTGAAGGGCTTTTATAATTTTATTGTAGAGATGTTCTGGTCTCCAGCAATGAAGCAATAGAATGTAAGTGTTTTTTAAGTGAAACTTTTTTGCATGGATACCTTCAATTGCCATCTCTCTTTGAGATTCTCAAGTATTTTACCCTCTCACCAGATTTCCTTTCTGATATTCTATCTGAATATCAAAGTGCATATGCAACATCAGGACCACTCCAATGTCATAGCTCAGATTCTGCAACTCTGAAACGGAACTCATGATTTGCCCCTCAAGTCTGATCCAGTTCCAGTGTTTCCTCTCTGAGCTCATGACATCACCACCTATTGAGTTACACAATCAGAAACCCTGGATAGGAATGTATTCTTCTACTTGTCTGTCCTTCATGCTATATTCAATTCATCAACAGGCCCTGCTGACTTATTTTCTTTAGTGATTCCAGAATCTAGCTCCCTCTCTCAAATTCCCTTGAGATCACTCTAGTCCAGTGGTTCTCATCTAGGGGAGATTTTGTCCCCAGGTGGACATTTAGCAGTAACTGGAGGCATTTTTGGTTGTCACGATATAGCGATTGGTACTGATACCCAGTGGGTAGAAACGCATTCTGTTACACACTCTGTAATGAAAAGAAAAGCCCCAGAGACACAGAATTATCCAGCCCCGAATGTCAATCAGGCCAAGGTTGAGAACACCTGCCCTAGTCCAAGTCAGCATCTTCTCACTCCTGCATTACCACATTAGCCTTTGAACTGGTCTTCCTCCAGCTAGTCTTAGGCAGTGCAAATGCAGCTCCATTACCCTTTATGGCTTCTCACTACTGTCAGGATAAAGACAGTACTTCCTCACCAGGGTAGGGAAGGCCCTGCAGGGTCTGGCTGTGGCTGCTTCTCCAACCCCCATCCCTATTATCCCAGATTGCTCTCTGTTCTCTAGCTGTATTGGCTTCTTTCTCATCTTTGCCTGTGCTTTGCTCTTCCTGCCTATGACTTTCATACATACTCCCCTATTCCTGGAACGTAATTCTCCTCACCTTTATATTGTTAATTCCTCTTGTTCATTCTTTAGTTTGTGACTTGAATATCCCTGTACTTGAGTAGTGCTTTTTGAACTCTACTCTAGATTAATCTTTTGATACCAATTCTCATAGGCCTGGGCTTTTCTTACATCACTTAATTTTGTTGTAAGTTTGCTTCCCTTTTTAAAAAATGGGTATACTTAAAATAATAGCTGATAATAGCTAATATTTGCTGAACACTTAGGCCAGGCACCCTTCTAGGTGCTCTACATTTTTTCTTTAATCATCACAACAGCCGTATGTGATAGATGTTACTTTACATTGTTACCTTATTTTGTAGAGTCGAAGATACATTTTCCCCAACATCTCTGAAAGTTGGATGTGTCTTATTGTCAATGGCATCTTAAATTTGGCAGTACATGGTATTGGTTCCATTTTACAAATAAGAAAGCTGAGACACAGAGAGGTTAAGTCACTTGCCCAAGATCACATAACTAACAAGTGATAATGTCAGGATTCCTATCCAGGCAGTCTGATGCCATGGACCATATCAGCTTCAGTTCAGTGCCTTCCTGCATCATAATGTTGCTGTGAGGATTATCAAGATAATACATGTCAAGCGTTTAGCTCACTGATGTACAGTAAGCACTGAATAAATGTCAGTTATGATTATTATTGGTATGTTTATTATTTCTCTTCTCATATAATTATTTCATGCTATCTCTTCCATTAAAAGGAAGATTTCAGAAGGGCTAGACCTCTGTCTCTTCTATTTCT
This sequence comes from Lipotes vexillifer, assembly GCF_000442215.2. Lineage (NCBI taxonomy): Eukaryota > Metazoa > Chordata > Mammalia > Artiodactyla > Lipotidae > Lipotes > Lipotes vexillifer. The sequence continues at coordinate 1,405,663 of NW_006775731.1, forward strand.
CACTGTATCCATTTTTCTTAGCATTGTGCAGGTAATGTGTGGTTTTTTTTTTTTTTTTGAATAAATAAATGAATGCTTGAATGAAGAGAGGGACCATTAAGGAGAATTGGAGTCCTATCATTTGAAGACACAAATATTCATCTTGCATGTTTGGTTTCTGCCTCTCTTATGGCACTTACCCCATTCTGTGTTGTAACATTTATTTGTGTAATTGTCTTTTATCTCCACCAGATTATAAACTCCCTACATACATGGCATTGCAACCCCTAGTACCTACCACAGTTTCATTGTATAGAAGACACTCAGCACATATATGCTGGACTAATTGACTCTTGAATAACCCTAGCACTTCCAGCTCTTCTCAGGACCCAGTACTGTCATGGAGGATTGTCTCTGGGAATTTTTTTAAAGTAAATTTTAAAAAAGATTTTTTTGATTGAAGTATAGTTGGTTTACAATATTACATTAGTGTCAGGTATAAAGCATAGTGACCCAATATTTTTATGGATTGTATTCCATTTAAATTTGTTATAAAATATTGGCTATATTCCCTATGTTGTACAATATGTCCTTATAGCTTATTTATTTTATACATAGTAGTTCGTACCTCTTAATTCCCTATCCCTAACTTCCCCCTTGCCACTTCCCTCTTCCTACTGGTGGAACCACTAGTTTGTTCTCTATATCTGTGAGTCTGTTTCTGTTCTGTTAAATTGATTTGTTAGATTCGTTTTTCAGATTCCACATGTAAGTGATAACGTACAGTATTTGTCTTTCTCTGTTCGACTTACTTCACTAAGCATAATATCCTCCAGGTCCAACCATGTTGATGCAAATGGCAAAACTTCATTCTTTTTTATGGCTGAGTAATATTCCATTGTGTGTATGTATATACCACCTCCTTTTTATCCATTCATCTGCTAATGGACACTTAGGTTGATTTCATATCTTGGCTATTGTAAATGATGCTGCTCTGAACATTTGGGTGCATGTATCTTTTTGAATTAGTGTTGTCATTTTCTTTAGATGTATACCCAGGAGTTGAACTGCTGGGTCATATGGTAGTTCTGTTTTTAGTTTTTTGAGGACTCCATACTGTTTTGCACAGTGGCTTCACCAGTAAATATGTTGCACTAATTGACTCTTGAATCACCTTAGCACTTTCAGCTCTGTTCAGGACCCAGTACTGTCAGGGAGGAATATTATGTCTGGGAATATATTTTTTAACAGCATAATAAAACTTTTTGCCATTGAGTTGTTCTTATTTCCAAATTGTCTTCAGAAAGGTATCAACTGAATATTCCTACATATCTTTATACACTTATTATAAGTTATGAAGAAAACAGACATCATACCTGATAGAAAAGTAGAGATAGAGATAGGTATTTGGGCATAATTTTTCTTCTTTATTTCTGGTTTAGTCTGTGTTTAAGAATTAGTGATGATTTTTCAGAGAGGATTGAAGGATAATTCCTTTAAAATTAAAGAAATGGGAAAATAGTTTTTTAAGCATTGGAAGTTGTTTATCTGAATTACTCACTGTGTATAGAATAATGAATTTATTTCCTTTCCAACTGGCTACATTTATTGGAAGCCTAAAGAAAAAACTCTTTTATGCCAAGGAGAATGTTAGGTCATGGGCCTAAACAATTTACCTTGCTTCTTCCTTTTGGATCTAGTTTCATGTCTCTGGCAGCTTTGAAGGCATAGGATATTGCATTCTGCCCTGTCGGTGCCAAAAGTTCACGGAAGAGAGCGTTTTTGGCAGGTTGTGCTTGTTTTAAGGACAAAGGTGTTGTAATTTCACACTTTAATTTTCAGGGATGTGTTCGTACACTAGAGGTGAGAGGTTCATAAAATCATGTATTGTGTACTAAGCACTTGGGGATATAGCATGTTTCACCTTGTTTGGCTGCTCACATAGTTCCATGGTGGCCTTTGTTATCTGGACTATACACTGAGCGAGGCCCAGGAGGGAGCATTGAGTGGGATGAAAATTAATTATTCTTGTGTAGATTCAGAATTTAAACATCTTAGAAAACAAAAAGGAGGATATTTTACTACGTGCAATGACCTTTTTGACCACTAACGTAACTTCTTACCTCAGACACTTGTGCCTAAGGTTAATACTTCTACGTCAAAAACCAAATGAGGGCTTCCCTGGTGGCGCAGTGCTTGAGAGTCCGCCTGCCGATGCAGGAGACGCGGGTTCGTGCCCCGTTTCGGGAAGATCCTACATGCCGCTGAGCGGCTGGGCCCGTGAGCCATGGCCACTGAGCCTGCGCGTCCGGAGCCTGTGCTCCGCAAATGGGAGAGGCCACAACAATGAGAGAACCGCATACAGCAAGGGAAAAAAAAAAAAAAAAAAAAAAAACCAAATGAGTGTCTATGGGCCACCAGCTCGCAATCTCTACACATACTTTCACTTACATTATGTTTTAGTTACTTTGTGGAAAAGCAACTAGGGTATAGCAGGATCTTGTAACATATGATCATTTTATACATTTTGAAATATCTTGTACCTTTGTAACATTCACATTAATTGCTATTTAGATATGAATATTTGGGGGAGTGTTTCGATTCCACATAACTCCAAATATTAGAATTAATGTGTGGAATTCTATTACAGTATAAAGATAGGCAGAAAACAATACAAACACAACTTTTTATTATCTATACATACAAGTAGATTCATGAATCTATATTATTCTCATCACTGTCAAAAAACTAAATCAAAAGATTTTCTTCTCATAAATGGAGATGAAGGATTCACTTCATTTGAGTTAGGTGTTGGTACTATTCTAGATTTTTTTAAAATGTGCATATTCTTTTTTTTTTTTTTTTTTTTTTTTGGCGGTACGCGGGCCTCTCACTGTTGTGGCCTCTCCCATTGCGGAGCACAGGCTCCGCGGCCATGGCTCACGAGCCCAGCCGCTCCGCGGCATGTGGGATCTTCCCGGACCGTGGCACGAACCCATGTCCCCTGCATCGGCAGGCGGACTCTCAACCACTGCGCCTGTGCATATTCTTTTACACTGCAGTTCTACCTCTAATGACAAGCTCCTACAAATAAATCAAGAAAATGTGTAGAAGTGTTTATTTCAGTATTCTAATATCAAAAATTTAGGAACAACTTAAATATGTTTCTATAGGCAACTGGATAAATTACTACATTCATCCAATGAAATGCTGGGTAGTATTTAAACAGATTGTGGTAGATTTATATGTGCTGAAGTTTAAGACATGTATTTGCAAGTTTCAGAACAAGGTCAAGAAGATGATTTTATTCATGTAAATAAGACGAGGTTTGTGTATATGTGTTTTTAGTATATATCCATTTTTAAGAAATACACAGGAAATAATTTATAGTGATTTTGGGGGGGGATAGAAAGACTTAGAGGCTAGGGGACTTTTGCTTTTGCCTTTATATTCATCAATGTTGTTTGCATTTTGAAAAAATTTTCTTAAAATATTTGTATTTTAATTTAGACTTAAAATACTCTGAGTCGAATCCTTAACTCTTGGGTTGGTTGTTTCTCATACTGGATGCCATTTGATGAGCAGATGAGTGGAAAGAAGAAAACGGGACAAAAATAAAGTGTATGTTTTAATTTTGCTCGTGGCACAATTAGCTATCACACACTCCACATGCCTTCCTGGACCCCACAGATGACACATATGTGGGACTCTGTGTCTCCTGCATGTGGGATGCTATAGCCCTTGCAGTTAGTCTTAGGATATTGTTCTGGCCCCCCCCCCCCACCTCCCCAAACTGGTATTTATGGTACTCTCTTTTAGGGCTCATCATTATAGACCTTTTCTTAGTCTGCAAAAGGTTCCTCTGCCATCAGGGCAAATTATAGGTTGGATAATTACTGTTGTTCACTTCCGTCTCCTCTCTTTCTAATAGATAGCAATGCTATTTTTGTTATGATAAGAATGGATGCTTAGGGATTTTCCCTCCAAATTCTTTGTTTTCTTTCCATAATTCACATAATGTATTCAGATTATTAGTGAGTCTTTAATCTCTCATTTTGTAAATGGTCAAAATGAAATTTAGGGAAAGCAACTGAGTCTTTTCAGAGACCGTGGCTGAATTAAGACACACAGAGTCACCAGTGAATGCTCAAATGTGTGCATCATACTGCAACTGAAGAGAGTTGCTGCCTTTATCCCCAGAGTGAGCTCTAACTGAGGAACTACTTAAAAAAAAAAAAAAAAAAGGCATTTATCAGCAAAAATTATAAAAGATGATCCTTGGATGGAAGAAAGTGCTGGGAAGAAACAATAATTTAAAGCCATACGTGATATGCTTTTGTACTTTGTAACCAAATGTTAAGCCTTATAAATTTGTTGCGGAACATTTAGCCATTTTTATTACAGAATTAAAGGTAGAGGGAACACAGATAATTAAGCGAGGTGATAGCATAACAGTAAAGATAGAAAGATGGTCTAAGTTCTTATGGGCTGATTCTCTGTTCAGCGTTGTAGGTCATGCCTACGCTGAACTTGGAAAGCTACTTTCACTTATATGGGTCTTGGGATCAACACTAGATGAATAGCAGAAAATAGCTGGATCATGTTTTAATCTGAAAGATTTCAAAATGCCAATCAGACCCTTGGCTTGCTCTAGTTTTCAGAAATACTATGTGAAATGTGGATCATAAAGCAGAGTTTGGCTCTAAAACACTGAATTAAAATTATTCTTAGGAAGGCTTCAATTAACTCCACAGAAAAACTACCAGTATTCTCAATTTTGTAGCTAGAGATGCTTATGAGAGTGGCAGATGGCCACACAAAGCAACCATGTTATTTTATTTCCAAATTTATGTAAACTGAACTCATAAATTAAAAAAAAAAAAAAAGACTTCTTAATTCTACCACAACAATCCTAGGTTCTAGAATCAAATCCTGGGATTTTAGAAAGTCATCTAAATTTGCTGATGAGTTTTTCAAAAACAGTAACTTATATGATTTAAAAATGACCTCCTTGTACCTTCAATGGTTAGAACATACACATCCTTTCTTCCCATTCGGCTCATCTGCCAGGTGTTGGCGATGGTGGTTGAACAGGAGCACTTTGACAGATTAATTTGGGGTTAAACCCTGGCTGTTCAAGTACTTAACTGGGAGACTTTAGGCAAATAATGTGACCACTTTAAACTTCCCTGCCCTCATCTGTGAATACATAACCATATGGTTGTTTAAGCATTTGGTGAGAAAAACCATATGAAGCAATTAATTAGCATAGCACTAAGAACATAGTAAGTGCTCAATTATTAGCTACTTTTATTAAAATCTTTATTTAAACATTGGTCAATGGGAAATACAAGGAATGGATTATAATTTCTTTAAGTTTTGTAAAAGTTTTTAAAAATAGATCACATAGTATAATGATTAGGAAACATTCTCTTGAACTAGATGGCCTTTAGATGTGGGTATAAGTTCAAATATTTAACACGTGGTATAACCTGGACACTAACACTTCAGAATGGATGCTGGCAGGTGGGTCTTGCCAGTATGGGCCAGCTGAACACCAGTCAGGCCTTTGGAAACCCTTCTTTTGGAGTCAGTGATGATGCCTGTATTATATATATATATCATGGCTTTGCTATTTGATGTCTGATTAGAAAATATGGCATCCTACATAGGTATATATTAGTCAATCCTGAGTTAGGCAAAATAGTGTTTTTGTTTTAACCCCCTTGGTGAAATTCTTGGAATGAAATGGATATATGAACTGATGGGGGGGGGGCCTTAGACCCTCTAGTAAATACCCTTCCCATCCATCTTATAAATTAGAAGCCTGAGGCCCAGGGAGGAGGAGTTCTGTCTAGTGCCCGCTCTACTCTGTGCTTCTTTCTAGGAATCAGTACTTCCCCATGCTTTGAGTATAGGATCCTAGACAAAGACTGGGTTTTGATTATTCAGACTTTTGCCAAAACTGAGGTCATTTTTTTTCTGAACCAAATCGGCCACTGTAGAATGGAGATATGGACAGTGCAGAAAATGGGGGTGAATGTGTATCCACTTTACAAAACATCTGAGAGTTGTGGTTGGTAGAAAAAAAAAAACCGTTACCATTTGCTTTTTTTGGTGATTTCCTTGTGTTTTCCTCACCCAAGAAGTCAAGAGTACAAAAATCATTCTGATTAAGTTGAAATTTCCAGCTGGGTTCTAGTGAGTTGAGGTTTTACCTTGACAAAGAAGTAGCATTAATTTCCCTGTGCTTTTTATATGGTGATTGTACTCTTGAGACTCAGACCATATTCTATCACAAGCAGAGAGCCACCTTGATTGAAATCTTATCTAAACATTTGCCTCATTTGCTACTTGGTGGTAGAAGCTCTTTTTAAGTAGCATCCCCTGTGGTTTACATTTTAATTTACTTTACATGTTAACTGCAGAGGGAGGAAACAAATGACTGTCTCCTTTACCTATACTCTTAAAACATGTTTTGAGTCTGGTCAAGTTGCTAGTACTTGTCTAGTACTTGCTAGGGTTAGAGTTTTCTCTTTTACCATCTGTTTTCATGTATACAAGTTCTCACTTCGTTTTGGCCCTTTATATTTTTATTCAATTCAAGATTCATCTGGAAATTTTTTTTCTATACTCATTTGAAGTACCTCAGTTGTTCTGCTTAGGATTAACATTGTGGGGATTTCTTTCTGTAAGTTAGTTTGAGATGCAATGTGCTTTCGATTATAGGCTCAAGCTATTGTGTAAAGTCAAACCAACGTTGTCAAGGATGCTTTGTGAGCGCCCACTCTGGGAAATCCCACTACGAGGGGAAACAACATTGCAGTGATTATCCTAGAAAGAGGTATGGTCTCACTGTATCATTAACAGAAGCCCAGATGAGCAGCAGCAAAACAAATATCTACACTTTTTGCAAAGTAATTTAGCTTTAAAAAATGTACAGACTGGAGGTTGGAGATAAGGATGTCCATCCTAGAGGATGGCATAGTTAGTGGAAGCAATTTTAGCCCAGTCATTTTATAATTACATCCAAAAAGTCTTTATTTAATGACAACATAATATTTCTTCTTTTCAGACTTTATTATACCCTCTTCTATAACCTTTTGCTAGCTACAGTGAAGTTGCTAGAACACGTCTCTTGATATAAGTAGGGTTTTCAAATTTATTTTCAAATATTAGTGGTTTAAAACCATGAACTGCACACAATCCCTTTGTGTTACAGTAAGAAAAATGATCAGCACAGGCATTTTCTTCATTTAACTATGAAGTAGATGGAAGACTCTGAGTTTTAAACTTATTTGGCCATCTTCTTTTTCTTTTTTTTTTTTGTTTCATTTCTTTTGATACCACATCCATTTCTTATCTCTTCATTTTGCAGTAATAGAAGAAGCCTTAACAGTTGCAAGATTACATATTTATATCAGGGTTCAGACTGTGAATTCATTCTTTTCTAGGGAAGCAGAAAAATCATGTAAAAATGGTGACCACATGTTGACAGAATGCATGATTTAACAAAACCAAAGGCAATCATTTCAAAGAAAAATGTTTTATTTTCTGCCAGCAGAATATAATGGAGAGAAATTGGCTGGTATTATTTTTAAAAATTGCCCAAATCACTGTAGTTAGTGTAAAATTGTCTCTGGAACTATTTCCTGTAAGTTAACCAGACATATGATTGTATCTTTTATATTTTGAATACTGAAGCTCACATTTCAACTGTCTTGCATGGAGCCTATCAGGTATAATAACTCTTTGTAAAGGTGCTTCCTTTCCTCTTTTAGTCTCTTCCATCTAAACTTGTACCTTCATTCACCCCAAACTTAGAGTACTTATAGTTTGGGTCTTTCCAGAACTTTGAGCTTAATATTATTCACCAACAAATCAAGACCACGAGCTCCTCAAAACGTGCTGCCCCCACCTACAAAAGTTCAAGTGAAATTAATGTAAACATTGTTTACCTATTAAAAATTCTCCACACATTTCAGTTGAAAGATTTTATTTAACATGTGGTTCATAGGGCTTGCTGTTTTTTTCTTAGTACTTAAAGTAATTTCAGACCTTACACACTGGGACCCGCTTATGTTCGTGGGTATAGTAGGTATTATTAACAGCAAATCAGATTTATGTGTCAATGAAAGAATAATGCAGTTTGATATGATTCCAGTAGTCACATACCTTTGAGCAAGCTCTAAGGACATGAGTCACTCGATGGAATCTTGGTGGTTGTATCGCTCCTTTGCCAGTGATGTTTTTAATGGCCTAATAGGTACTGGAGGCGTTATGGTGGTTGCTTTCATGTCATTAATAGACCAGATCATCCTATGGGATTCAAGCCTATATTTTGGAAGAACTGTGGAGTTAGATACACAAGCTGAAAAAAGTATAAGTATTACTTGTCTTGAGGACAGATAGCAGTATTGCATTTGTGTCTACACAGTGCCCAAAATACTGGTGCTCCCCAGATATAGATAATGAGTTGATCTGGCTTTAGCCTGATGCTAGACAGCAACCAACACGTGTTTGTTGATTCCTTGTTCCATATGTTTGACATCCTGTGAGAATGTTTGAGGACCTTATACAATACATAGAAAAGTAAGCAGGCATACTTTAAAACGCAAGCTTTGCCATCATTTGAACCTCTCTTACCCACCAGTGAAAAAAAAAGTTGTAATTTATGTTGAAAACAGAGCTATAACTCTTCTATAAATGGTGTTCTTCTTTTAGCTAGGACAGCTGATATTCGTTATTATCCATAACTCAAGAGTAAGTGTTTCGTGCTCTGCTATGTCAGTTCTGGAGAAGACCCAGACTTTCCTTTGGAAAAGTGGAAATGAGAGTATTTCATTGTTATTAATCAGAAATTTTAGTTAAGCCAGTTTTCACGTGTTGTCCATGAGTTTAATAGCCATGCAATCTCATTGCATGGATTGCATAGGATTTCACATGAATCCTATGTGAAAGTTGGGTTGCATATTTACTTTTGGAGATTCTGTGACTGTATTGGATTCTAACAGGCTGAAGAGAGGGAGGAGGGTGGGAGGAGGACGCACCATTTTAAAACTGCAGAGAAAATGGGTAATAACTTTAATACACATCAGACATATTCCCAGCAGTTCCACTAATGTTATGTGACAAAAACACAAGTGAAAATGGAATCCTTAAGGGGAAAGATGTCCTAGAGAACAATCCCTTTGTTTTTCAGGTGACAAGACAGAGCCAGACATTAAATGTCTTGTCTGAAATTATAGAGCTATTAATGGCAGATCTTGGCCCAGAACCCAGGTCTCACATCTTATAGATCAGTGTTTGAGTATAATGAATAACTGATTTTCTCAATCATATTTTCCCTTAAATTGAATAGCTTCCTTATGTTGACCACCTGTACCTACTTAATTAACTCTACTTATTTTCCAGATGATCTGTCAGTTACTTTAGTCTAGACCTGCTTACAAATCACTCATACACACATCGTTTTCATCTGGGACTTCCCACTGATAGCATGAAGTGCTAAGGGGGACCTGTCTTTAATGGCTCAGCCTCTTCCTGACAAGGAATACAAGTATTCTGAGCACAGAGAGGTGGGAAACTCTTACTTTTCAATAGAAAATCCCTCTCTCGGAACTTCCCTGGTGGTGCAGTGGTTAAGAATCCGCCTACCAAGGCAGGGGACACGGGTTCGAGCTCTGGTCCGGGAAGATCCCACGTGCCGCGGAGCAACTAAGCCTGTGCGCTACAACTACTGAGCCTGCGCTCTAGAGCCCGCGAGCCACAACTACTGAGTCCACGTGCCACAACTACTGAAGCCCCCGCACCTAGAGCCTGTGCTCTGCAGCAAGAGAAGCCACCGCAGTGAGAAGCCTGCACACCGCCACAAAGAGTAGCCCCGCTTGCCGCAACTAGAGAAAACCAGGGCGCCGCAACAAAGACCCAACACAGCCAAAAATAAAATAAATAAATAAATTTAGAAAAAAAAAAAAAGAGAAAATCCCTCTCTCTTGGGAGTAGTAGAATTTCTTTGGCAATAACATGTTTTCATATGACCTCCACCTCACCTAAGCATCTATTAAACTGATGCTGTGAAAGTGCATGGATGGGTGGATCTTCAGGCAGTATAAGCCCCTCACCCAAATCTGTGCTATCCAAATGAGGACGCACAATACCTGTTGAGCTCATGTGAAAGCTGAGCACATTGACATGGAGTAAAGAGGCATTATTTTCCTTATTCCTGCTTTTCATGCACAAATTGTTTAGGAATTTAGGCAAGCTCATTTGTAACACACAGTATAAAAGACCTATACTTGATTTTGCATGTTAAGATATAAATCTACATTTAGCACATAGTACCGTATAAATGGATGCTTATAGAAATCTTTAGGGAACGAGTCAAGTTTGCTCTCATTTTCTGCTTGCCATATCGTTCACAATTTATATAAAATTTTGTAAAATCAGGAATTGTCTTTGTGCAGTTGAAGAATTTGGGGTGACTTTCCTCTGTAAGCATTGGCTGGGTGTTTTTTTCCCTCTCTTGTCATCATGGCCATACAGGTATTGATAACTATGCATCATGACCGATTTTTTAAAAACAGTTCTAAAGAGGCTTCTAAATGAAAGCTATAATTTTGTATTGAATTTTTAGTGACATGAGCAAATCACTTGCTCTTTGCCCTTACGGATTTTATAATGTCACCAGAGTTTATCAATAAAATTGTAGCCTACGGTTGGGCATACGCAATTCCTTATAGTATTGCATATATAGAAGGCAGCGGAGGGAAGCACAAATTGAAGTGTATCTGCTCTGGAAACATTCCAGCAGTGAGTGTGTGTGTGAGTATGTGTGTTTGATTTTTTCATTTCGGATCTACTCTACAGTCAATCCTAGAAGCTGCAGATGAAGAGTGGTGCCTGATCTCATATAGGAATTTTTTTTTTTTTTTTTTTTTTTTTGGAGGTACGCGGGCCTCTCACTGTTGTGGCCTCTCCCGTTGCGGAGCAAAGTCTCGGGACACACAGGCTGAGCGGCCATGGCTCACAGTCCCAGCCGCTCCGCGGCATGTGGGATCCTCCCAGACCGGGGCATGAACCCGTGTCCCCAGCATCGGCAGGTGGACTCTCAACCACCGCGCCACCAGGGAAGCCCAGGAATGTTCTTTTGTTTGCACCTGCTGTGAGTGAAGTTGACTAGAATTATGCCATTCTGATCCATTTCATACATCAGCAGACTCTGCACATAGACATCATGGCCTTCCCTTCCACCTGAGCTGTCAGCCTCCATCCGAGAGGGAGAAAGATACTGACTGAGATTAGGAGCAAATAGCCAGAAGGAAGTGAGAGGGCCCAGTAGGGGAAGCAGATGTGCTTCCCTTAATCGATGTATTTTTGTAACGATAAAATATTCATCTATTTAAAAATAAATACATAAGAGGACAAAAAACCCATACCCAGAAGCAGAAGAGATTCAGCTATAGGAAAACAGTAGTTCCAAAACTTTTATTGAATTTCAGGAGGTCTCTCTAGATGGCTGTCTTATTCTCTGAAACTTGTAGAGATTTAATAGCTCACCTTAATTTGTAAGTACCCTGCCATCTGAAATCTTTTCTCTGTGATCTCTTATGCATTCTCTTTAGAGCACTGCTTCTGTCCACTTTTTTTGTGTTTCTGATTACACATAAACAACACAGATCTAGCAAAGAGATGCAGTAATTATGTGAAGATCTGGGATTTCCCCTTAGAAATTTCCACCTGTTATGTTTCTGTCTGACTTGTGGGAAGGATTTACAGTGATCCGGTGTTCTGAATACGACAGTGTATGATTAATAAATGGAGATGACATGGGCTCTTGACATTTCTTTCTCCTTGCCTCAGTTTGGTACTCACTATAGCACCACTTCCAGAGCGTAGAAAGGGGAAGAGCTGTTTTGAGAATTTAAATATTTTTGTCAGGGAAGAATTTATGAGTATTGAGGTTTGGCAGGGAGAGAGGAGTATCTGGTTCTTCCCTTTCTCTTTTCCTTCCCTTCTTTACTATAAAAACATCCCAAGGACTGATTTACTGGGTAAATTTAATTTCAAGAGCAGTACTACTGGATGTGTTGTTTACTGTCTTAAATCATGACTTTTAAGGACATTCAGATCATCAACAATTGTCTTTCAACAAATACTTATTGAGGACACACTATACATGCAAGACACTGTCTCTCAACTTTATTATTGCACTGGTAACAACAGTCTTGTTTAGCATGCACTTTAAGAAATTGTCAACAGAACTTAATCACTCATTTTGGGGGGGGTGCATTCTGACTCATTTGGAAAAGAGCTGTTTTAATTTTTCACATCCTACTACTCTACCATTTTGATCGCTCTCTGCTATTTTAATTTTTAACGAAAGATTTTTTTATATATGATGCCATCATGGTGAACTGACTAAAATTTCAGTTGTGATTAAATGTTTGAAACTGCTTGGCTGAAGTGTGGTGAATGGATCTATGCACAAATATGCATATGAGTATTTTTAATTTTCTGAGCTACTTTTTTTTTTTTTTGCGGTAGGCGGGCCTCTCACTGCTGTGGCCTCTCCCGTTGCGGGGCACAGGCTCCGGACGCACAGGCTCAGTGGCCATGGCTCACGGGCCCAGCCGCTGCGCGGCATGTGGGATCTTCCCGGACCGGGGCACGAACCCGTGTCCCCTGCATTGGCAGGCGGACTCTCAACCACTGCGCCACCAGGGAAGCCCCTGAGCTACTTTTAATAATAGGTTAGATCTTATGGAATAGTAAGTGATCGAATTTTTTCCTGATTATTTATAGAAAATTTGTAAAACAGAGTAAAGTGAAAGGAGAAATTCTACCACTCTGAGAAAAATAACTGTTAATACAGTTTCTTTTCTTCCAATGTAACTTTCTGCATTTCTCTGCATTTTATGCTTCTTCCTCAATTCTTCATTGTCACCTGACTGCTATAGCTCTTTATATCCTATGCCTTATGTACCCCATAATTAAATCCTACTCTCAGGAAGGCTATTAATGGTGTTAAACCATAGATTGCTAGCTGCCACAGGCCAAATGAGACCCATAGGAGCCTGCAAAAAGTTGCATCTTTAAAATGAGATGCTCAATATTTTCAAACAATTGAAGATTTTAATTTTAAAAAATCTAGATTTCTGGCTTCTCTTAAGAAGGAAGACTTGGCAACTTTGGGTCCACATTGCCATCTAGTTAACAACTGTTTTTCCTGAATAATGTGTGCCCCCTGTTGGCTAGGCAAGTGCTCTCCAGTTGGCCATAGTCTACACCACTCCCTGTAACCTGCTCAACACTGAGAGCTCAGTTGCCATTTGTTGTCACGCTTGCAGTGCTTTCTCTCACCTCGTCCTCTTTATTCACTTGTATAATTTTGTTGGATTCTGCAGGTATTTGAGTTTGTGATCTCTAACTTAAATTCATTTACAGTAGACTAATAATAATTCAACAACAACAAAAAACTCTGACTCACTCTTCTTGCATATATGAATTTTATGAGAAGAGATATGACCAGATCCAATGAGTGATTCTCTGAGAGGGAAACTGTGTAGAAGCAAATGAGGGGGCAAAACTGAGGGGGAAGAAAACAGAGTTTGAAGGGCAATATATAAAATTCAGTCCCCTTAAAACAGTGGTGTGTTTATGTGAGCATGTGTGTGTGTGTGTGTGTGTGCATGCGCATACATGCAAGTGCACATGTACTTGTATGTATTTGAAAAGTGACTCTGGGAATTCCCTGGTTGTCCAGTGGTTAGGGCTCGGGCTCCGAGCTCCCAGGTTCACAGCCACGGGAACCAGACAGAGTTGCTGAATGGCTCTTGGTAACTCATTGACCTCCACACTATCCTTGTAAGTGCACTGTTGGGAAAGGCTACTGTTTTCAGAAGTGAATCTCAAGACTTAAGTGATCTTTTGTTGGCTGATAACTCAAAAGGAGACCTTGAGGGAAAATCTTTTAAGATGACTATCTCAGCCCAAACAAAACAAAATGAAATGCAGAGGACAGAAGGTGAATTTAAGAAAGGGCTCCTGTAAAGTACCTGTGGGTGAGTAGAAGGTTGCAGGATATCCATTTTGGTCAAGGACTGTATTGGGATGACAGGTCAGCGAGGAAGTATTCAACCATAGGTATACATTTTGTGTTTTTTTTTTAACTATTTGGTGCCTTATGGATTCAGATACTAAGGTTGTTTGTGGAGGCTTTGTTGTAAGGGCCAGTTGAGCAAATCGCTGCCTTCCCTTGCCCTGTTTCAATTAAACAGTCCCTTTTACTCAGCTTACAAATCAGTCATCATGTGCTTTCCTACATCTGAGAACTTTCTACCAACAGTTTGGATTCATGTTACTATTAAAGTTGTAATTATTCAATATCAGTAAATTCAGTGCTGACTTGCAACTAATAAGGTAACTGGGTCTTTTTAGTTTCATGTAAACTTGTATCATGATACAACCTTTTGTTTTTCCATGGGCAGCTTGCAAACTCATGAAATTAAAAAAATGCCTATTGATTTTACCCTTATTTAATTTAATGCTTTAAACATGTATTTTATACATTGAAATATTACCTACCTTTATCATCCTGTTACATAGTTACATGTGGCTCAGAATAACTTACTTGTAGTTTCTCCAAGTTAGATTTTAATGAGAGGACTAAGCATCTATCAAAGTTTTTCAAAAGAATGTAGGGTTTTGGAAGGACTTTGTTCCTGACTAAGTAATGGAAGCCTACAAATAAACAGGCATTTCCTATGTTGTCCTGCTTTATAAAGTACCTCAGTGAGGTATTATGACTTCTCCGATTAAATCTCATATGATAATCCCTGGCACATAAAAGTCTTGTCTGCTGCACATATGTAGTCTAATGCCATGGACCCACTGTACCACCGAGGGCCAACACCTGTTAGAAGTGGGAGGTGTAGCAGTCAATGAATAAACAATGATCCTGACTATGATAGTTTGGTCAGTGTTATAGAACTTAGTAGAGATCTCAAGATACCGTTAATTGAGGCAGCTTCTTAACCAAGACTTGAGTCAGGGTCTGAGATTTTGCTTCAGGAAGCCCATTCTGTGAAATATTTTGTGTGTTTATTTATCTGTGTTTTCTCCCAGGTAAGGATCTGCATCTGCCATCGGGTTGTCAAGGAGTTAGTGACACACGGAAAAAGTCAGTCATTAAATGGTAGCACACTCCATCCCCAACCAGGCAGCTGGCGTATTGTACACTGGGCAACACACTGCTTTGGGGTTTAGGGGGGGCCACAAAAGACACAGGAGCCCAGGCTGTCTGGCTGAAGGACTCAGTCATTTGATTGGAGACTCATGTGGGATAACTTGAGGAGGGATGAAGCCCTCTCCCAGCTTTTTCAATTCCAGTTCTCTTTTAGAGGAATGACCAAGCCAAGCATTTTCTCGAAATATTTTTCAGGCCCTACTATTGCAAGAAGTGGTGACAGGATGGCATTTGATAGCACTGTCAGGTAAACCATTTATTAAATGAAAAATACCTTTGAGCATCATAGTGCTTCTGAGGCTCAACTTAGAGTCCATAAAATTACATTTATGTTGGTTTTTTTCAAGAAGTAATTTTTATATTAAAAATACATGTTTATTGAAGAAACTTCAGAAATTATCTCCTGCCCTCCCCCACCTCCCATCTTCTGATACCCCTACAAGGAATTTCTACCACGTAGAAATTACCAATCTTAATATTTTGCCTTGTGGGAATTAATCCTGGTTTGGATATATTTTCTCTGTATATATAATTATGGATATATCGCTATAGTTGTCTGACCCACTGTACATGCTGCTTTATGAACTGCCTTTTATCACTTAACATATTGTAAAAAAATTTCCCCAGTCATTGAAGATTTGTTTCAACATCTTTGTTCAATATCTTGAGAATATTCCATAATTTGTTTCTAAAGTCTATCAAAGAGGCAGTGAATATTCTTTCAGAATATATTTATTTGCCTCCTTAGCTTAGGATATGTATTTCCCTAAGTGTTCTCTAGAAATTGTAACACTGTACACCCCTGGTAACTATATACTGTGCTTTTGGAACCTTGATGAGAGGTTAAATAAAAATACATGTCTTTTAAAAAAAATGTCAGTAAGGTAGGGGTAGGGTATATTGTCTCTTTAGACTGATGGACCTGTATTCTCAATTGTAGTGTTTAAAGAAAGCATGACCATTTCACTTATTTCTGTTAAAAATGCAGGCAGTTATAGTATAATGGTGTGTTCATTGATGTTAAGTAAAAGTGTGTGCTATTTGCAGTGTTCACATGACCATAACTTTCATTTTTCATACTTAAAGATCTTCAAACTTGTCAAACCATGCTTTCTCCTTTCCAACTTTCTCCTATCAAGCTTGAAAGTTTTCAAAAGCTTTCTTCCACTTGGTTGTGCTTTCAAAAGTGTTTGAAATCACACTTTAAAAAATTAAAGGGAAAAATGAATTTTCCCTCTGGAAAGGTCATGTGAATTTGAATTCCAAAGCGACTTAGTTTGGGACTTAGAGCAATTAACAGCAAATTTATCTACTCCAAATTGGAATGTGTTTATAAGCCTGAAAAAATGGGTTTATCGGAAATTTTATTAACGAATAAATGTTTTCATAACAATTATGATGGAATTTATATGGGTGATTATAAATTATATAAAACTTTATTGGCAACTTAATGGTTTTATAGATATAATTGGGAGAAGGGGAATCACGAGGACGTTATTGCTCTAGAGGCAGTGCAGTGCGGTGATGAGAAGGACATATTGGGGTCATCTTGCCAAGCTTCAGATTCTAGCTTCAGCTGTCATTGGCCTTGGGCAAAGTTACTTTCTCTCTCTGTGCTTTGATCTTCTTACTTGTGAGATGGGAGGCAATAACATTTCCAGGGTTACCAACTATTCTGGTTTGCCCAGGACCGTCCTGCTTTTAGCACTGAAAGTCTAGGATCCAGGGAAAGCCCTCCCTGAGACAAGAAAACTCCTAGTTTTGGGGGATGAGAGCAGAAAGTTAGAGGGAAGATATAAAACCCATTTAGTTGCCCCCCAAAATAGGGTCTGAAAGCAACACTGTTTTAGGGTCCAATATAATCAGCGGAGATGATCTGCTTTTCATAGATGCTGTTACTTCCCCCCATCCGCTTCTGATATTGGCAACCATGAATTAAATGGGATGATACTTAAAACACTTAAACCCTGAAACTTAGTAGACATTCAAAGATGTTTGCTTTTATGATTATGGTGCTAAATAAGATCAATGCTTTTCTTTGACGGTACTGAATAGTCTTAAAATGTAGAAACAACATGTACTTTCCTGTCATTGATACTATGAAAATTAGTACTATAGTTCCTTGGAGTGATAGAAATCCATCAGTGGCCCTTTAGATGGTCAGTAAAATGTCCTGCGGTCACAGAGTGCCCACTATTGCTTCTCATTTTGCCTTTCGGCAGAGATGCTCTGACCCTTTCAAATATCTAGCAGTAGACTTTCCTCTCAATGTGTGCTCACGACTTGTGGTACTGCTAATGGAAGTTACACATGTGCGCTCACCGGGATGAGAAAGCCTTTATCCCACGTCGGGCAAAGACCCGTGATCCTGAATCTCTTTCTAAACTTCAGACCTGAAGAGAGCAGTGCAGGGAATTGCTGCTTTCTCACTAGCTTCTTCAATTTCCTTTTAATTGGAGCCTGCAACCCAGGTTCTTGTAACTTCAGAGGGATGAACAATACAAATAGGGCGAGAGAGAGACATGGACATATATACACTAACAAACGTAAGGTAGATAGCCAGTGGGAAGCAGCCGCATGGCACAGGGATACCGGCTCGGTTCTCTGTGGCTGCCTGGAGCGGTGGGATAGGGAGGGTGGGAGGGAGGGAGACAAAGAGGGAAGAGATATGGGAACATATGTATATGTATAACTGATTCACTCTGTTATAAAGCAGAAACTAACACACCATTGTAAAGCAATTATACCCCAATAAAGATGTTTAAAAAAAAAAAAAAAAAAAAAAAGTTCTTACCAGTGTAATCTACCTGATTCTGAGAACTCTTTTGGTTCAGTTTGCTGAAGTGTATGTAACCAACGACTATGCCCTTGGAGCTCATACCGTTCCCTCCCATAAGGCTACTTCTCTATCCCAATATTGGCCAATCAAAATCCCACCACCCATTGGTTGACTACACTGAATATATCCTTCGAATGGGCCACGACGCAGGGTGGGATAGGGAGGGTGGGAGGGAGGGAGACAAAGAGGGAAGAGATATGGGAACATATGTATATGTATAACTGATTCACTCTGTTATAAAGCAGAAACTAACACACCATTGTAAAGCAATTATACCCCAATAAAGATGTTAAAAAAAAAAATTAAGATCTGGGTGCTTTCCAGGAATGGCTCAGCTGAAAGAAAATTTTTTTTTCTTTTAATACAGTTGTGGCTATTCACAAATCACATGCAGTTGCCTAACGAGTCCATATTTGCTTCTGAGGTTTCACATTTGCAAACTACACTGCTGAGAAAGTAAGTGATGTGTTCACCCACCTCTGGTATGAGCTGACTGATTTAATGTACACAACAGATAAATACTAGAATAGTCAAAATTCTAAACCAGTAGCACAGAACCTTCAAATACAAATATCTTACCCTTGTTCAGGACATTCATTTCTCCCCAAGAATTCTTTTTAATGTATAAGACTTCAATTTATGTTTAAGAACTAGTAAACTATAGCAGTTTGACAGCCATTCACACTTAATTCTGTGCATTAAACCAACAGCATTCTTTTCCACAAACATCCATTGTTAGGACAATGCGCTCAGACAGAATTTATGAGAAATGGAATTATGTTACCAAGGAGATAGCATTTACTATAATGAAGAGTAGATCCTAGAAAATGGCCCCTTTTACAGCAGCTCAGAGCAGAGCCACAAAAGCAATTGATTGGTCTTGGCATTTAGTCTTATATCAGCTGTGTCATCCATAGCTTCAGGAGAGAGAACACTAATCTAAAGTGACATTTCTGTTCTGGCGGGCTTTTCTGCCCTGATGAAAGCAATTACTTCATTCCTAAATGATAATTTGCAGGAGTTTCAACCACTTTAATTGATAATTTTTTTTTGTTCTGAGTTCAATTGTGAAGTGATTAGCTGATTTGGTAAATAGAAATTTAAGGTGTGAAATATACAAGTTGCTTCAAGGTAAAGTGCTATTTATTGGGTGGAGAGAAATTACTTGATAAAGCTGCAAGATTTTTTTTCATTATTATGGAATTGCCAGTTGCATAGCTTAAAGTTCTGGGGGAAAATGAAGAACAAAACACTTTGATTCAGGAGGTTTTTGGCAGACACCAAAGCATACAATGAATAGTTTGGTCTTGCTGTGGTTCATTCAAGGGTTATTTGAATCAAGGTGAACATTGGTTGAAAAGGATTGCGCGGACCTCTCAGCTTTCTTTATTACTATTCTAATGACTCATTCTGGAATTAAATCCTCTTATTTAAAGTGTTAAGAATAAAAATGCTCATTGGCTAAAACCAATTAATTTAATTATTAAGTTCAAACATACACAAGGCATTTTCTGAAGATGAGGGAAGGCATTCAGTTGAATGGCTTTAATTACTCTTTTGATCTATTTTACCACAAGTCAGAAATGGGTCACGATTATTCAATCAGAATATATCTTAGTTTAAACATTTTAAGGATGCGTCTTGACTTTGATACTCCGTTGAATGTTAGCAGTTGCAGATGTTTTTTTTTTTTTTTTTTTTCCTTGCGTTATGCGGGCCTCTCACTGTTGTGGCCTCTCCCATTTGCGGAGCACAGGCTCCGGACGCGCAGGCTCAGTGGCCATGGCTCACGGGCCCAGCCGCTCCGCGGCATGTGGGATCTTCCCGAAACGGGGCACGAACCCGCGTCTCCTGCATCGGCAGGCGGACTCTCAAGCACTGCGCCACCAGGGAAGCCCAGTTGCAGATGTTTTTGACACTGGTTTTAAGCAATCAATTTCATGATATTTTCTTACATGGGGGAAAAATAATGGTCATTTCACATGTTAAATGAGAAAAATAAGGCAAGAATGAAGGTCAGACTGATTTAGCACATCAAGCAGTCTTTGTCAGCCAAGCTTAATATATCCTGAGTTTGTGGAGCAAATGAAATTTTGCTGCTATGTTACACTTTGCTTCCAAACAACCATTACAACCGGTTTTATATATTGTGTGAGCATCAGACCATCAAACAGTGCATCTTTACTGACATGTTGCTGCAGCGATGATCTACAGCAGCAATCTGCCATTTATATAAGGGCAAAATGTGCATCTATATTTAGTTGTGAAATTGGCCTATTATACTCTTGATGTTTACAGAGGCTAACATAAATTAATGATGACAGCTATGAGCAGTGCATTAGTTAAGCAGCAGAGTTCTTACCTTGAACTTGAAGGGTCCAGTTTTTACTTCCAGCATACACTGTACTGCTTTCTTCACACATTAAAGGAAGGTTTCTGAAATTATTACCTTTTCTTGAAGAGCATTAAAAGACTTCAATTTGTGAATTATGTTGTACATAATCCTACCAGATAATAGTTGTTTATGCTTTTCTCAATTATATTACCTTGTAAGAATGCTGATATTTACCATCACGGGGGGAAAAATACTTCTGAAAGACTTTTATTCTTTGCAGTTGGCTGATTTGATTGACTTTGAACTCTATGTGATGTCAGTGTGTGGTGGGCTGTTTTACTGAAAGTAACGAAGGAAGGGCAAGCAGTGCTTATAGAATCTTTACTGTAGTTTTTCCCTGGGAAGTCTCCTCATTCAGCTCATGTCAGGGCAGGTGTAGGTACCGGAGTAACTATAGGTCTCACCGTTAACTATGACCAGAGATCTGACAAGTTAGCAGGTGTTCAAAGCTTCATGAGTTAAAATGCTGCAGCCTTTGATGAATTTTTGATGGCTGCATTTTTAATACAGGTCGACATTCTTCCTTTGAGGCTGCATGCCAGATTAATTGATAAATAGTAGAAGTCTGTAGTGCTGGGTTCTCCTAAGCAAAACAAGTAGGAAAATCCATAAAAACCTGCCTGTCCGGCTCCTTAGAAGTACTTTAAAAAGGTAAAATTTAATGACCCTACCTTTCCTTTCCCCTACAGTTAGACGAACAAAACCTGCCGTGTTCCTTTTTTTTTTAAAATAAATTAATTAATTTATTTTGGCTGCATTGGGTCTTTGTTGCCACACATGGGCTTTTTCTCTAGATGTGGCGAATGGGGGCTACTCTTCGTTGTGGTGCACGGTCTTTTCATTGCAGTGGCTTCTCTTGTTGTGGAGCACAGACTCTAGGTGCGTGGGCTTCAGTAGTTGTGGCTTGCAGGCTCTAGAGCACAGGCCCAGTAGTTGTGGCGCAAGGGCTTAGTTGTTCCGCGGCATGTGGGATCTTACCGGACCAGGGCCAGAACTCGTGTCCTCTGCATTGGCAGGCGGATTCTTAACCACTGCGCCACCAGGGAAGCTCTCCGTGTTCTTTTATAAACTAGTTATTGTATTCTAAAAGTTTACATGAAGGTGTTAAAGCTGAGGCTTAGAGAGAGGATTTTTGTGTAAGAGAGTGTGGATCTGTCAGTAATGTCCATATAAGAAGCCATTCCACAAATATAATTATAAATTGTAAAAAAAATAACTGATAGAAATCTATGCTATGAAGAAGTCATCAGAGAAGAAACATTTGATTAAGTTGACTTACTTCTGTTGTTCCTCTGTGACAATTATTACTTTTGCTCTGTTATATTCTGTAAATCTCTAGCTATATTGTTTCCGTAATCATTATCGCCATTGCTGTGAAGTAGGAAACCAAATAATCAATTTTGCAAAACTAAATTTTACAAAAGGCCAGCCATAAAAGATAACTTACCTCTTTTAATTTAATGAGTCATCACATCCAAAATTATCTGTTTTGTCCACCATGGACAAGTGGCTCAATGAAAAATGGACACCCTTATCCAGCTCTGTGGCAGCTTCAGAGAGATTATAAGTCCTGAGTCAATTTCATAATAATGGCTTTGTGATATGGCAGTACCTATGTTTTTTTTTAAGTTTTTACCTTTTTTTTCCTGTCTCATTGCTGGCTCAAGTAAAGTTTCATGATTCAGCCTTGCCCCCCGATGCGGAGGCCAGAGCAGGAAATGCTGCTGCGCTTCCAAGTTTCTTCCCTGCTCCAGATGGTCTGGCTGAGCTCTCCATGGTCCTGGATTTGGGGCTTTGCCCAACATTAAAGAGAACTTTCAGATTTGTGATGTTTTGGGAGATACTTTGAAAGATCTTCTTCCTGCTAGGAGTACCACATATACTCTTTCTGACTAATAATAATCATTGCAATTTTCAAGTCTTCCATGGAAGCTTTCGCCATCTTCCTGAGTAACCCGTTCCCTTAACTACTGTTTGGATGTTCAGTTTTCTGTGTAAACAAAATTGCCTGTCTTACCATTGAATGCCATTTTTTTCTACTTTAGGGAACTAAAAAATGGCCCCTTATTATTCTTAGTACAGGCAATCACGTATTTATAAACATTTAACCTTCCATTAATGAGACATATGTTTTATTTTTTATTTGAATGAGTTATTGAGTATACCTGTGGTGTAAAACAGATAGACCATAGTCATAAGGAGGACCATAATGAAAAATCAATATCTCTGCAATCAAGTAGTTTTATTTAACTGAAGTACATAATGTGGTATATCAGAACCAGTGGATAGAAATCATATTGGTGAGAACAGAGTGTAAGTTATAAATGGACCTTAGAGCATAGAACAGTCGGTGTGACCTGAGCTTAGGTTTTCATTTAACACATCTTATACAGTATTGCTGTGTGCCAGGCACCACTGTAAATATTTTACAAAAATTACCTCACTTAATTTCAAGAAGAACCTTATGAAGCAGATAGTATTATCATCCCATTTCACAGGTGAGAAAAACTGAGGCAAAAGAAGTTAAGTAAATTGCTCAAGTTTACATAATTCGTAAGTTATAGAGTCAGGATTTAAATACAGGCAGTCTGGCTCTGCAATCCACACACTTACCCTCTGCCTTCCGCTAGTGTGGAGGACATGCTGAGAGAGGCAGCAGACAGAACTTAAAGAAAGTGAGAATCGTGAGCTGAGAGAACATGGAAGGAGTTTCAGAAATCAGCAGTTTAGGGTTGTCACCAAGCAGAAGTCAGGCCTTTGATTTAATTTCTACTGTCACTCTATGGGAAATAAAATTTACTAAAAAATGAAGGTCACAAGTGGCAGTTTGAGAGGACAATGAGGAAAACAAATAAGTATGCAGAATTATAAAACTGTAACCAGAGTAAAAAAAAAAAAAAAAAAAAAGAGGCTGCTGGTTAAAGAAAATTACAAAGAATTGTGGAGGAATAAGGTAATAATCAGATGTGGTACTAGGATCAAAACAGTTGGGCTTTTGTCCCCAGGGAAGTTTTACAATTACTGTAATAATAGTTAATGCTTATATAACGTTTACAACATGGTGGGCATTTAACACTTGACATATATTAGCTCAATTACTCCTCTGAGCAATATTGTGATGTATGTACTAATATAATGTCTGTTTCCCAGATGAGGAAACTGAGGCCTAAAGAAGTTGAGACACCTGTCCAAGGTAGCCCAGCTAGTAACTGTGTGATGATGTGAATACCTACAGTCTGGCTACAGAGCCCCTACTCCTAACTCCTGTGCTTCCAAGAAAGTTTAAGGAAGGGTTGACTATATTTTAAGCATTCTTAAGTCTTTCCAACGTATTAAAATTCTTAGTTGTAAAACTCTGAAGTAGACTCTACCACATTTAGAGCTTACAAACTATCTTAACTGTTATCATATTATTGACCAGAGATGTATTAATACATCTTTTGTTACCCAAACGTTATTGACCAGAGATGTATCAATATCACTTACATAACAAATTGCCGGCCACAGGCATTAGTTTCCACAAAAATCCCCCGGTTAATAATAAGTTAAAATTTAGAATTGTCCAAGGGGTTTACTTTTTTTGTGGTCTACAATATACTAACATGAAATTATCATGTGAGTCATTGCAGTGGTCCCAGGAGATTTGCCAAATACTCCTTGTTTGTCATTCTCATGATCTAAGATGATAAAATTGAGGCTCAACTTAGTGACTTAGAATTATAAGTGGCCTACAGTGGCTAAAGTGGGTCTCATAACTCCTTCATTGGGACTCTTTCCGCAAAATATACAACTTGCCAAAGGAACTTAAAATAGATGGGAAGATTTAAAAACTCACTTTACATTTACAAGCACTGACTGCTAAATCTTCATTCTTAGTAATCTTTTTTGATTGCTTGTCAGCTATGCTTTAAAGATATAACTATAGAATGTAAAAATTGTTTCAAAGTGTTGAATGGAAACATACATAAAATAATATTATTTTAACCAAGGTATTTCTTTAGGATAATTCTAGCAACATCAATGGCAAAAAGAGGGCAGAATCCAACTTTATAATCCTTATATGAGGAAATTCTATACATTAGATTATTATTATTTTGGTTGGGTGCTGGGCCCCTTTTGAAAATCTGAAAATCACTTACCATCACCCCCAAAATATACACATATATAGATAATTTTGCCTATGATTTTCAGATACGTGCGTGTGTCTGTGTCTTTGGAAATGGTTGTTGATTTTGTTGCCGGTGGTGGTAATTATTAGTGAGAATGATACTGTCGTCATCAAAGAGAGTTGAAATTTTGATTTGTGGAGGGTTTTCCGTTATTCAGAGTCCAAGTGAAAGAACATTAAAGCAGTGGGAAGTTCGGACCCAAGGAGTATTTACTGTTCAATCGTATTTTAGGTGGCAGAGATCAGGCCATAACATTCACTCACATATAGTCAATCCATTCTTTAGTATTTAGAAATGCAACCATAATGTTTTGGTTTAGAACAGAATGTATAAATGCAAATTTATTTTAGGTTTTAATGTCGTCCTTAATTCAATTTGAGAATTACTTGTAACTAGGCTCTGTTTCACAAAAGCAGCCAAAAGATCAATCCACAATCTGTCCTTGTCTTAAGGACTTTAGCTTCATCTATTGTATCAGCATCTCCACAACCTTTATAATCCTTTAACCGTATTTTATCGCTGTTGCCCTCAAAACCAGTTACTACTTATTACAGACACAGTGCTATCATTCGGAAAGTCTTCTGTACTATGGTGTCAGCATAATGATGTGATGTGGAAGTCATGGAAACCCATTGTTATTAAGATTATAGCTAGGACGCTTACTCCAGTAGGGCAACACAGTTGTGGGTTAGAGAGTTTTTTAAAGAGGGGAGCGGTAGAGAAGAGAAAAATGACAAGGAGGTAGTATGGGAACACAAAGTAAGTGGTATTTTAGAAAAGTCAAGTGTCAGAGCGCAATGTCTAGGCAAGGCACCCCAAAGCCTTAGTGTCCACATATTCCCCTTCTTTGAGTAGACAGAAGGAGTCATCTCCCCTCTGCCTCACCCCTGGAGCTCATTGGGTTGATCCCTGTGATCTTGGGCTTTGCCTACCCTTAGGATTAGTTTTTTTTCCTTAGATTATTGATAAGCCTATGCAGAGATATCAATTTCAGAATAACCCACTAATCCTCTACTTGCTTCAGTTGAATAGAGAAATTCCTAGTGTGAATATTAGTAATATTAATTAGATAACAAGTGAATCCATTTGAGATCACAAAGTGACATGTGTAAGTAAAATTATATATAACATCCATGTAAAACTTCTGGCAAAATTGGCCTCCCAAATTATTACCCAATTGCAAAATGAGTCCCTGCTCCATTATTGACCAAATGGCATGTTCTGTTTGGCTCGCATGATTTTTAAAAACGCCAGTTAGTTAACATAAAATTAACACATAACATAAAATTGGAAGTGCTATGTAAAAATTCAGATTTTGTTTTCTAGAAATAGCAACAGCAGAAATCTGGCAACACTAGGCATGCCTTCCCCCAAAGCAGCACACGCAAAGCTGAAACGGTGTGCGCTTTCCTTTGCCTGGGCTTTCAGCCTCCACTTCTCCACAGGTGGCATCAGGCCCCTTTACTCATTGACATTCCCTGCCTTCACCCTGCAAGCCCTTGAGTTTGCAGCCCCTGCTGTACAGCTCCATCATAGTCACTTACTGGACCAAAAAGAAAAGAAAAAAAAAGTAAGTTCAGCCCACCTTCTGGAGTAGTATTCGATTACAAGAACACAAAAAGAGCAAAGCATTGAACTTGAACCACTGCACTCTACAAGTGGTAGAGAAAACATGTCAAATGACATAGTTCTTTCGGCACAACTGACTTAAATGGTGTTAGATTACTTTTATTATATAGAGGGAGGGCTATGAATCATTGTTGTATCCTAAGATGTTGACCTGGGTCCTGTATACTTATACTTTATCAGATTGTAAGGCATCTCTTACTTTTATTGACATAATTTTCAACAAGCCACACTGAGCATTTAAAGAAGTGAATGGAGGCCAGCTAAAATTTTGGGAAATAAATGGCATAACATGTGTTTTCCTTATAAATTAGTGATGTTTCTGCTTATCACCAACATTAAGACAAAAGTTTGTCACCTGTGACTGCTTTGACTCTGAAAATGATAGCATTAATTTGTCTAGTTCTGAGAAATACATTAGTTAGCTAATGTAGAATATTTTATTAATAGAGTGAACATGAAACTGGTAGGGGTGTTAGCCTAGCAAGTATTTGACCATAGCATTATGGCATTACTTAAATCACATAGATATTCAATAAGATACCTGAGATGTCTGCAGTGAAAACAGTGTTTCCACTATGAACAATATCAGATGTGGTCTAAGGTAATAGGGAATGTTACTGCTCATATTAAGAGATTGGAGCCACACCGCTGGACTCATTTTAATCTATTCCTCTGGTCTTGCTTCCTTCTTATTTCTCTTTCTTGATATTTTGTAATGGGAAGCCAGAATGCTAGATTCAAAGATTTAAAATGCCTTCAAAGTCCAATTAAATGGATACTTACAAATGATGTTAATAATACCTTGATACTATAAATGTTATCCAATTATTTATCATCACAGTCTGATTTTGAATTTATTTTTCATCAGACACAAAACGGAGCAATTCAGAGTAGGTGCACTTCTCCTGTCAGATGCCCACCACACAACTTCAGTTGCGCTAGATTCTGCCCTCAGCAATGTGAGCAAACTTCAAACAGAAATGTACATGAATAGTTAAAGGAAAATGCTGGATCCCACCTGTTGCCTCTTATGTGAAGTAATATGTCTATAATGTTTATAAATTTTAACAACCCATACAGGACTTTATCTTTCAACATTAAATTTATGTTATCTTAAAGTTTGACTTTTCTGGGTGATATATTTTATTCTCTAGTATCTTGGAGAGTCTATCCATCTATGAATGTATGGTCATTAATAAAGAATTAAAGTATTCTCTTATCAATCAATTACCAGTGCATTTATATAGTTACATTGAAATCTTCATTTCCAATAAGATGTTTTCTTTATGTGACTGAAGGTCATGGTTCTTATTGAGGGCTGGAGGCACATCAACATTTTATTTGTTAATTCTGTGAACTGTGTGTTTACCCTTTGTTTCTCAAGATGGTAACTGAAATAAATTTTTTCAAATGTGTCCTTCTGATGCTGTACAATTCCGTAGTAATAACCGTTAAATGAACAAAACCATTAGCTTAAGAATAGATATATAAATACAATCCCAATCTTTTAAATTGCTCATAGCTGATAACATCAAGCATCACCTGTAAACCTTATGTCTTAGAAACAATATATCTCAGTGCATAGGTGATTGGAGGAAAAAACTTAACAAGCAAATTATTTTTACTCATTGCACTTGAGTTTATGGCATATAAGCCTAGAAGTAGAATTTATGGTTTTAGAGGTCATTGTCTGGAACTCCTTTTACTATGTCCCTGGAATTTTGAAGATGATTTTGGTAGATTTTTGCTGGGGGAAAAAAGAAGTAAAAAGAAAAGCAGTTTATGCTTGATGACAGAGTCACATGTTCTAAACAACACTTTTCCACTCCTTTGATTCCAGTTTACAAGCATTGAGAAAGGAGAAGTCCCGGGATGCTGCTCGCTCCCGCCGGGGGAAAGAAAACTTTGAGTTCTATGAATTGGCCAAGTTGTTGCCTCTTCCTGCAGCCATCACTAGCCAGCTTGACAAGGCCTCCATCATTCGACTTACAATTAGCTATCTGAAAATGAGAGACTTTGCTAACCAGGGGGACCCTCCATGGAACTTGCGAATGGAAGGCCCTCCACCTAACACGTCAGTAAAAGGTAAGGTTTCAGCCACTGTTCATCCTGAAATATGGTGGTCTGTAGGTGTCTCTAAGATGAAATGTTTACCATCATCCTTTCTTCTTTTCCTGCATATCAAATCCTTTAAAGGGATACAAATGTGGAAATCTGAACTCTGCATGAGAAAGACACCATGTGAAGGTGAAATAAACCTCTTCTATTTCTATTTTATTTTCAAAAAGTCTGTCAGCCTAAATATTCTATCACTATAGATAAGGTTTCAGGGAAATGAGAATGAAATGACTTAACGTTAATATGCTTCTTGGGTTTAATTTATGTTATGCTAAAACATGCAAATTATTATTAAGGGGTGGAGTATGAGAATATTTGTTAAAGGGTAGGGCTGATATTTTCTGGTTTTTAGTTATGAAAGAGAGGATGGGGGCAAAGTACAACTATAGCAGGCATTTTGAGTAATGATTTCATTGACCAACAAAATGATCAATGTATGTATTAATGTTTCAACTCTATGCATATTGCATAAAATTTATAAATATAAACATGTATTTGTGCCCCCAATCATTGGTGCAGTTTCCCTTAAAACTTATTACTTAGAAATTTTAGGACTTCTTCACTCTCATACTTAAGAGGGTTATTTTCTTGTTTGTTCTTGAAACGCCTAATAATTGATGAGATTTTAAACCTATGAATATGCATGCATATGTTTATTGATGTACATGTGGTGTTGGCCATTGATTTTCTGTCTTGAAAATGTATCATTGAAGGCATGGGATGGGATCTGCTGGGTTTTGTGCTTTAACCTTGTATCTAGGCCCTTGATGAGCATGGAATAAAATTGGACATTTGGTGGAATTGTAGGCAGCCTCCTCTGGGGGAGGAATTAGATTCTTTAGTTATGTGATTACACCTTGACAATGACTTATGAAGTCCCTGTACTCTTGGCTGTTGTAGGGAAGGGTACTGGGGGGAGCTATAACCTATTATAGGATTCAAATTGAAACGAAGGGTCAAAAGCAGTGACTATTGACAATTCTGTGCTAAGAGGTATAATCATATGTATGTATGTACCTGTGTGAATCTGTTTGTATCTTTGCTCTTGTTACTTAGAGATTGTGTTTCTTAGGCTTATTAGAGAAAGAAAATTAGAATTCAAATTGTAACAGGTTATTTTTCTCTAGAGCAGGGGTTGGGAAACATTTTATGTAAAGGCCATAGAGTAAATATTTTAGTTTTGGGGGAGTACTCAACTCTGCCATTGTAGCATGAAATCAACCGTAGATAGCATGTAAACAACAGGGTATGGCTGTGTTCTAATAAAACTGTACTTACAGAGCAGGCAGCTGCCACCAAATTTGGCCCACAAGCCAGAGTTCACAGACTCCTGCTCTAAGTATAAGAATGACATTTGAAGGTTGAGAAGAATGTACAACAGAGATAGCTCTCAAGGGCAGGGTGTAAGTATAAGGTAGCACAGTACAAATAAACCAAGGCACATTCATGCTGTTCTTTTACAGCCCTTCTGCCCTTAAGAATGTTGATGTCAACTTGGTAATACACCAGTCCATGTTGCAGATGCTAAAGTAGTGGTGAATTTTCCCAAGCTAAAGACGTGAATATAATCCTAGTAAATACTTAAGAGTTTATTCAGTAGGTTGTCTTTGTGTTTATTCCACATCATGTAAGATGAATGGATAAATACAGCAGGTTAGAAATCACACAACATGCAAAATATATTCTTAATCTTATTATTCAATTTGAAATACATTGAGGGACTAGACTTATATTAACTTTTTTAACATAATTATCTTTTATTTCCATCTTTTCTTTAAGGGAGTTGGCAGTTTATAGGCTTCCTTGGTAGTGGCGGCTGCCAAAGTAGAACAACCTAATGGTTCCATGATCTGTCCGTTCTTCTATGATGTGATAATTCTGCTTGCTTTTAGAATCATGGCCTTTTAGAGGTGCACAATTATAGATACGATAGAACTAAGCCCTCATTTTACAGGCGAGGGAAATGATGTAGAAAGGGTTTATGGTTAAGTGTTAGAAGATCTAAAACTAGAATCCCGTGGTTCTGCTTTTCTGTCTAGGGTTCTTTCTATCAGATATCATTTCTAGCAATGATATTTGATTTTTATCACTATCATCAAACATTCCAGGTGAGAATGCTCTCAGCTTTGGACTATGGCTAATAATTCATTTTTATTTTGTGACCTTCAGACAACTCAACTCTGTAACTACTAATGATGAAGATGGATAAAAACAAGATAAAATATGATCTCTGCCCATAAGGGTGTTTCAGTCTTTGGAGGAACATGGTGGTGTCAGTGAGAAAAATGTGGAGGTTGGGATGGATGTTTTGAAGCCTGGAAAGAGATGCCAGATTTTATTACTTAAAAAATTTTATCCAGACTATGGTAGAACATCCAATTTGGCACATGCATATTCTCTCTATTAGGAAACTGATGATAGTCTAGAACTGAAGAGCATACTGTACTGAAGTATAGAGACTCTATACTGTTTACCTTGGCTCTCAAATGTTGCTAGGAATGCAATGGGCACTTTCTATAAGCTGCTTCTGCTGCACGATATATGTATTTTTTATTGGTTTGCTCTAGTTCTGATGCAAACCTGCTACTCATTCTGATCAAACATTCATGAAACAACATCAGAAGAAATTCATTTTAATTTATTAAGGTCTTCTGTGTTGTGCCCTTGAAGGAGTTCATATGGATAAACAAGCTTATGTAAATAGCCTGCAGCATCATGTGAAGTCCAGTTCATAATCCAACAATAAAACGATAGACATTATGCTTCGTGCTTCTCCAAGCAGTCTCTTGAATAAACCTAAAGGCATTTGGAAATTTATATGAAAAGTACTTCTACAGTGTAGGCAACATTTCTTTTTAATGCGATGAGTTGTTCACGTTAATAATTAAATTTCAAAACTTAAATTTGTCCCAAACAACTATATAGAAATTTAATCATTTTAACTTACTGCTTCAGAAAGGTCCTTTATTCTGCCCTGTGTTCATTACATCTTTTCTTAAAGTCTATAAAGTTTGATGAGTTTGTTTTGTGATGCCAATTGTGTACAGATTATTACAAGTTATGCTTGCAGAAGGAACACTCAGGTGACAGTGTATAATATGTCCTGAGTCAGTTACTTCATGGAAGTGATATGTTAAGCAATTGGAAGGTAACAGATAGTTTTTCCTATTATTTTAGAAATATCTCTATTGTTATAATACAGATCAAATCTACAATGAACGTTATGCATTATTCAAAAAATGACCAGGCATTCTCAGCAGTGTTTTAGCTAAATAACTGATGATTGTAACCTTTAAAGAAATCTCATTGTGGTGACTGTTGGTAAATCACTTCTCCATTCATCGTAATCTCTATTTAGAGGCTATCTAGAAACCATTATATCTTTTATTAATCTTAAAAGCAATGGCTGCTGATTTGACATTTGCTAGAACTAGATAAATTTTCTGTCTTTCTAATATCAATCACAGACTTCAGTCAATTTTTGGAGTATATCTGCTGCAACTCTGTTAATCCAGGAATATTTCCCACTGTAAGCATAAGTTTTATTTCACTTTAAACGCTGCAGCTTTTAAACAACAATTTGCCTATATGTGTGACAAGCCAGAATGCTACAGTATGTAAAATACAAGACATTTTTAGCCTTTGGAAGGGAACAATTGAAAAATATGCAAGACAACTGGTGATTAAAATTGACTGAACACATTAGGGAAGAACTTTAGTATTTTCATGGAATTTCCTTTCACTATTTCAGGCATCTATTGTGACTTAATGTAGATGTTTCTGAGAGGAGAGGAGACTTGCAGGTCTTTATTTCAGCAACTTATAATCTATCTTTCGCCAAAGACCAGACTGTTACTTAAGCAATGATGTTTAATGGATTCATTTAAGTCAGTCATGCAGGGTAAATGAGGACAGGATATCCTTCAGAGTGACACTGAATTACTACTATAATGATTGTCTCCAAGATTCATATAGCATTTTATAAAATGGTTCTAGTTTCATAGAAGGTAGAGATTCCAAGACGCTCTGAGTGATAGGTCTTCTTGGTTTAAGCAGCTCCAAGGTCTTCTTATTTCTGTTCTGGTATTTTACTGTGTGCTGGCACACATTTACCTCTACCAAATGACATTCATGTTTGGAGGCAAGTGTCATATTCCTTGTTAATAAAAAACATGTAAAATAAAAGTTCTTAGAATCAATACATGGCATGTATACCAGCGTGTGGTATTCTTTTTCTTTTTTAAACACCAGTAAATGATAGAGCCCAGGGTGAACCCTTAGGTTGTGAAAAAGAGCTTTCTATAAGGCTAGGAAAGTAGGAGAGAAGATGGAAACTTGGTGCTTGCTTGGTTCCTATTCTTAACTCCATCATCCTCAGTAGACTGAGAGCCTGACTCCCTGTTCTAGTCTCTAGTTTCATTTGCCTCAACCCAAAGTCAGTGGTGGCATGAAATGGAAATAAAACCATCCAAAAGCTGAGCTGACAATGTTCATTCCTGCCTATTTTGGTAGCAAGTGCCAGGTTTTACTAGTATGTGAAAATATGAGATATAATTGCCTTTTCTTAGATATGCTTCCAGGAAGGCTCTTTAATTACACGTTATTATCCTTTAATATCTTTCCGATGAAGTTAATCACTTCTGAAAGAAGTTCATTTAAGAACTAACCTTTTACTTTCTTCAGTTGTACATCATGATGGGATGAGCAATGTTGATGTCACCACACATCCCTAGGATCTCCATCTTTGACACTGGACAGGAAGCGCTTTCTGACAAATATGGGCTTGATGTTAGAGTAAGTCCCTGAGACTCTAATTCTGTTAAGTTTCACATGTTATCAGGAAAAGCTTTGCTATTTATGAAGGGGGAGACTCTAGTCTACCTGTAGCATGAAGAATGTAAAAAGCATTGCTGGGTTCTTGCCACATGCCGCTGTCGAAGAATTTGATTGGTCATCATTATTTTCAGTGCATCTGGCACTATTCAGCATCTAGAATTAGCCTCAACTCCAAACACCAACTCAAGGAAAGCGTATTTATGAGAGTATGACTGTGAGCGTGTGAAAATCCAGGTGTGCTAGTTAGCTATACTGCCAGGGCCACGAGCAATCACAATATCTTAGAAGTATGTCATAAAGCTTTTACTCTTCACGTGGCTGCCGGTAGTCTGGAGGTTGGCAGACCTAGGCTGGGCTTAGCTGTGTGGTTCTACTTCTTGCCGCAGCTCTGGCTGGGCTTGACTTGTTGCTTAGGGTTCAGCTCAGGTCTGCCCCCTGTCAAGGAGCAGCAGATATTTGGGAGAAGCTCTTTTCATGGTGATGACAAAGGTATAAGAGGGGTGAACAAAAACAATACCTCTGACGGAAATTTTTGTGGAGACTTCTGGAAATGTGGACAAAAGAGTGCATGTGTACTCTTTTTGCATCCTACAGCAGGATTCATCTGTCTGTCCCTTTCTCCGTGGTCATCTCCTTTTTTTTCCAGCAACACCGACTACCCGAACATTTATGGCTTTGTACATGCCACCATCTGACTGGATTGTCCTTTTTCTTCTCTTGGTTTTGCCGAACTAGTCATCTTCCAAAAGTCAGCTTAGATTTAATCTTCTCCCCTTCCCCAGAATATTAGTCATTTCCTTCTATAGCTTACTGATATACCATCTGTTGCTTTAGTATCAATTCACGGTTCGTCATATACTTGTCTCTCTGTAGTTAGACTATGAACAATTTGAGGGAACAGTCTGGGTCATCTTATATCTGTGTATGTCTCCATGTGCAGTACCCAGGAAAGTAAGTCTTTAACCATGTTTTCAAATTAAATTGTATGGAATTGGATTGTATCTTGGCATTGCGATTAGCACAGCTAAACAATGCTGATGAAAGCTATGGGTGGGCCTACGTCATAAGCTAGGAAGAAGAAAAATAAAGGGAGAGTAAAAACAATAGGCTGGGCAGAAGAAAAATATGGGGGAAATGATGGGAATAGTGTGAAACCAAGGGGAAAAACACAATGTATGGAGTAGGAGCTAGGAGGAGTGGCCCCTGCCCTCTAGGACGAGTCCCTACCCTGTAATGGCCTTCCCCTGCCAACATATTTCTCTCTAATGTACAGGCTGAGGAGTTGAAAGTTAAAAAAGAAATAGTGTCAAGAAACCCTAAGTGTCCTGTGTGTGTGTATTCAAGTCTGTTCAACACATGTCTGAGTGCCTTCTCTTAGTAAGTCCTCTGAGTCCTCTGCTGAATATTGTGGTGGGGACAAATAGAGAAAGTATAAGGCATGGTCCTGACCTTGGAGGTATTTATCCTTTCTTGAGAAATACATTTGGAAAAAAAAGAGAGGAAGGAAGGAAGATTCGAGCTTTTGATACAATTAAATGTACCATGTGACCTAGGACAAGAAGGCCAACAGAATCTTGGGTTTAAGGATCATACAGATCATCTGTTTCAATCCCTTTGCTATTGTGTTGAGCAAACTGATGTAGAGGGAAGTTTAGTGGTACAAAGTCAATAACAAGCTTGGGACTGGAATTTGAACCTCTGGAATCCCAATTCAGCACATTTTCCTCCATTTCTAAGTTTAGCATATGTCACCAGCTGTCCATCAGTATCCCTTTTTCCTCTTTACATTATACATGAACATATGTGCACATATATGGCTCATGTGTAGAGATCTGCCCTCCTTAGATCAAATGTCACCACTGTGTCCAAATTCAGAAAACATTTTTAGGCTATTCAAAGGCGGAAGATTTAAAATTCAGTGAAAAGAATTCTTTTAAAAAGGTATTGAATGCTAAAATTAGAGGAAGCTGTGTGAAGAGTCTATGGGGACTCTGCAATGAATCTAGACATCTAAAATCATTCCAAAATAGAAAGGTTATTTTTTTAAAAAGCACTATAATTTACTCTCATGACAGAAACTAAAGAAAAACCAGTCTCTCCCCAAATGGAAACTTGTGTCCCAGTTTCCTACTTTTTCAACTGGTCACTGTTGACTCCCCACAGGCTTAACCTTCTCTAGGGCTTCATAGTTGGTTGTATTGTTTAAGAAATGTGATCAACAATTTTAATAACATCAGGATATGGAAGAAATAAGGTTGATTAAACTGTTTACATATGGTTTTCTTCAAAACTTTGTAAATGACTTATTTCCATCAGTAAGGAGTCATAGGAGCACAAAGGTACACCCTGGTTATTCTCCCTCCTTTTTTCACTAAAAGTTATGACTAGTGCTACATTGTCAACCACTGCGCCACCAGGGAAGCCCAGAGTGGAGTTTAAAAAAAAAAAAAAAAAAAAAAAAATTTATG